>NW_027397136.1:4219307-4449485 GCF_003265705.2 Callorhinus ursinus | reverse complement strand
TCTCTTTCTCTTTCTCTTTCTCTTTCTCTCTCTCTCTCTCTCTCTCTCTCTCTCTCTCTCTCTCTCTCTCTTTTTCAATATAGAAAGACCTGTTAGAAGAAGTAGTTAAAGATAGCAGAGAGACCACATTTACTTTGTACCTTTACTCCCTTTAGGTTGGCCTACCTTCTACCTGGGTTTTAATTTATTGTCTAAGTAATGCTAATTGTAAACAGCTATTTTCATTATTAAATTTGACAGTTGCATGACATGCTATTCTTCAGGAGTCTGCAAACTGTTTTGTATGACCTGCAAGCTAAGATTATGTATTTAAAAGGTTGAAACAAACAGAAGAACAAAGAGGACTACACGGCAGAGACCATGGGGCCCGCAGAGCCTGGGAGATTTGTGTTTTTTGTTTTTTCTTTTCTTTAAATTTTTTTATTGTTATGTTAATCACCGTACATTACATTATTAGTTTTTGATGTAGCATTCCATGATTCATTGTTTATGCATAACACCCAATGCTCCATGCAGAACGTGCCCTCTTTACCTCTTTAATACCCATCACCAGGCTAACCCATCCCCCACCCCCCTCCCCTCTAGAACCCTCAGTTTGTTTTTCAGAGTCCACCGTCTCTCATGGTTCGTCTCCCCCTCCGACTTACTCCCCTTCATTCTTCCCCTCCTGCTATCTTCTTCTTCTTTTTTTTTTCTTAACATATATTGCATTATTTGTTTCAGAGGTACAGATCTGTGATTCGACAGTCTTGCACAATTCACAGCGCTCACCGTAGCACATACCCTCCCCAATGTCTGTCACCCAGCCACCCCATCCCTCCCACCCCCCACCACTCCAGCAACACTCAGTTTGTTTCCTGAGATTAAGAATTCCTCAAATCAGTGAGGTCATATGATACATGTCTTTTTCTGACTGACTTATTTCGCTCAGCATAACACCCTCCAGTTCCATCCATGTCATTGCAAATGGCAAGATCTCATTCCTTTTGATGGCTGCATAATATTCCATTGTGTTTATATACCACATCTTCTTTAGCCATTCATCTGTCGATGGACATCTTGGCTCTTTCCACAGTTTGGCTATTGTGGACATTGCTGCTATAAACATTGGGGTGCATGTACCCCTTCAGATCCCTACATTTGTGTCTTTGGGGTAAATAACCAGTAGTGCAATTGCTGGATCGTATGGTAGCTCTAATTTCAACTGTTTGAGGAACCTCCATACTGTTTTCCAGAGTGGCTGCACCAGCTTGCATTCCCACCAACAGTGTAGGAGGGTTCCCCTTTCTCCACATCCCCGCCAACATCTGTCGTTTCCTGACTTGTTAATTCTAGCCATTCTGACTGGTGTGAGGTGGTATCTCATTGAGGTTTTGATTTGGATTTCCCTGATGCTGAGCGATGTTGAGCATTTTTTCGTGTGTCTGTTGGCCGTTTGGATGTCTTCTTTGGAAAAATGTCTGTTCATGTCTTCTGCCCCTTTCTTGATTGGATTATTTGTTCTTTGGGTGTTGAGTTTGATAAGTTCTTTATAGATTTTGGATACTAGCCCTTTATCTGATGTGTCATTTGCAAATATCTTCTCCCATTCTGTTGGTTGTCTTTTGGTTTTGTGGACTGTTTCTTTTGCTGTGCAAAAGCTTTTTATCTTGATGAAATCCCAATAGTTCATTTTTGCCCTTGCTTCTGCCTGGGAGATTTGTTAACTGGTCTTCTAACAGAAACAGTTTGCAGAGCCCCAAGCCACCCACCTGTGGTTATGGACAGCTCAAGGACCCAAAAGCACTAAACGTGGGCACAGGGGCTAGCCTGTGCTAGAGGAAGGCCTAGCCGCCACACCACGAACCACGGTCTCTCAGGCGCCACCCTCTGAGACCCCGCTTTCATTCCCCCGGGCTGCAGCCTGGGAATCAGGATTTTTACAAAGTCCTCAGGTGGTTTTGGTGTAGCTAAGGTTGAAAAGCACTGCCCCGAGGGCAGTTGTTCGCAAAGTGGAGTACTGCAGAACCAACCTGAACCTGCCCAGCTAGGCAAACATCCTGTCCCAAGTGCACGGGGTGGAGAGTGCAGGAAGACAGTGGGAGGCTGGCCAGGGGGCACAGCAAGGCCTCCAAGTCTTGCTTTGCAATCTAAGGCTGGAAATAACTGGAACTGTTCTTCTACTCACAACTGAGGCCCTGGAAGGTGAAGTGAGCTACAGGAACCAGAACTTGGGATAAGAATAATACCACCAACAGCAATAATGAATCCCTCCCTTATGAAAGTTATCCTTGACAATAATTTTAGCCTTGAGCTCTATTTCTCATTACTACATAGGTTTGTCTTTTAATTTACAGAAGGTACCCTTTTGGTAAATTCAGGGGTTTAAGCCCACTTCAGAGTTGTGAATGTTGAGGCACACCTAAGTTAAAGACCTTCCCCAGATCCCACAGCTAACACATGGCAGAGCTGAGATTCAAACCCAGGGAGGTCTGGCCTCAAAATTGGGGAGGGTGGGGAGGTGGGGAAGTTTGCCCATGATCAGGCATGATGTGGCATTTCAATAAATCTGAACCGGGTGAGCTTGTGGACATAGAAAGCAATTATTCTATCCTAATTCTTGCCCAGTGTCTCTTGCACCCTTGGCAGGAGGTGAGCCCACACCATCCAAAGGTTGAATTGCTGATGCCATCTTCGAAAGAATTCAAGGGCCAGAAGCTAAAGATTCCGTTTGAGTTGTCAAGAATGTAGTTGCTACCCACAGAGCTGGCTGGGTCTTTAAATTCTTCCCTCCTCATTCTGGAAATCAGCAGCCAAAGTTGCACATAAATATTACATACCACATATTATCATCAAATCAATAATAATGAGGCATCCTCTTAGAGTTCTTCACACTTCCAAAGCACTGGAGGCTTGTTATTTCCTGATGTCCTTGTATTAATAGGCTCGGTAACAACCAGAGGCAGTGGGAGCTCAGAGATCATGGCTGTTGGCAGCACTGGGAGCCTGCAGTCCTCCCAAAGCCCAAGCGCTGGGCTGAGAACCAGAGATGGGCACTTGAGGGCCAGCTCTTCTCAAACCTACTCAGGGAGAAAGGAGAAATGACATCTACTTTCTGGGTCTCTCTGGCCAACATATGGGAGCAGACCAGCTCCTTCTCCATCTTCTAGTCCTGGGACATGCAGGCGGCTCTCCAAACTTCAGGAACAACGTAGAGATGCTGACGGTGATGAAATAATTAGTATGTGGTTAGGGAGCCGATGTACGCAATATCTAGAGTGTTCAGATGCCAAGTGCGTTTCTATAACATCCTCCCTCTATAACTCATGGAACTAAAGTTCTTCCTTCTTTTTTGGAAAGAATTAGGGTAACAGTGTGGGGGTTGTTGGTTAGTTGCCATGTGAGTGCATTATTTCCTTGCCCAGAAAGGTCAAATATCTTTAAAAAGACAAGAATCTGTGTGTTTGCTCTCCTGCAGGGAGAAGATTCTAATACTTTCCAAGGGGGTTTCTATGTCCCTAGAAAATACGTTTTCACAGGGCTGAGATGAGGCAACATGGTTTATTTATCAGGGAGCTTAGCAGCTTCCACACTCTCTTCAATAAATTACAGCACTTTCTGGACTTAAGACCTAAAAGATTTGCATCCAAGTCCCAAAGTGAAAATTGGAATTTAAATTTGGATGCATAAATGTTCTCTCCCTCACCCTCCTATACATAAGCACACGGTTCTGTCGGTCCATGTGGTATGGTAGAAAGCAAGCCGAGCCAGGGTCTGGATACCCGGGATCCTGGCTTCTAGCCCCAGCTGTGCCTCCTCTGGCACCCCTGGGGTCCACAGGGGCCCTGATCCTGTGCCTAACATGGGACCTTTCTCTTGGAATTTGATAATCCAGGTCTTGTCTATAACTACCCCAAATAGGAATCTTAACTTTTTGGTTGGGGGAATTCATAAACCTCTTTGAGGACCTGCTAACACCTATGGAACCCCAGCCCATAGATGGTAACATTTTTTCATATAATTTCAGGGGCCTCCAACTTAGAACCCCTTGGAAGGAATGGTCTTTTAGGTGTACTTGCTAAGCCATGGTGTCCTTCTCCAGAGACAAGACAGGCACTATTTTGAAAGCAAAGGAGACATGTACAAATCCTACTCTCTGGGAAAGGAGACAAGTTTTTATGTCATTGAGACATTTTTTTTTTTTTTTTAATTTCCTGCTGCCTGGAAAGAATTGTCTGTGCCTTTCTGATTCCCAGTGAGCAGGTTGTGAATGTACTTAAGCACCAATTAGTGTGCAGCATACTGAAAGCTTCTTCGCGGGCACCCCTCCTTCCACCCCAGAGCATCTCTGCCAGAGCACAGAGCCTTCTGACTACCCTCTCCCCCCCCCGATGGAGGTTGCTACGCTGGCGGGGTCGGGAAGGAGCAGGCTGCGCAGTCAACCAGTGCTGGACTGACCTTCAAGGTCACACTTTCTGGGGTCCTTAAGGGCCTTCTTATCCCCGTAGGACAGAGGAGGACACTGGCTTATATACATAGGACTGACCTGCCCAAATTCACATAGCCAGTAAGAGTGACAGTAATTTTCCCTTCATATCTGTAACAGCCCCAACCAAGCATCAGGGAACCAGGCTCACGTTTCCATTCACTCCCCAGCTCCCTCGTCCTAGCACCAGGGACGGTGGAGGGGAGAAGAGCCCCCCTCCCGCCCACACTCAAGATCATGCATCAGCTGTCACACAAGGACAGCCTCCCTGAAGCTCACAGGTATCCTCTGCGGGCTCAAGCAGTGTCATTTCCCAGCCGGCTCTCAGAGACGATCAGGTCAAGTGAATAGTGGCTGCAGCTGGGGACTTGGGGAGGCGGCTGTGTGGGGCAACTTGTACTCGGCTGAGGATCGCACCCTGGAGGAGGGGGCAGCAGAGGGGGCCTGTACATCTGAGGACCTGGTCCCCTGCGTCAAACCTGGTGGGAGTCCTTGTTGAGTCTGAGGGGGGTGGTCAGTGTTGATTTGGGGCCCGGAGTGCCTCCCACATCCTCTAGACTGCTTCAAGGAGCCATATCTTACACCCCTTCACCCTCACACGCACACAACAGTGAAAGTATACCCTGGTCCCTAAGAACAGATGCCCCGTGGGTCTCCAGCTCCAGTCTAAGCCCTGTATCCAAGCTTGGGAGGCCCGCGGGGCCCAGAGCACCTCCCACTTCTGTCTGGCTCACTGGGGGCTGTGGATGTTTGGGAGTCTCTCCCTCTGCTCTCGGAGTCATGGCCACCCAGCCCTCTGGCCTTCTCGAATTCCTGTCAGGCACTTACAGCTGACTGTTGGCTGGACCACCTGTGGGTGGATGGTGGGGTGACAGGGAGGACCTGCTGCTTCCATCCCAGCTCTGCGCCTAAGGTGGCAGAGCAGAACTGACCAGGGAGGGCAGCACTGGCTGGCCCGCTGCCCCGGGCCTGTCTGTAGTTGGCATCCTTTTTGCCTCACCATAATCACGTGGCCTCAGAGGCCAAGGCTTAGATGCAGTTTCCGAAGACCAGCCAAGGCTCCGTTCCCTTGCCTGTGTACAGGGTCTGGAAAGTTGTCATGGGCAGCATGAGCCCACATTATGGTGGAAGCTGCTTTGTGGAGGAGGGAGAAGGAGCTCTATCAGTTGTCATGCCCCAGTGTCCCCAGGCCCTAGCTAAGGGCGGAGAGCAGGGCTCAATTGTGCCAGAAGCCTGCTGGGTGGAGGTGGTCTCATCATCAGCTAGGAGTTGGGAACTAATCAGAGAAGCCTGATGCGGTGGCAGATCCTGGAAGGCAGCCCAGCTCATGAAATGGCCTGGCAGGAGCCAGACGAGGGCGTGCTCCTGGGAGGCAGGCACCAGGAGCTAGGGCAGGAGGATCTCCAGACTGGAGGCGGGGATGGGGGGGTGGTTAGGAAGGCTCCTCTAGAGCAGCACAGGTGGTGGATGGGAGGGTGGACCTGTATTTCAGACAAGGTTGTGTGAATGACTTTTGAATAAGTTTCTCCATCTGTGAAATGGGGATCCTAAGAGTGCCCACCTCTTAGTTACTGTGAGAAGTACTATAATAACTGTCATCACTATTATAATTATTATTCCCATCCTCTGTGCAAGCAACCAGTGAGCTAAAGCCTGGAGAGGACAGAAATAGCAAACCCCATGTCCTCGTCCGGGGCTGCTGCCATTCCCTGGTGGCCTTGGGCCCACTTGCCCAGGACAGACGCCATATTGAAAAAAATGAGGTGGGGCTGTGGAAGACAATTTGGCAATTCCTCAGTAAATTAAACATGTGACCCAACAATTCCACTCCTAGTCATTACCCAGAGGCATTGGAAACAGGTGTCTAAACAAAAACATGCACATGAATGCTCATAGCAGCTCTATTCACTACAGCCAAAAGGTGGAAACAACCCAAATGTCAATCAACAGATGAATGGATAAGCAAAACGTGGTCTATACATAATTCAGCTGTAACAAAGACTAAAGTACAAATCCATGCTCAAGCATGGATGAACCTTGAAGACATTATGCTAAGTGAGAGAAGCCAGACACAGAAAATCATATATTGTATGATTCCACTGATACGAAGTATTCAGAGTAGGCAAATCCATAGAGAAGCTCAGTGGAGGTCTCTAGGAGCAGGGGGGACGGGGAGTGAGGGTGAGTGCTCAGTAGTTACAAGGTTTCCATTTGGGGTGATGAAAAGTTCTGAGCTAGACAGTAGTGATGGTTGTACAACATTGTGAATGCCCTCAAGGCCACTGAATTGTACATTTTAGGATGGTCACAGTGGTAAATTTTATGTCATGTGTATTTTCCCTCAGTAAAAAAAAAAAAAGAAAGAAAAGAAAACAGCGGGTGGAACTGGGGCCAGGTGGGGGTCAGCAGAAGTGGAACCATCTATAAAATGAAGGGTCTCTCATGATCTCGGGGGAGTCTATGATAAGAGATGTAGATCTCTATGATGTAGACCCCAGCAGTTATCCCCCTGCTTCTTTTCATTGGGGACAAGTATGGGGGACAATATGCAATTAAAGAATAAAAAAGCTAATGCCCACATCTTGGTCTCATGGAGTGCTAAAGCTGGGTTTCTTTGTGGTTCCAGGTTTCGGGTAAATGGGGAAGGGGGAGACAGTGATCAGGTGGGCTTGAATGGGGGGATTCCAGGGGAGGAGCACACCCCTTCAGCCAGAGAGGCTATTATCTGTTTTATTTTTTTAAAGACTTTATTTATTTGACAGAGAGAGAGACACAGCGAGAGAGGGAACACAAGCAGGGGGAGTGGGAGAGGGAGAAGCAAGCCTCCCACTGAGCAGGAGCCCGATGCGGGGCTCGATCCCACGACCCTTGGATCATGACCTGAGCTGAAGGCAGACGCCCAACGACTGAGCCACCCAGGTGCCCTGCTATTATCTGTTTTATATGTTAGGTTCTACATACAAATTTCTTTGAAAGAATGTAGGTAGAACACCAACTTGCTCATAAAATGAGGCACAGAGAGAGACAGCGATTTGCCCAAAGTGCTGACGAGTAGTGAGGGAAATCCTGAATTAGACCCCCTGACTCCTGGGCCTCTGCTTGTCCACCCCTGCCCCCCAGCCAAACCCCATCTGCTAATGCCTCCATAAATATCATCCCTCAGTGTCAGCAGATATTCCTAGCATCCTTTTGGCAATTCCCCTTTGTTTGGGAATCACGGGAAGGGAGGACCACCCTTAGTGCCTGTCCCCTCCTGGGTTCGCAGGAACACACACAGTCTCCAACCAAATCCCCTCATGCCAAGCTCCAGCCTTCCCTTCGGGGGTGATGACCCAGCAGCCCCGCAACCAGACAGGGGCTCAAGCACGTGTCTCCACATGGGTGATGAAAAGAGCAACTCTTTCTGGGTGGAAATCTTATATCCTTTCATTCACGAAGATCGGGGAAATTATAATACAGATCCATCTCCGAGTGTGGGAAAAATTATAGACTGTATTCTTCACTGTAATTAAGCTGGTTTTTAGAGGGAGCAGTAAGTATATTAGGCAATGCGTTTTTCTTTTTAAAAGGTGTCTTTGAAACCTAATGTGTCAAAACTAAAACCCTGTGCTCTTTGTTTAGAGAGGTGGTGATTTTCCTCAGTGGGTTTAGGGTTTTACTTCTCGCTGTCGGCTCCTCTGCTCCCCTAGCCTGGTCCACCAGTGCAGATAGTCAGCCAGAGCCAGCTGCTTGGACTGACAGTGGGCTGGGCTGGCTCACCCTTGACCGCCCTGGACAATACAGTGTCCACTGCAGCCTCTTACAGAGCCACAGCAAATCAACTGGACACAGGCCTGGTTCTCCCTTCAGATGCTCGTGCTCCATGGCAGATTTTAAAAATTCATTTAAAGGAATGCTTCTTCCCAAACCCCAGGATCTGGTTTATAACCTGCTAAACCATTTGGGTTTATTTAATCTAGCTTCGTAAGTAGTGACTCTAATTCTATCACTCCCTGAATCAGAAAGTTCACCAGTACCCATTGCTTTCATAATAAAGTCCAGAATCTTGAACCTGGCATATAGCTAATTTGTCACCTTCTTTGACAAATTCCTACTTGTGCTTAACTCTCACTAGTAGTTCCTCTCCTGGACACACTTTTCTCTCTGAACTTCATGCACTGGGTTGGATGACGCTGATGTGACTGTCTCCCACAATGGGAGCTCTCTGAGGTCGGGGCCTGCTTCATTCACCCTCTTCTCTTTAATCTCCAGCCCATTACATCATATAGCCAGGCCTCGAGTGCTCAATAAATTAACAGATTAATTAATTAGTTGATCTCCGAAGGGAAAGGAGATACATGAAGCACCAACAAGACCACCACAGCAATAAACGAGGGGTAGGCCTACGGCAGGCAGTCGCAGAAGAGCAGAGTTGAGTGGATTGACTAGGGGTTGATGAAGGAGGGCAGACGGGGGACATCCGGGTGCAGTGGTAAGGGTTGGGGCAGGAAGTGATGACACTGGAAAAGAGAGGAGTGGGTCATAATCCTGAAGATTGGTGCCCTGGGTGGGTGGCTGGATGGGAGTGTCAGGGATACCAGATGGCCGGGTTGGTGGGGGAGCTACTGACTTAGTTTCAGCTGGGCTGGCAGCCACGTGAGAGAGCCTAGTGCCCAGCAGGTTTCTGAGAGTCGTCATCTTGGGAGACGTAGGTGGAGCTGGATGTGAGTGAGGTTGAAAAGGATCGACAGGAGGCAAAGCACAAAGAATAGTCCCCACCTTGCCCCCGGAGGTAGCGCCAGCCTTTAATTAAAGGAGTGCACCAAGAAGGGGACCCAGCCAATGAGACTGAGGGGAGCACAGAGTCAGTGACTCGGCGTCATGACGTCATGATGTTCAGATCAGAGCAAATTGGAGACACGGGAAGGATTGGGCAGGGGTGGGGCCGTGAAACCAGCCACGGAGAGAGAGCTTCAAAAGGAAGGTGCACTCAGTAGTGTCCAATTCGGCAGAGGTGAAGGGGGATGAGGTGGGAAAACCTGCCTCTGGCTTTGGCGATCAGAAGTGACTATGGATGAGTAGAGGGGAAGGGGTGGCCGGACTGTGGTGGGCTGAACCATGACCGGAGCCCCAGTGGTGAAGAGAAGAAGGGTCTGGCAATGATTTAAGAAGGAGACAGGATGCAGGGCCATGTGGGACTTGGGAGGTAGTGTGCGTGGCCACCAGGTCAGGCTCGGGAGCCTTCCATCTGCAATCGCTCGCATCCTGGCTCTGGGCGCCGGTCTGCTTGGGGACCACCGCATTGCTCTTGGAGAGGGAGCTACAGTAGGCCTTTCTTTCTTCTTCTTTTTGAGTGGGACGTTCTACAGTGAAGACTCTGACTCCTACGGACAGGATTCAGTTAGAGACAAAGCTGGGCCTCTGAGAGAAAAGAAGTTTCTTTCTCTCTTTTAATAGTCCAGGGCAGGCCAGCTGTCCTCCACAGTCACACAGGGATCCAGGTTCCTGCCCTCTGGTGTCTCTGCCCTCCCCAAGGGCAGGGTGTGGTCTCCAGGTATGGTCCCCTGACCAGCAGCATCAATAGACCCCTGGAAACTTGTTGGAAATGCAAATTCTCAGGCACCATCCCAGACCTACGGAATCAGAATCTCAGGCTGGGGCCCAGCTCCTTGTGGCTATAAAAGCCCTCCAGGGGATTCGAATGTGCCCTAAAGTTGGAGAGCCGTTGCTCTGGGGGACTGTGCTTGTTTGCATGGTGGAAGCTCAGTTTCAGGCACCTCTGTGCTCCTACTCCCAGCAGCAAGCCTGGACGTGGCCCTTCCATACACATCCCATTGTCAAGAACTACCAGTTGGCCAGGTCTAGCTGGGAAATGTGGTTGCTACTGAGGTGGCTGCGTACCCACCTGCAACTCCGTTTTAATAGAAGGAAGGGGAGACAACTTTTGACAGACCACTAACAGTCTTGGTTATCTTAGAAATTAGACTTAAATCAGTTTTAATCCACCTCCCATTCTCTAGAAAAAAGAGGATGATAGCTACCTGCAGATCAGAGTTGAGGCTTATATGTTTAAAAAGGTGCATGGGGGTGGGAGGTTCTCAGTGGTACCAGCCCCCTGGTGTCTGCCCACCCAGTATATTTTTGTGCTGCCCAGGCTCTGTTTGCAAACCTCTAATAAAAGTCAAGAGTCCACCCAGCTGGCTCCATCAGACGGAAGGCACCCAGTCCCGGCAAGGAACACAGGAGAGAAGGAAGATCAGAAATGAGCAGCTGGGTGCTTGCCAGGGCGGCTGTGGGCACCCGCATAGACCGTGCCCTGCACAGCTCCAGCGGCAGCCACTCACCGGCCCCTGATGTGTACAGCACCCCCTGGAGCTGAGGGGTGTAGCTGCCCTGTCTTTGTCGCCTTCCTCTGAGCCATCCCTCTGCTGAACCCCAACACCCTGGGCTCTGGGGCCTTCCTTCTGCCCTTGCTCTTTATCGTATAGATCCTGAATGGGCCGCCTCTGAAACCTCCATCCTTGCTGTGCGAGGCTTCTCATGGAGGTATCTCCGTGCTCCAGGTACCACCAAGCTTGGACAGAGAAATCAACTCTGGCTGGAGGTGACTTTTTTCTTTCCTCAAATCCTGATGAGGGGCGCCTGGGTGGCTCAGATGGTTAAGCGTCTGCCTTTGGCTCAGGTCATGATCCCAGGGTCCTAGGATCGAGCCCCACATCCGGCTCCTGGCTCGGCGTGGAGCCTGCTTCTCCCTCTCCCTCTGCCTCTGTCCCTCTCTCCCTCCCTCTGCCTCTCTCCCTGCTCATGCTCTCTCTCTCTCTCTCTGTATCTCTGTGTCTCAAATGAATAAATAAAAAATCTTAAAAAATCTTAAAAAAATAAAAAATCTTTAAAAATCTTAAAAAAAAAAATTCCTGATGAAAGGCCAGAACTGAGAGGTCTTGACTTTGACACCAACAACACCAGCAATGGGTGCCTGGGTCTGCTAGAGGAGCCTCAGCCCCCTTGGTTATAAAGTAGAGGTGACGGCACCTGAGACCATTAAATGAGAGACCTGGCTTCTTCACTGGCTGCCGCCACAGGGGGCTGGGGCTTCCGACTCCTGGCCACGGAGTCAGAGGGGTGCCAGGGCCAGAG
Organism: Callorhinus ursinus; assembly: GCF_003265705.2. Classification (NCBI taxonomy): domain Eukaryota; kingdom Metazoa; phylum Chordata; class Mammalia; order Carnivora; family Otariidae; genus Callorhinus; species Callorhinus ursinus. The sequence continues at coordinate 4,437,904 of NW_027397136.1, read as the reverse complement.
GTGGCTTCTCAAGGCCCTGAAACACCTTGTCTCCATGACTAGGAAATCTTATGTTTCTGAAACCCAGGCAGAATGACTTGCCTCCCTCGGAGGCAATGAGCTCTTTTCAGGTCGGGTGCACACACACTCTTACCTCTCACAGCTCCGCTGCTCGCCGCTGAGCGTTTTAGGGAGGAAGCCACATGTGGTCGGCGCCGAGATCGCGCTGCGGTACTGGGGTGGGCCTCTGGGACTCCAGGCTTTCCCAGCCTCTGCTGGACAGCCATCTGGAAGGACTGGAGCAAAGGCAAGGAAGAGAGGGTGTGCGGTTCAGAGAAGGGGGTTACCTGCACGCTCACCTTCCAAACCTGTCAAAGCCGCCCCTCCTGCTGTGGTTTCTTGTGAGGTCTGATTCCACGAGGAAGAGCCTGACAATGCGCCAGGGGTGTCCCACCAGCAGGGGCCGTCCTGTCGCTGTTTGTGCCTTGTTTGGGTGTTTTTTGAAAGGATTTTCTACTTTGGCATATCCTGGGCCAAGGTCTGCGTTTCTTACCGGAGGCTAGAACTGAAAGATGAGGGGAAAGAGGGGACGACATGGAAAGCTCTGGGGAGAAACAGAGCAAGTCCCTGGGCTGGCTTCTGCAGGCTCCCCGGGAGGCCCTATGCTAGACCACGGGGTCCTTCACATTCATGCAGGTTCAGGACCCAGAAGGGACTGAGTGAGTTGTGCTTCTCTCTTTTCCATCATCTTTGACTTAGTTGTCCTGGGGAACTGGGTGAGAAATATTTGTATGACCCTTAAAGAGTGCAGGAGCTTTCCTGTGGCCCCGTAGTGCCCATGTTCATCTGTTCATTCATTCGTTCATCTAGTGAATACGCGTGTGTCAGGTGCTGTGGTGGATGGTCAGGGTAGAGAACTGAGCTCAGATTTTAGCAAATAATGCAGTTAAGGGAAATGCTTTAGGCTCGGTGAATGGGGGCTGGTGACCCTGTGTGTAAGAGCATGTGGCGGGTTGGAGAAACCTACAGCAGGTGGAGGGGATGGGGGCAGAGAAATTCTGAGGCTTCAGGAATACTGACTATAATTGACAAGCACTATGAGATAGTGGCAAAGAGCCAGGATTGAACATCTAAACTGGGATGTTTTTTACATGAAACAGGGCACTACCAATAATCATGCCTAGGCAGTAGGTGTAAACCAAGGTTGTACCGGAGAAACTGGTATTGTGCAGGCAGACTGGAGTATATGGTCCTTCTGAGAAGAGTCCACCCTAAAGTCAGACTGCCTGACTCCAAATGCCACCCCCTGTTTACTAACAGTGTGGCCCCGGGCAAGCTCTCTGACCTCTGTCTCCCTTTCCTCGTCTGTAAGGTAAGGGTGATGCTCATGCCTACTCACAGGGTTATTGTGAGGAGCAAAAGAGGTACTACTTACAAAGTGCTTAGAACCATCCCCAACTCATGGCACATGATTAATATTAACCATTGTTACTACTAGGCACGTGATCATATACACAGAGCCTTCGGTGATACAGAAGTGGTCAGAAGTTACCATGCCAGTAGTAAGTCCTGGAGTAGAGTGGCATCTCTACCCAACCAAATGAGTGAGATAGTCCTTCCAGTTTTGCAGATGAGAGAAACTGAGGCTCAAGATCATAGAGCAAGCCAGAAACAGAAGTGGGACTAGTAGGTGCAAGCCTAGTCCTCCTTGAGACACAGGAGTGGGGACGGGGGCACCAGTGAGAAGAGAGGGACTGGGTAGGGGTACATCATCACCTTCTGGGCTTAATGACCTCATTGGCCCTGCTTTGATGGCAGAAGCCCTGCCAGTGCTGCCCATGGAGCCCCACCCACAGGCCCCCAGGCTGTGGCCCTGCCTTTGAGGACCTCCTCACACCCCACTGAAGGTGTTCCTTTTGCAGTGCCTTGCCGTGTTGAGAGCCAAAATGAGGTGCTTCATGATCCCTGTAACCCCTGCCTTCCCCCCGCTTCTGTTTATTTCATAATATGATATATTATTTCAGCAACATGATTAACAAAACTGGAGAATACACATTCTTTTCAATGCACATGGAACATCCACTGAAAGAAATGGTTTTCTGGGCCATAAAGCAAGTCTCAACAAATTTCAAAAGACTGAAATCACACAGAGCATCTTCGCCAGCTACAGTAGAATCAAGCCAGAAATCCACAAGAAAAAGACTACTAAAATACTCTCAAAATGCTTTAAAATCAAGTGACACACACATAACCTTGGAGGAAAAAAGCAGTTGCAGTGGGAATTAGAAAAATACTTTGAAATGAATAGTGAAAATACCACAAGTCAGCATGTACAGAAAGCAACCAAAGCGGTACTCAGAGGGAAATACGTAGCCTTCAATGCGTGTGTGTGTGTGTGTGTGTGTGTGTGCGCACGCGCGCACTCTGAAAAAGATCAAAAAGTTCTACAATTAAGATTTCTGCACTTTACTGTATGTTTGTTAAGCTTCAATTTTAAAAGTTTAGAAAAATGGGAAATCATCTGATGTAACAAATTTACTGAAAATACAAGTGAGTAATGACATTTAACTATATCTACATTCTAAGAAAGATTTATCTAACTAAAGGGATTTTTGTCACACGTTCAAACTGGAAAATTTCAGTGGTCAGTGTAGGAGAGTTTAGAAACCTTTTGAATGAACCTTAGACCAACCCATCCAGCAGGAGGCTATATGAAAATTGCATTTTAAGGTCATGTGGGGTAAAACAGAGCTTAGAAAGTAAGATGTTGTTGAATGATTTAAAGAGAGAGAAAGAAGACTAGGAAAAATGAACCAATATATTTTCTCAAGTAGAGATTTAAGCCTAGGAAGTAGAAACCCAGGGAGTTCATTCCTGGTATCAGTGGGCTACTTCTAGGATCACCCTTAGGAAAGGCCCCCTACAACAATCAGTTGCCTTCCAGTGTATAACTGATTCCTCTATACTTCTATAGAAAACATAATTCTCTATAATTCTTACCCTGTTTCCTTCTACCACTTGTTATTTGGTAGGTTCTCATGATTTTGAGGCTCACCTTAATATTAACCTTAGTTAAATCTTATTAATATATGTATCCCTCTTCTTTTATTTATTTTAATTTTTTAAAGATTTTATTTATTTGAGAGAGAGAGAGAGAGAGAGAGAGAGTGAGCATGATCCGGGAGGAGGGGCAAAGGGAGAAGCAGACTTCCCACTGAGCAGGGAGCCCCATGAGTGGGGCTCGATTCCAGGACCCTGGGACCATGACCTGAGCTGAAGGCAGATGCTTAACTGGCTGAGCCACCCAGGCGCCCCGTATCCTTCTTCTTTTAAAATGACCTTCCTGTCTAAACCAGTCTACTGTGTTCAAGTAAGGTCCTGACTTTCTGCAGTAGATTCTTCATGTCACCCAGAAACAGGGTCTCCTGTCACAGTCATCTAGGTAGAGTCCACTAGCAGGTGGGTGGGCTTAGGTGCAGAGGCTGTGAGACTCTATCACCAGCTCTCAGATACATGGCCTCAGGCTGATGTATTCCGTAGGGTTACCCAAACATTGTCCTCCATTAGAGAGGCTCTTAGGGAGTTGGTTGTATTGATTCCTGTGTTCTTGTGTGGCAGTGAGCTTATAAAATGACAGTGCACGCAGTTCTTGTGAATTCTCCATCCTGTTGGATTCTCACAGCCACCCTGCAAGGGAGACAAAGCTGGACCAGCATCAGGTCCATTTCACAGAGGAGGAAGCTGAGGCCCAGGGTCACACTGCTCTAGGTGATAGCTGGTATTCACACCCAGTCTTCTAACCTGCTGACTACTACTATCTTTGTTTGTTCATTGATTCTTGTCAGAAGCACTAGGGAGGTCCTTATTTCATGGGTCAGGCTGCAATTTACCAAAAGACCCAGAAAAACATACCAAAGTGTGGTACCCATCTCCAGGCAGAGTCCAAAACTCAGTTTATGTGTAAGTGTGGAGAACAAGGGAAAAACCAAACCACCTGCTTCAGGTTATGAGTGGAGCCCTGACGGATCCATATAATGCATGTTGGCACTTGCAAATAAAGTAAAAAAATAACCCATGTACTTAGGAAAATATATCTCTCTGAGCATAAAAACTAAGACTTCTTAATGCTAGTATTTTAATTCAGGGTCCGCCTACAGCACCATCCATATGACGCTATAGTTAGCAATCGAACCGTACGTTTGGTCCAGAAGGGTTTGGTCCAGAAGTTTGGTCCACGTTCATTTACCTGCACACAACAAATGTGGTGATATAAAGAAACAGCTGGTGGCGGCCCAGAGGCCCCAGGCCAGCCCATGCCCCACTATAACCCTAGCAGCTGCCGGCTCCCCAGGCTTGAAGTCGAGGAGATGGAGGACCAGGGAGAAGAGGGTGGTCCCCCCAGAGGGTTCCTCCAAGCAGTTTGGTCTCTTGGTGGTGACAGCCAGCATGGTACTCCCGACCCAAGAATGTTGGCCCCACCACCTCCCGAAGCCCCTGCCTGGGGTCTCTGCCTGGGGAAGCCTCCCTCATTCTTAGCTTCAACCAGAGGCCACCAAGCTGAAAGAAGTTACGAGAAGCCAAACCTAGAACTGCCAGACAAAAGTAAAACATCTTCATCCACGCTGTGCATGTCTCTGCATGTTCTAGTTCTGTGCCTTGGTTTCCTCTTCGGTAAAAGGGGTAGGACACCATCATGGGATTGTTTTAAGTATTAAATTAATTACTACACATAGAGCACGTAGCTCAATGCCTAGCACGTTGTTAGCACTTAGTAAATGTTTAATTATTATTATATCAGCCAGTCTATCTTGTTGGTGCCCATGGAGCTAGGAGCCCAGGTCCCTCCCCTGCTACCTATCTGCAGCGTGACTTTGGCCCCAGTATGGACCCCCCTCCCCAGGCCAGGCTTGTCTTTCTCGGGTCTCAAATGGGCCAAGCTGGTAACCCTTTGGGCATCTTTTAGCTAACCCATTCAGAGGGTTGGAGAAAACCCCACTTTCCTGACTGCTTCCAAGGGACCATCTACCCACTGGGGAACAGGTCTGCCAAGTGGAAATTAAATGAGAGAAAGACAAGGACAAAGTAGGGCAAAGCTGTCTGCGTGGGGAAGGAACCACATTACGCAGGACTGCGACCAGGTTTCATTAGGAACCTAAAATAAGTTATAAATTCAACCACTTAGATTGTGTTTTTCCTTTCCAACAGTTGTTGCCCATCCTGTAGGCACGGCCCCTAGTTGGCCAGGAACCCAGAGGTGGAAATTGGCGCTTCCCGAGCAGAAGGGGTGGGGGAGGGGTTCCTCCCCTAGCAAACGCACACTGGTTTTGTGCTTATTTTAGAATCACTCAGCTCCCCAGGAGCCCCCTCCCCCACCTCAGATATGGGGTGCTCACCCCTTAGGAAGTGAAGAATCAGGGCACCCCCAACCTGAGCTTTTGCGAATGGGAGCAGGCAGAGAAGAGGTTGGCGAGATCCCAGGAGTAAAGAGTGTAGGGAAAGGAGAGAAGTCCCACAGCTAAGAGTGGCCAGAGGATTGTCCCCAGACCCCTAACCTGATTTGCTAGCCCTTTCTGCAGCCACGGTGCCCAGCCAGACCTCCAGGCCTTTGCTCACATCACACTCTCCCCTGCCCTGTTCTGCCTGCGGTGGCCCTACCTGTCCCCAAGGGCAAGATTCAATGCCCCCGCCCCCACCACCATCCCAGTGTGGCAGAGTTACTGCCACTTTCCGTGTGCCACCATCAGGGTGTAGAGGTGATCCGCATGCCTGTGCCGCACCCCCACCGTTGCTGTGAGCCCCGCAGGACTCACTCCAGTGGCTCTGAGGACCGCTCCTGGCACATCACGGCGACTCCATGCACATTTGCCGAGTGAGTGGAGGATGGGGCTGGCCCAGGGGCTGACGGTGCCACAGTACTTACCTGTGATTACGACAGTCTGCTCCCAAGCACTCCACACCCCCTGCCGCCATCACCCCCATCACCGTTAGAGGACTCAGCTCTGACCCCCAGCCATCCCGCAGCGGGGTCCATTCTGCTCCCGGGTGCTCATCCTGGCTGAGCCTTGCCCTGTGCAGCACGAGTTCCCACACATCTGGCCAGCTCACTGGGCTCCTTCCACAGACCCTCCATCTTTTCTGCATTTTGAGACTCATTTCACTCGGGGCGGGGTGGGGGTGGCAGTAGAAGAGATCATAATCCCCAATTCTCATGGCTCATGACTCTACACATCTGGCCTGATGAAAGTCCCCAAATCTATCACGTCATCATCAAGGCATGTGCAGTTGCTTTTCTGAGCATCCTGTGGCATGGGTCCTGACTGGGCCATGAGCAGCCCCCAGGCCGCTGGCTGACCTTGACTGCCAGCTTTGTTCTGCACTCGGAGCCTTGGTCTGGAGGGACAGGCACCCCAAAGCCACACTACCCAGCTGTCTGGGAAATCTCTGACATCTCAGCAGGAACAGTGTCCCAAATGTGGATTCGGAGCAAGATGGCAGGCCCAGCCCGAGCTCCACCCCCACCCACTCAGTTCTGTCTATTCAGATGCAAAGGGTAATCACGGTGCAGGGTTATGGTTCTCGGACCAGCAGTAGCAACAGCACCTGAGAGTAGGGTGACCCGCCATCTGGTTTGCCTGGGGTGACCTGGGTTTAGCACTGAAAGTCCAACATTCTGAAAAATCCCTTGGTCAGTCCTGGGCAAACTGGGTCATTAGCCACTGCATATAACTCTGACACTTGTGCAGGAAAACCACTGCCCTGCCCTGTGGATGGGAAAGCAGACACCCAGAGAAAGAAAGTAAGGAGCCCGAGTGCAGGCGGCTAGAAAGGGGCAGAGCCAGGGAGTCCTGCCTCTGTGCACAGCTCAGCACCCCGGCTCAGGCAGCAGGTGCCGGAGACGCACCGAAGTCGAACCAGTTAGCTTGCTAGGAGATTTAAAAGGCACCAAAAAGGACCCAAACCCGTTGCTGTTGTCAGTGGGCACTGGGGTCAGGCAGGGAAGGTGGGGACGGCCATCTTCGGAGCTGAGGGGACCCCGCTGAGCCTGGAGCCTGTGGATAGGCAGCAAGGAGCTGGTGCCCCAGATGCAGGCACAGCAGAGCCACGGCACGGAGGGAGGGGCGGCAGGTCTCGTAAGAGGCCAGAGAAGAGATCAGCTTGGCTGAAGTGGGGCTCTAGGAGACACGGTCCCCTGTTCTTTGTACTCAGGCTAGTCTGGGACCCCATGACAAAATGCCAACTACCTCCCCTGTGGGGGCTGGGGCGAGGTGTCTCCGCCCTGCCTGCCCCCACTGTCTCCTCTTGCCCCTTAGGGACACTTCCTCCCATTGGTTCGGAAAGCCCGACTTCCCCAGGCAGAAATAAAACGCACTTAGGAAGGTAGTCTGTTTCCCGCAAATCCTCAGACACTCCTCAGAGCTCAGTGAACGTGGTCTCAGAGGCTCAGAAGCCCTGGTTCCTCCGCTCCTGGCAGGTCAAGTAGCATGTGTTTGCTTTTCTCCTCTCCAGAGGCTACTGTGGCCTTTCCCACTCCCACCGCCCCTCCCCCTTCTGCCCCTCCCCCATGTAGTACTCTCTAACCACAGGGGAGGCCCAGGAAAGGAGGGTCCTGGAGAGGGTTGTCCATTAGGACAGCTGTCCATCTGCTAGGGGTCCCATCCCGAACCATCTGGCAAGTGGGCTAGGAGTGCCCACCCTCCTAGGAGGCTTGTTGCTTCGCCCTCCTTGTCTGCCTATCCTGGGTCACTAGGCAGTAGAGTTAGTGGCATTTGATGTCCCAAAGCTGGTGCACAACGACAGGAGGATGTTCAGTGAGGCCATCCTTAATGAGACTTGCATTTCAGAGAGTCCTCTTTTGGGGGCAGATGGGCTGGGGCTGATGGGTGCCCAGCGACCAGTTAAGAGGTTAGTGCTGAAGTCCAAGAAAGAGATGACGAGGCCTGAACCAGACCAGTGGCAGCAGGGATGCTGAGCAGGGGACAGACACATATGGGCAGGCAGTGAGCACCACTAAGAGACAGCGGGGGGAACCACCCCAGGGAGGTGGAAGAAGAAGCCATGTGAGAGATTGACATGCAAGGGAAAGGCTAGGAGAGCAGGGGAGTATTGGTCCCAGAAGCCAGGGGGCAGGGGCTGGGCCACAGTACCACGTGCTGGGAGAGATCCCAGTGATACGAGGTAGTGAGGATTCACCTGTGGCAGAGTGGTATCAGTGCAGGATGGTGGTGAGTTAGGGATCCAGGAGAGGGAAGGAACAGAAGATTCAGGCAGATATTTTCAAATGAGAAGGCTAGGGAATCAGCCAGAAGAAGGCCTAGGGTAAAGGAGCATTTTTTTTTTTTTTGCATTGAAAAGAAGGGAAACTTGTGATTGCTGATTTCCCTGAGAAAGATTGTACTCCAAAACCATCTGAGACCCAGGCTTTTTTAAACTGATGACTCTGCCCTTTTCAACTCATGGCTCAAAGTGGCTGCTTGAGCCACAGTCCTTTCATCAACCTTCCAGGCAACAGGAAGAAGGAAAGGGTGAGGAGAGACATGCCCCCTCCTCAGTCTAAGGATATTTCTGATTATCAGAAATAAAGAATGACATTTATTGATGACAAAGGGATCAATCTACCAGGATGGTATCACAACCCCAAATCTGTATGTACTCTATAAAATAATTGCAAAATATGTGAAGCAAAAAGAACAGACCTGAAGGAGAGACAAATTCATAGTCACATGGGAGTCTGTAATATACCTTTTGAACAGAGAGTGGAACGAGCAGAAACAAAATCAGTGAGGATAGATGTGAAAAGTGCTGCTAACAAATTTGACCTAATGAACACACACAGAGTTCCACACCCTGCAGTGGCAGGTGTCATGGCACATGAAACATACGCACCCAGAAGCTGCATACACCCCTTCGGCTACGTGCCGTTTGCCAGCAGTTAATCCTGGCTGCACCTAGCAGGAAGGGGTGCAGGGAAATGTCTGCTCCAGGTGGCTAGTACCCACTAACACTGAGGGATTCTAGTCCTTAGGCAGAAGGGGAGAACAAGTATTGAGGAAACCAGCCATCTGTGTCCCTTCCTCGTCCCCTCCCCTGAGAGCAGTGCACAACGGGTAAGAGCTTGGACCAAGTCAGATGCTCCGCATTCTCTCCTGGCTTTGCCGCTTTACTTGCTGTGTGACTCTGGACAGTTTATGTAACTTGGCTCAGCCTCAGTTTCCTTATCTTTCAAAATGGGAACAACCTGTACTTCCTAGGGCTGTTGGGAAGATGGAATAAGATAACGTGTGTAAAGCACTTAGTTCCGTGCCTGGCACATAATAAATGCTCAATAAATGTTAGCTGCACAGAGAGGTTAAGTAACTTACCCAAGGTCACACAGCCAATAAATGACAAGACTAGCTTTCAGATCCAAGCATCTGGCTCCAAGCTGGTACTGACATTTCTTCGGGACCTCTGGCAGCCCCAGCACAGAGCCCTACCTGTAGTGGGGGTGCAGTGGGGGGATTGGGGGACTGCTACCACCAATTAGCCATGTCACTTTAGAGAGTGTTAACTTCCCTGCTCCCTCTGCAGAAGGTTGACTTAATGAGCCCAACATTTCCCATGACCCTGACATTCTGTGGTTCTGTCTTCTCTACCACTAATGGCTGAAAATTTTACCAATAGAAATGTGTTTCTTTTTCTTAAATCCCATCTTCTGCCTCAACTCCTTTTTTAGAAATACAGTTTTCCTTTAGAGGGTCCTGACCCCTTGGTTTACAGGACAGAAGCGTCTGTAGCATGGTTCTGTGGGCCCTGGTTGGGAGGAGAGGGGGAGGCAAAGGGAGAAGAGATGCAGACAGGAGAGGCCAGCCCCAAACAAACCATCCATTTACTCATGGCCCGCGGTGGCCCAGTGGCGCTCTTGTCAGGCACGTGCAGGATGGCCGCGTAATAGCTCCTATCCCAGTTGCCCGGCTGACCCCATCTGTCACCATTTGCCACACTTTTTTGTAGGCTTCCTTTTTCCTCCTTCTGTATTTTTTTTCCCACCACACTGCGTCTCAGACGAAATTGGAGAAAAATGGGTTTTGTCCTTTTTTAACCAGAAGACTAAAACTCTTAAATTACCTTCTTCAAGTTCTGCAAATAGAAATCCCAAATAAGACAGCCACCTTTTCCTCTCTCTCTCTCTCTCTCTCTCTCTCTCTCTCTCTCTTCCTCTCCCTGTCTTAGGAGCCCAGGAGCTTGAAATAAAAGGCAGGATGGTGGCTTAGGAGGAATGATCTGGGCTTGACCCAGCACCGGCCAAGGAAAAGGAGCGGGGCAGTGGCAAGGAGGGCCCGACCAGAGGTGGGGAATGAGGGAGAAAGAAATGGAAGTGAGCAAAACCAGTGCCCCGTTGCTTGTGGTTCTGGAGTAAGAGGTCCCCTCGAGAGAGCGAGTTCCTCAAGGAGCAGCTACTCTGTGAGTGTTAGGCCATGGCTGGGTGCCTGGGGGAAATGGAGCCCAGGAGAAGCAGAAAGTACAGGGCCTGTTGTTCAGACTCACCGAGAAGCACACAGGACTATGGGCACAGTGAGCCTCCCCTGCCTGTGTCACCCCACTGATGTCACACACGGTTCCCAGAGACTCCAGCAGGGGGCAGCGGGACAAGGAAAGGGAGCATGGTTCCAGGGCAAAAACTAGGAATTCTGGGGCTGGAGGCCTGGGTCCTAATCCCTGCCACACACACTACTAATAATAGCTAACATCTACTGAGCGCTTACTGTGTGCCCAGGACTATGCTGAGCACCTCACATAGATGATGCCATTTAATCTTCCAAACAAGCCTGCGATGTAGGCTTCATTATTCTCTCTGCTACAGACAAGGACAGAGAAATGGGAGATTGCATGACTCGCCAAAAGCCTCTCATATCTTGCGGCAGACCTGGGTCTGAACCCAGGGAGTCCGACTCCAGAGCTCTTGTATTTCTTCCTGCCAAACAACTGGGCCTGCTGCCTTGCTTCCTCATTTGGAAAGTCATGGTGCAGGGGACCAGTGGGGCGGACTGGATGAGGCTGACATCCTTTCCAGCATGGACCACCTGATTTGGGGCTCATGCCTCACCTGTGCACACAGAGGTCCCATTCAAATGATGCAGAGTGCCAGGTAAATTTGTGCCCTGCAACCCTGATGAGACAGGGCAGGGGAATAAGAACACTTCTTACTGTAGGAAGACTTTAGGTTGGAGTTATGGCGAAAGGGCAAAACCGAGATCCAAAGGGTCTAGAAAATTCTGCGCAGTTCACCTCTATTGTGCATCCGATAGCCTTTGCACTTCCCTGCTCTTTGCTCCAGGTAACATACCCCCAGCCTCAGACCCACCTGGCCAAACAGGCTAGGAAGGAGCTCTGGCTCTGGGAAGGGCGAGGTGGTTTGCTCTGGGGCCCCCTGCCAGCCCCCTGTTTCTACTTCTTTGCAGGCCCAGCAACCATGGCCCATTACAAGGCCGAGCAGGACGACTGGCTGATTGTCTACCTGAAGTATTTACTCTTCGTCTTTAACTTCTTCTTCTGGGTAAGTGAATCTTGCACAGGCATCCCCTGGCCCAGCACAGAGTGAGTCAAACCACCTTTGTTCTTTGTGAGTCACCACTCAGGCTGATTTCTTCCAAATCAAAGACCACCCATGGGCAAATTCTGCCTACTCTAAAGCAAATATGTACATTTGCCACTGAGGGGGAAGAAAAGAATCTGGTCTGCAGGTTGGCATGGAATCCAGACCACAAAGCATTTGAAGAGAGGATGCATAAACATAACAATGAGCTTTGTGTCCCAATGGCTGTACAAAGGGTCCGGCTCTTTCTTCCCTGCTAACTTGTTGCACCAGGGCCTTGTGGGAAATGTGCCTGCCTGAAATAATTGCCTGTTTTTCACCGAAGCCCGAAGCCCGTTTGCCTTTCATGGTTAACATTCTCCAGGCCCCAGGGCAGAGAAACAGAAGTCATGGGGCCGGGGCTGGTGCGGTGGGAGTGGCCTCCATAGTGACTCCCCTCAGGAAGCCTGCCCGGTGAGGTCTTCCAGGCGGAGTGGAGTCTGTCCAATTAAAGCAGTTATCGAGGTAATCGGGAGCAGAATACCACTGGTTCCCCAAAATAACCAGACACTGGAATGTGTGTGTTTTGTATTCCAATCTCCCTAGATCTGGAGCAGCGAAAGGGTGCTGGGAGAGGAGGCTTTGCTAGGCTCTGCTGTTTACTGATGGCGCTGCCTGGGGCAAGCCACTTAACATTGGCTGAGTCTCTTTCCCCAGCTACAAAATGGGAATCATTTCTAACGGCCTGGGATTTGTTAAAAAACGAGACAACAGGCCCCAAACGGAGTCACTTAATGCTAAGCTTCATGTCACCAAACTGAGACTTAATTACAGTCTCAGCTCTCCCAGAAATGGCATCTTAAACCAGTCAATCAGGAATCTCCTGATGAGCACTCGTTAGGTAATCCACCTGCTAGACCCCTGCCTTCCCCTAAAGGAAAGTAACCTTGCAATAACCAACCTGTTTTTTTGCCTAGCATAACATCCTTACTCCTGCTCCTTTCTGGCTATAAAAGTCTTTCCTTTGGTGCAAACTCACCGATGCTCCTTTCTATCTGCTAGATTGGATGCTGCCTGATTGGAATCAATTTCTGCTCAAAGAAACTCTTAAAATGTTTAATATACCTCGGGCGACTGGGTGCCTCAGTTGGTTGAGCAACTGCCTTCGGCTCAGGTCATGATCCTGGAGTCCCGGGATCGAGTCCCGCATCGGGCTCCCTGCTCCGCGGGGAGTCTGCTTCTCCCTCTGACCCTCTTCCCTCTCGTGCTCTCTATCTCTCGTTCTCTCTCTCTCTCAAATAAATAAAAAAAATGTTTAATATACCTCAATTTATCTCTTAACAGTTCGATTAGCAGATGCCCTAAAAGGGTACGTGGTAAGTAAGTGCTTAGCTCAGTCTCTGCACATAGAAGGCAATCAGTAAATGCCACATTTTAGATATGTTAGCTGCAGAAGGCTTACAAATACCACCAAATCAGCCTACTGGTAGAGCAGAGCTGAGGTCCCTGCTTCCCTTGGGAAGAATTCCCTCCCTTGGCAGAGTCTTAGAAACATCTCAGAAAGGCAAAGGCAAAGATAGGTTATATCTACGTGTTCAGGGTCTTTCATTAAGACTAATTAAACTGCTTGAGATGGGGAAATGTGTTGAGACCCTGAAGAATCATGTTACAGGAGTTAGGGATTAGTGGGCATGGCAAGGCCAGGGTTTGGGAGAGCCTTGGAGAGTAGACACTCATTTGATGCTATCTGTTAAAAAGTCGAATCATTTGATGTTTGTTTAAATGTCTTTTGCAAATCCCTGAAACGAACCATAAACTTATTTGATTTGCAACTTTTATGTTCCTGTGCAAGAGTTTCCTGGAATAGTAAAGCTGGCTTGATGAAGCCAATGGACTAATAAAGTCACGGTGATGTGATCAGTAAGCTGTGTGAGTGCAGATAGTTTTGATTCTCAGAGATAAATCCAATAATCCAATAGAGTGCTTAGGATTCTCGTTGAGTGAGGATTTCTTTTTTTTTTTTAAGAATAAGTATGTTTTTCCCCAGTCACAAAAGTCTGTGTCTCCACTACGGATAATCCCTAAAATACCGAAAAGTATAAATAAGGAAATAAAAATTGCTCACATCTCAGTATATTAGGTTCCTAGGGCTGCCATAACAGAGTATATAAACTGGGTGGTCTTGTTTTGCTTTGTTGTGTTTTGTTTTTTAAACATTTTATTTATTTTAGAGAGAATGACAGAGAGCATGAGCAGGCCAGAGGCAGAGGGAGAAGCAGACTCCCCGCTGAGCAGGGAGCCTGACTTGGGGCTCAATCTCAGGACCCTGGGATCATGACCTGAGCCAAGGGCAGACACTTAACTGAGCCAGCCAGGCGCCCCATGAACTGGGTGGTTTTCAAACAACAGAAATTTATCCTCTCATACCTCTGGAGGCTGGCAGTCCAAACTCAAGGTGTCATCAAGGCCATGCTCCCTCTGAGACTCCGGGTAGACTCTTTCCTTGACTCTTCCTAAATTCTGGGGGTGGCCGGCAATTCTTGGCCATCTTGGGCTTCCGCTGCATGACTCCGATCTTGGCCTCTGCCATCCGGTTCTGTTCTTCCTGTGTGTTCTCTGTCTTTACGTGGCATTGTCTTCTCCTTAGAAGGACCCCACTTGTATCTGATAAGGGCCCACCCTGATGACCTCGTCGCAACTTGATTACATCTGCAAAGATCCTATTTCCAAATAAGGTCCCGTTCACAGGTACCAGAGTTAGGACTTCAGCAAACCTTTTTGGGGACACAATTCAACCCGTAATATTCACCATCCAGGGATGACCCCAGTTGACATTCCCTCCAGACGAGGCCCTGATCAGGACAGGAGACGGTGGTGACCTGCACCATGGGAGTGACGGCAGGAATCAAAATATTTGGAGAGAGTCAAGGGATTTGGGAGGTAAAATTGGGTCACAAACTGGTTAAGAAGAAAGGAAACATGTAACTTTGGGCGGACGGTGAAGCCCCTCACTGCAGTGGTAGACCAGAAGGACAAGCAGTTTGGCCTCAGATGGCCAGGTCAGAGGGAGGCAGGGTGGGTTTGAGTTGCCAGGAGACATCTGAGCAGAGATGCCCTGTGGGAAGTTGGCTCATGGGCCTGGATCATTCCCACCCGGATGGTGGCTGCAGCCACAGAGGTAGGTGAAGAACCCCAAGGACAGCGTGGAGACTGAGGGGAGAAGCGAGAACGAGATGCGGAGGGTCAGGGCTGAGTCTAGGCTTCACGGTGGCCCCCGTTTGCCCCGACTGAGGCAGCTCCTGAGGTGTGGGACTTTCGGTGCTCCCAGCGGGAGAGCCCCAGGCAAGCTGAGGGGAGCCGTCCCCCAGGAAGGCTGGAGGAGGGACCGTCAGGGCGGTGGGGGGCAAACCAGGCGGGACAGTTTCCCAGAAGCTGGAGATTGGGGGCGGGGCGGTGTTCAAGGGAGAAGATACAGCAAGTA
Organism: Callorhinus ursinus; assembly: GCF_003265705.2. NCBI lineage: Eukaryota > Metazoa > Chordata > Mammalia > Carnivora > Otariidae > Callorhinus > Callorhinus ursinus. The sequence goes on along the minus strand of NW_027397136.1, from coordinate 4,422,893 downwards.
TTTTAAGGCCTGGAGAGAGGCAATTAGGTTTGACCAAACGGTTTATTGGTAGTTGTAGTGACAGAACTCTCGGGAGAGTGGTGGGGGCGGGGGTCGAGGAAGTAGGCCGTCAGTGTAGACAACACGTGCTGGGCTGCAGGAGAAGAGAGAGGGCTGTAGCTAGCAGGGCCAGGAGGCTGCTGTGAGGTGCTCAGCCCAGAATATCTTTGGGAGGGCCCTGACCTTGCCTGTGACCACCCTCAGGGGCCCTTCCAGCCGGCGTGGACTGGGAGTCTGTCTGTTCAGTGTTTGCATTCCTTTGGGAGTGGTAGGGAGAGGGAGGTGGGGGCGGCGGCACAGGCAGATGGGCAGCGAGCATGTTACCCGAGCAGCTACCAGTGAGGGGGAGCTTCCCCCATACAGATCTCCCTGCTTTGGGATAAAAATACCCCTGCCTGGGGGCCTGGCTGGACATGGGCCAGCTTCCCAGGGACCCATTCAGCCAAGCCTCATCCACCTTATGACAGATGGTCCGTTTGGGGATGTTCAGGCCTCCGTGTCCAGTCCAGGGGCATCCCGGCATTGTCCTCTGGATCTGCTGCGATCTCCTCGGAAGTAGACGGGGGACAGACTGCTGGCCCATCTCCTCCCACAGCAGAGCGCAATGTCATACATCTCGCAGTGCGCAAAGGCCCTGGGAACTTACCAGAATTCCCTAGGAACGGGGCGTGTCGGTGAAGTTCCCTTCCCACAAGGAAAGGGTCCTACCCACATACATCCCAGAGTCCAGCTGCCAGCCCTCCACCCGAGCCCCTCTTACAAGACACATAGTAATGCCAGTGTCTACACTGGTCGGTGCACACAGTCCTTCCGCCTTCCTCTTAGACTCTACTGCAGAGCATCAGGGAGGGTCTTCAGACAGCTCCAGGCTCCTGCTCACTAACGCCCCTGGCTACCACCGCCACCCCTGTGCGGACACAGAGAGGGAGCCCAGACAGCAGAGGTGCACCGCCTTTACTAGGGTGATTGGGGTGAACACTCGTACGTCCTTTCCCCCCAGAAAAACAGTGTTCCTCCCCCGTACATCACCTTGCCAAACTCAGTCCAAATCCAGCACAACAAGGATGAAGAAACCCTTCCTCGCGGCAGTTATGATGCCTAGTGTTTGTGAGCCACTGCTGGATAAAGACCTTCCTCGGATTATCTCATGCGATCCTCAAATCAACCCCGAGAGTCTGTCTGGCCATTATCTTCGGCAGGGAACAGGCTCACCCAGTTCAGAATCTTGCCCAGAGTCTTACAGCGGTCATAAAGAAAGCTAGCGCTGACACCCAGGCATTCTGGTCAATGATAACAACTGACAACTCCATCCCTGAAGTTTATTAAGCACTGTTCTAGGTGCTTGGAATGCGTCAGCGGACAGAGTCCCTAGGGTGCATGGCACCTCCTGTTGCAGGCTTCCTCTGTGGAAGGCCTTCACCTACATCATTCTGTTTCATCTTCCCATCATCCCCACAGCCCTGAACAGCTCTATTAGAGCCCCACTGTGTGGAGGGGGGAGCAATATGCCCAAATATACCCAGAGCTGGAGCCCAGCTCTCTTTCACCCCTAAGACTACATATGAGGCCACCAGCTCTGAGTCCTGGCCTCTCCCCCAGCATCTTTGGGGCGTACATGGATTAGTGAGACAACAGAGCATGCTGGGAAGACTCGGGCTCAAGTCTGGGTTCAGATTCAGATCTTATTTATTTGCCGTGGGACATGAGTTGCTAGGGACAGAATTGTGACCCCTCAGAATTCGTATGTTGAAGTCCTCAACCCCAAGGGTAGGATCCTAATCCAATTGGCTTGGTGGCCTTACCAGTAGAGAAGAGAGCTCTCTCTCTATAAACATGCACAGAGGAAAGGCCATATGAGCACACAGTGAGGCAGTGGCTATCTGTAAGCAGGGACGGGGGTCCTCACCAACACTGAATCGGTCAGCACCTTATCGTGGGACTCCCGGCCTCCAGAACTGGGAGAGATAGAAATACATTTCTGTTGCGGAAGCCGCCCAGCTATGGGATTTTATCATGGTAACCTGAGCAAACTGAAACATTAGCCAAATCGCTTAATCTCACTGAGCCTCACTTTTTTGGTACGGTCACAGGAGTGTCAGAACCTAGAAGAATGAGGGGTGCTGGGTGGCTTGGTCGGTTAAGCATCTGATTCTTGGTTCCGGCTCAGGTCATGAACTTGGGGTGGTGGGATCGAGCCCCATGTCAGGCTCCACACTCACCTCCCTCTGCCCCTCCCCTGACTCACTCATGTGCACTCTCTCTCTCTCTCTCTCTCTCTCTCTCTCTCTCAAATAAATAAATAAATCTTTTTTAAAAGCCTGTAAGAATTAAAGATGAACATTTGGGAAAATAGCAGAATTTCTGACACACACTTTGTGCTTGGCTACTGTATGTAGCTCTTTGAGTGGACTAAGTTATACCTTTCTGTACGTGTAGCAGTGGCTTGAAGACTCAGGATCATGACCCGTGTAAGAAATACATGGAAGCATAAGAAATGCCCATGGAAAGAATTGTTCAGAAAACCAAGCTTACCTTTACTGTCTATTGCAGTCTATTTTCTCTTCTACTTTTGGCGTTTTGTTCTGTTTTTTGATGCAGGTTACAACCCACCAAATTTATGTCACAGCCCTAGTGGTGTACATTGCAAAGTTTCAAAACCAGAGCAGTCGGATGGTGCGAACGGCCCCTGCCTCCACCCTGACACAGGCAAGACGCAGGTGCCGGTTAGTGGTCACGTGCCAGGCCTGGTGGTCTTGACCAGACTTTAAACCGTCTCCCTACCTCCCAACCAACCGTGCCATGCTTGCACAATTTGAAGGTCATGAATCAGTTTACACTTTGCATTGATTCTTACAACCACTCTTTAATATCTCCATTCCCGTTTGGTAGAGATGAAACAGGCTCACATGCTTGGCAGAATCCTCTGTCACTTCTGGGTTTTCGGACTCAGTGTCCAGTGCTCTTCCCATCTGCAGAGACCACTGACCAATAATCACAGCCATAGTCCCGCTGCACTGATGCTTACTTGGAATCCAAAATGTCCCCAAGGTTCAAGGTTGAACCTGAATTAGGATGTTTCCATGGTGTGGGCATTCAGACATGCTGAATATGAAAAATCTAAGCAAGACTTAGGAAGCACCACAATGGATCCTCCTCTTCTGTGCCCAACCCCCCGCCCCCGCCTCTGGTTTCCCGGCCCCCAGCATTCAACCCACACCTGATCCCCCATCCTTCACTATTACCCTATCCCTGACTCCACCCCACCCCACCCCTTGCATTTCGATTAACCCAGGATTGATTGGGACCATCTCACTGGGCAGGGGAGGGCCCCTTGGATACAGCTCTGGGTCAGGAACCAAAAATGTCAACACTTTCATGCCTTCTCCCTGGCCTTAAAAAGAAAATGTGATCCGGCTTCCCTATGTGGTGCCTAGGAAATGCTTTTCTTCTCTCCCATTTCCTGCATGGCTCCTTATAGCTCCCATCATCCCTGCAAATGTTGTTCCCTAATTTATTTATTTTAATTAGCTGCTTGGCTGTGTTAATAATCAAAATTTCCCCTGCCTCCCAGGAGCTATGCCAGGCTATGGGAGAATGGGGGGTGGGGAGCGAGCTGCTCCTGGAGTTCTGTGCTGCCCCGGGGTGTTGTCTGAGACATTGGTATTTCCCTTGGGGACCAGTGGGGCTTGGCCTCCAGGGACCCCCCCCCAGGATCCCTTAGAGGGGACATGGGCCAACATAGGAGGCAGAGATGGTGGAGGACTCGTGCCCCGGTGTGTGTGGGGGAGGTGACTTCAGGACGTCTCTCTAGGACTCCCATGGAGAGCCTAGGAAGGAAGAGCTTCTGCTCGCTTTCCTGCCGGGGGTAGAAGGCCCTTCACTTTCACATACATCACCATCCCACCGAACAGACCTCCGCCTGCCTCCCAGGACATGTCATCTGTGACAGAACGGGTCCCGCAGTTGGTGCTTCTGTGGCTCCCCTTCTTAAGATGCTGAAGTCACAGGACCCCCGAGGGGCTGAGGGCATCCCTCCCCTCGATGCCGTCCGGGTCTGCTGGGGGACAGGCTCAGACTTGCGGGGGAAGGGAGGATGCACATTTGGTCTACATGGGCCATCGTGGGTGAGACCAGTCAAGGAGGAAGCCTTCAGTGACAGCCCTGAGCCCTGAACCCTTAGCAAGGCTTGCTTCATGGGCAGAGGAGATTTGTGTGGATCAGCAGGCTGGACAGTAACACGGGCACCAAACTGGCCCATAGGGGTCTTGAGTTCTAGTCCCCACTTGGTCCCTGGCTGGTTACGGGGCCTTGGAAAGTCACCTCTCTCTGGGCCTTTGCTTCTTCATCCAGAATATAAAAGGGCCAGACTTGAGTCTTCCATCTGCCCCTCCCTCCTTCCCTCCCCCTCCTTCCCTAGGGAGCTACCAGGCACTACGCTGTGTAGGGCCCTGCTCAGGACACTAAAATGAGTGAGATCTCACCAAGAGGCTAAAAGGGAGACAGACAAAATGACGAAGACAACAACACGCCGTGACGTGCATCCCTCCGGACACCTGTACAAGGTGTGGAAGCCATGGGGAGGACAAGATGATTTGCGAGACTGGGGGCAGGCTCCATGCACGTGCCGAGCGGGGTTTGAAGGAGGAACAGATTCAACAGCTCCAACCCTCAGCAAATCCCGTGACCTCTGCTCTTGTCATAGAGGTAGATTTCTTTGGGGAGAGAGGGAAAGCAGTGCTGTGATTTCTTTTACCAAGGACTCTTTAAAACCAAAGAGCCAAGACAAGAACGACTTGAGGCGGAAAGTGGCTTTTAGCAGGACAAGCCTAGCCTTGAAGATTCAGCTCGGTCAGAAGTGGTACCCAGGCCACAGGGACATCGGGGGCAGGGGCTGGGAGAAAAGCTGGCCGGCCCTGGGGGGTGTTAGTCATTAATCAAGCTCAGGCTGGAGAGGGAGCCAGGCGGGAGTTTGGGCTGGATGCAGGGGCTGGGAAGCTGATGATGCAGGGGTGGGGAGGCAGGGAGCCAAAGCCGGAACGGTGCATGGAGCCGGGTGGGGAGAACGGCTGGGGACCCGCACACCGCTGTCCCTGGGAGGAGAGTAAGGAGTCCCTAGTGACCCTGGGGCTTCTGCTCTGGGCGGATGGGGGTGCCATTTATGAGACTGACCAGGGGAGAAGGAGCTCCCAGTGTGACTCTAAATGGGCGAACACACATCCAGTTCCAAAACCTTTCCAGTCCAGCGTGGAGCTGGGCAGCTAGGAGGCACCCAGCAAACACATACAGAAGTGAATTACACAGCCACCCCATGTGTTCCTGCCTCCCCGTGTCATGGGCTTCCCTCCCACTGAAGGCAGGGGACTCCGGCCTGGGGGACCCTTCCTTATTGAGAGCCCCGCCATCCTGGCCCCTGCTCCCCCCACTGGTCCTGCCGCCACATGCCAGCACGGAAACCCTTCAGTAGCCTGACAAAGAAAATCCTGCAATTACTTTTATATTCTATGCCTGCTTTTGGGGGGTGGGAGGGTGTTTCCTGATGTCAGGAAGGGCAGCCATGTGGGACTGCTCAGGCTAATCCTCCTCCTGCTCATGTGATGACATGAGCAACATTCTGGTTCTACAGATTGGAAGTTCCTAAAATTACAAGGCATGGGTGACCTGCCATGCTCCTGCTGGACGCCTGGGTCCTCGTTGGCAAGAAGGCCAGCTTCACCCTCTGCGGGGCTTTCTGGCTAATCGGCTACAGGCTATGGTTTTGAAAAATGTGCTTAATATTCCACAGTTTCTGTAAAGAGCCCAATACTGTTGAATCAACTCTGTGCAAGTAGCAATTGAAATAGCTCACTGGGGTCAGATCTCTCTCCGCCCCGCATCATTCTGCCTCGCAGCTCCCCTTCCTCTGCTCTTCCTGCTGATCTGGGCAGTCTCCACATAGCTGGAGGGAAAGCCATGAACTGTTGGTCCAGAAGCATCTTCCTGGAGATGTATCGGCAGAAAGTTGTCCTCCAGTACAAACAGGGACATTTTACCCACGTGGAAGAGACCTCGGAGATATTCTCATCCCGCAGCACCATTTTACAGATGAAGAAACTGAGGTTCAGCCAAGTGAAGTGTCTGGTACCCGGATACATGGTGAGGCAGGGGCACAGCCCGGGCTAGAACCTAGGCCCGCTGACTTTTACCTCCCAGTTCTCCTCTGGTGACCCATTCCAACATTTAGCAGCTTTTACTCTTCCTGTCCAGATGCAAGATTGTTTTCGAAAGAGCTGACCAAGTCCCAAGCAAGAGACACCCTGGAAGACTTGAAACCCTCTTGTTCCTGATGGCAAATCCCTCTCGGTGTCTCCTGCAGACACTAACTTCTCCACCAGATGTGACACCCCAGGGGAGGGTTGGTGTCCCCATGGACATCAGAATGAGTATGAATGTGTTCCGTGGACCTCAGTCAGGGCAGTTGGGTCCCTTCCGATTGCTTCCAGACCCTCCCTCGTGGCTGGGGGCCCTGCTGCCACCCTGGCTGGCTTGTGGGCTCTCCTGGCTTGGCTTTGCAAGATTCCAGCCCTTTCTGTGACTGGCAAGAGAGCAGCCCTCCATTAGTGGAATCAGTACTGCTCCTCTCCCAGGGCTGCATTTTTTACAGCCCCCTGCCTCCTTCCACCGGGAGCCCCATGGGGTTTTTTTCCCCCTTTTTTCATAATAGAACTTTCATCCCTTTGGACTGGAAACTCTGCTCCTCACTACCCCACCTTCAACCCCAAAGCAAATAGCCTCGCACAGACAGGGAAAAGGATGGAGTTCAAGTCCTGAACAAGTGTCAAGAGCTACCCAGGCAGCTACACCCAGGGCAGGGCCCCTCAATCTTCCAGGAAGCAGCTTCTTCTGTGAGATTCAGCACAGCACCACCTCCTGGGGGAGAGGGGCAGGACACTCTGACCCTCCATTAAATATGGAACCCAAGCTTCGGTTCTCTGAGGCACCACCTGGGAACTTAATAAAATATTCACGCCTGGATCCCACTCCCAGAGATTGGCCTGGAGTGTGGCTTGGGTTTCTTGGAACTCCCAGGAGACTCTGCAGCCAGGCTGAGAAATGCCACCTTCTCTGGGTGTCAAGGTGGAGGAGGCCTTAGAGACCTGTCTACACTAGGGCTCACTGCGTGCTACAAGATTAGACTTCAAACCCCAAACCTGAATACGTTATTTTACGTGGCTTACCATTTCTCTGGCCACAGTGTCCAAAGCTTTCTATCAGATTTTCAGTGGGTTCCATGTCCCCCAACAGATAAAAGTGTCCCCAGTTAAGCCCACACATGCCCAGATGGAGGGTCCTGAATCTGATTCTCAGCCTATGGGGTTGACAAACCTAATGGATAATGGATCATGTGTTTATTTCTATAAAGAGACTATACCCATTAAAAGATCAATGCAAAGTGGTCACATTGACTGTTTCATGCTGCTCAGAATCTCTTCCTGGCACTCTCATGTGCCTTTGATTAATAAAAAATGAGAAATGAATTATTACTTAATTAATACACTGTATTTGGTAGGCAGGAGCCTTCAAAATATAAGATCCAGAGGAAAAAGTAATCGAAGGAGTCCTTGGTGGCTCTAGGCTGGGCATCACGAGTCTGAGATAACTTCTTTACTGGAGATATGAAGAAACTGACTCTCTTTAGGTCACACAGCTAGCTATGAAAACTTGGGGCCCTTACCCAAGCCTTTCAGTCACACCAGGGGCAGGAGACAGAAAGAACATGTGCAGGCTATTTTGCTGGAAAGCCTCACTGGACACAGTTCCCCTAAATCAGACTCAGGAACTCCCTCCCTGGTCATGGAGGCTGTACGGGGCAGAGAGAGCCTATGCTCACAGGGAATTTCAAAACCTATCATAGTCCAGGATTTCACTGAATCTGAAGATACCACCAGTTGTGAGATACACCATTGTTTTCTGTACCACTAAGAAAACGTGCAGCCAAGTATAATCGTAAGATGCGTCTCAGTTGTAGAGATGTTAAAGTGGGGCACAGGGCAGGTGGGGGGAGATGTGCATCATGGAATTGAAGGACTGTGGCACCTTAGCCTCTCTCATTCCATTTGGAGAGGCGCAGCCGTGTGATGTCCTTCTACCTGTTTCTCTTACCTGCTGGAGGTACAGAGGAGGATAAAAAGCACTTGGAAGAAAGCAGACAGATTTTATAAGCGAAGTGAGTAGCACAGCAGACCCAACCCAACCTGTGGAATCCTCGGACCGAAAACCTGGCTTTCAATCTAGCACATTCTTCTCTCCAAGCCTCAGTTTCTTCATCTGCAAAAGAAAGCTACGTGCCCCCCCACCCCCCGCCCCAGAACTGCTGCAAGGCTCAGAAGAGAGAGCGCTGAGCTGCAGGATGTAGGTGCCTCGGGCCCGGTAAATGCCCGGAACCACCTTCTGCTCACTCGGCTGATGCCTGTGAGTGCCGGGAACAGACACTGAAATGCCAGGGTGGGTTACATAGAGTCCTTCTGGGACGGATGGGAGCCGCTTGTGTGCATGGACCGAGCCAGGGAAGCTTATGGAGCTTTTGACACACTTGAGGGAGATCCGCCACCCATCTGAGAAAGAGAACCCACCTTTAAGGGAGGCAGGGAGACTAGGGGCCAGACAGAAGTCTGCCTTCCCAGGAGCAGAAGGCAGAGATGGTCAGAGGTCCCAGAGGTCCTGCCCCCCACCAACACCCTGGGCAGACAGCCTAATGCTGCCCCATCCAGCACCTTGAGGACACACACACACACACACACACGCACACACTTCTGCTGAGCATACAAGTCACAGAAAGGGTCATTCAGCCTCCAGGCAGAAAGAACCAGGCTAGAGAGCCACCCCAGCTCTATGCCCCAGGTACCCTTCCTAGGGAGCCATCGGCCTGACCTGCCAGTCAGCAGTGCCCTGTCCCTGCCTCCTTCTCAGGGCTGGAAGAAAATGGGACCATTAGCAAGGAAGAAATCTCTCCCAGTCCTCCTGCTGCCCCAGACCGACGCCAGTTTGTGCAGCGTGCATCCATTCGGTGGTGGAGGGAGGCAGGGTGGCTCTGAGTTCGAGTCCTGGCCCTGCCGCTGCCCCTTACTACCCCTAACGGTTCCTAACCAGAGGCAGGACCTTGGGCAGTTGGCCTTTCCTCTGTGGGCCCCAGTTTTGTCATCTGTAGATAAGATGAGAAGCTCTGGCTTGCTCCCCACATGGACAAACATAAGGCTGAAATGGGGCACATATAAACGTGCCCTACCATGGGCCAGCCCAAAGAGCACTGTGGGAGGAAGGGCATTGCATCTCCTGGGGACACAATATGGTAAGAAGTACGGAATTGGGAATCAGCCTCAGATTCAAAATCCGTCCCTGCCACTTGCTTAGGTGTGTGACTGTGAACGAGTCTCCTAATTTCTCCACGCCTCGATTTCCTCATCTGTGAAATGGGTGACCAAACTATTCCCTCGGGCTCTTTGAAGGACTGAATGAGATGGTGCATAAAAAGCGCCTGGAGCATGGTGGGCGCTCTGTCGATGGCAGCTGTGGACCCGCGGCGGCCGCCTGCCCTGACCTGGGCTTTCCTGCAGGTGGGCGGGGCCGCCGTCATGGCCGTGGGCGTCTGGACCCTGGTGGAGAAGAGCGGCTACCTCAGTGTCCTGGCCTCCAGCACCTTCGCCGCGTCCGCCTACATCCTCATCTTCGCAGGGGCCCTTGTCATGGTGACGGGCTTCCTGGGCTTCGGCGCCATCATCCGGGAGGACAGGAGCTGCCTCTCCACGGTGAGTGCCCTGCTGGCGCCCCCAGCCCGCGTCCCGTCCCCACATCGGGCTCCTGTACTGAGAACCGCCCCTCATGCCGTGGAGGCCCCTGGAATGGAGGCCTCGGGGAAGCCAGAGAGGGATGGTCACCCTGGGGTCTGGTGTTGGCCACAGTCTCTAGGTTCTTAGCACCTAAGCCAGTCTTGGTGGCCCCTCTACCCTACCTTTCCACCTCCCTCCTCCCCCTCCTCCTTCCAGATGTTATCACGCTGCTTTTCAAAGATATGCAGAAATGAATGTGATAATGAAGCCCCCTGTCCCATCACCCACACTCAACAACCACCACCTTCTGGTTCATGTGTCCCCTCCCTACTCCCTGCCTCTCCCCACTTGGCTCCCAGACAGCGAGTGGTCTGTAATATTGAAGTGTGTCCCCCTCGAACCGAAGGATCCTTCTTTAGAAAGCATAACACCATGATCACATCAAAGACAATTACCAGTCATTCCTTAATATCATGAAATAACCAGGCAGTTTCAAATTTCCCCAATTGCCCCATAAACTGTTCTCTTTTCTTTTTGCAGTTTGTTTGAATTGAAACCTAAATTAGGTCCGTGTATTAAGATTGGGCAATTTGTCTCCTGAGTCTCTTTCAGTCTCTTAGCTGCACCACCCCTCTCTCTCTCCCCCCCCCCCCCTCTCTCTCTCTCTCTCTCTCTCTCTCTCGCCTTCTTTGCAATTTATTTGTTGAAGGAACCAGGTCATCTGTCCTATGGATTTTCTGGTTATATCCTTGTGACATTGTTTAACATGTTCTCCTGATAGTTGCATCTAGAGGCTTGATCAGACCCAGGCTTGATTGTCAGGGCAAAAGGATGTCACGGGTGATGTTGTGGGCAGCACAGGCTCCTTGAAGCTGGGAAGACTGTCCATCCAGAGCTGGCTCATCATGTCAGGGAAAGAAGCCAGGGCAGGACTGGCCGGGGCAGAAGCCAGACCCACCCCCTCGCACCCATGCACTGTTGGCCAGAGCAGGCTCCCTGGTGCCTTGGGTGGAGCCTCCCCCCTTCAATCTCCTCCCAGCGGCCAAGCCCAGTGGGAGCAGGGGAGGCTACAGAACATGTGGACTTAGCAGGGAAGGGCCCGAGCCAGAACAAGCCCGAGTCTCCATGAGAAATCAGGTTGAGCCTGAATGGAATCAGGTCACAGGAAGGAGCCTCAAAGGCTGTGCTCTCTCGCCTTGCTTCCCTGTACCCTTTGCACATCCAACCAAGGCAGCAGGAGACAACGGGGCGGGGGGGACGTCCCTGAAGCCTCTCTCACTGGTGGTGACCTAGTGTTTTAGCTGTGGATATAAAAGTGCCTGTGTACAGGCTCAGTAGGATGACTCGCCCCTGCCTAGAGAAAGCTCTTTCATTCTGCTCTGAGGATAGCCCAGAACCAAGACGCAGGGCACATGGATGGTGGCACCCCGGAGGGATGAAGTCCCACAGGGGACCAGCCACCAGAGCGCGGGCTTTGACGTGAGCTGTGCCAACGGCAGTGGGATGGCTGGGCCCCAAGCCAGCCGCACACCTGCCAGCCATCCCTCACGTGGCCAGGCGTGAGCCCTCGCCAGCCTGTTGGACATCCTGATCGTGACTGGCATCAGCTGAGTGGAGTCCCTGGACACGTGGTATGGGCCAGATGAGACGCCCCAGCCCTGATGGGGACTGAGGCTTACAGGGACCAGTGCTGCTGGGCCCAGAGGGATCCCGTTCCCTGCATTCTCAGTGGGTCTAGCTTTCCTCTGCTCAGCCCTGACCCTTTAGGGCATGGGGCCTTCAGCTTGGCCTCAGGCTTCAGGCTGAGCCCTGTGGCCCATGGAGGCAGGCTGCTGAGCCGTGTGATCACCAGCCCTTCCTTCCACAAGCTATCTTATTGTGGAAGAAACAGGACTCACCTCTACAGTCCAGGAAGGAAGGCCAAGGCCCTCACTCTGGAACCTTCCTTCTCACTCAGAGTCGTCTGTCTTGGCTCTAAAGGAGCCCCTAAGACCAGTGGTCCCCTACAGCCCTGGGAAACAGCCCCCTGCTTTCCACTCAGGGCGCAATAACACGAATGGGCACTGCGCACTGAGAGCCACCTCCCTCTGTCCTTATGACAGCAGCCCTGCAAAGCCACAGCCCTCATGAAGTCTGCACCAGGCACTCTTCCAAACACTGGTGCATGTAGCTCGTTTCATCCTCACCCAGCCCTATGAGGTATTTACTCTCACAGCATGCATTTAGGGGAGGAAGCCGGGCCGCAGAGAGGTGAAGCCATTTCCCAGAGGCCACGCTGCCAGTGAGCAGCTGGGTCTGCCTCCCAGGCCAGAGTTCGCACCCCCCAGCCAGCCTGCCTCCGGGAGGCACTATTCACCCCCACAGTGCCGATGAGCAGGCTGGCCTGGGAGGTGCGGAGCGAGTAAGTGCCAGAGCTGAACTGTGAAGCCCAGTCTGTTAGAGTTGCCAACAAGAATACACATCCCGGGGAGGCCCGGCAGGATGGGAGGCAGAGGGATGGGAGGCCGAGGGGGGTAATGTGGGCGGAGGGGCGTGCCGTCCTCCATATATGTGGATGTCCGCACAGAGTAGCTGCTCCCAGAGATCTGGGTGGGTATAAGAGGGAGCTCCCGCAGGGCGCAGCCAAAATACTAGGGCAAGAGACTGGGGGCGGTGGGGGGGGGGCGCCCTAGAAGTTCCTTGCACTCGTTATAGTGTGTGTCAGAAATAACAGTGTGTGTCAGAGCATGCCCCGGGTAGAAGGGAACTTGAGGGCCATCGGGTCCAACACTCCATCCAGACATTTCAGTCTGAAGACACTGGGCCACCCAGGCCTTAATGGGGGATGCTCAGCATTCTCGGCTGCTTTGGAGACCAGTCCAGTCATAAGAGCTCTTCCCCTTGGCAGCCTCAAATATCAGAAGGAAAGCCCAAGGGTCAGTAACTGGCAGCCTTCTGCTCTGTGACTCACCCATCACAGCCCCCTCGTCTTTACTCCCTTCCTCTACCATCCATTAGCAAGGTCTGCCCACCCTCCGGGCCCAGCCATCAAGAAAACTGTTGTCCCCAGCATCCAGTCACAGCCTGCCTGGGGGGACCAAGCTCTGTACCCAGGGCTGTGCAGGGAAGATGCAGGGACTTCTGGAAGGCCAGGGCCTCGGGCTTGCCTGCAGGACAGCGCACATGTACCTCTCCGCTTGCCCTTCTGAGTTTCAGAGGGTCAACAAACTAGAGGCCTTCTCATCCCCCTGGGCCTTGAGGCAGAGCTGAGGGCACAGGAGCTGCTGGGCAGGCTGGTGCTAGCCAGTCTCCTTCTTCTCAGCCCCCCTTCCCCCCTCCCTCCCTGGCCTACTCTCACTTCCATCCCAACAGAACTGATCCAACCCCTCTGACCTCTGTGGTCTGACACCAACCAGACACGTGACCAGCTTGGAAGCGAGGGCAGGGAAAGGTGCCCATGCACAGCCGCCGGCCCAGGGGTCTGGGGGCAGCAGGCTAGCAAAGAGCAGACTCGAAGCCTGAAATCTTCTCCCTTCGCTTTTCCCCACCAACCCTCTGAAAAAACCAAAGACAGAACTGTCCTGAGGACAGACACAGGTGAAGCAGTGGTTCTGAGTCACCCACATCCTGGCCAGTCAGCCCCCAAATCATTGAGCACTTGGCTGTTTCACCAAGAAGGTGGCTGAGACAAGTAGGACATTTTCAACCCAGGCTCCCGTTTGGGGGCAGGCGATGTGGTGAAGGCAGTTTGAAAGCGTTCTGTGGTTCCTGGAGGCTCCTTGCTGCTCTCATTTCATTCCCCCCGCCGCCCTTGTCTAACTGCCCTTTGAAATCTTTCATCAGCTAAAGGCTGAAGGAAACTCCAAAGGAGGAATGCAGTGAGTCTGGCTCTGCACAAAGTGGTCCCCAAAGAGGAAAGGGAAAGATGAAAGACCGGGCATCTGAGTGATGTGCATCCAGCCTGGATCAGGTGGAGGGCCAAGCCGGACATCCAACGTTCCCGAAGAACGAGCTGGGATGGGATGGGGCGGGGCGGTCCGGCTCACACGGTGCGATGTCCGTCCTGGTCTGAGCCCTTCCTCCTAGTACATCTGCAGCCCCTAAAGTCACTTTCCCAAGAAGGAAGCATTCATCAGGGACAGGAATAGCACATCTTTGCTGGCGCTGAAATGCGGCCCGGTGTGGCATGGGAAATCTGTGGAGGGGAAAGGGAATGGGGTTTAAATTATTCACGCCAGATCTTTTGTTTTAGCGAAGGCTGCATGCGGGAGCCAAATAATTCAGGCCATCTAAGCCTAAGGCCGGTGACCAGGACAGATGCCACCCTGATCAAAAGGGATATTTTTAGAGTTTTGAATACAGGCTCTGAAAACTTTTATATCTTAAGCCAAATGAAGATGATGATGGATAGTTCAGGCTAAACTGGGTCCTCGTCAGGGGCTCTTTTATATTGAGGGGATGGATTAGAGCGTAAGAAGTGCTAGAACCAATTTCTAAAAATGAGGAGACCCCAGATTGCAACACTTCCAACAAGTCTATTCAGAGCTGGTTAACCAGGGCAAGAAGGTCTAGAATCAAGGACTGTGGTTCAAAAGCACCTTGTAGTATGGCTTGCCCAACTCATTCTGGGACTCGGGAAGGTCGCTCGGCCACTTCTGGCCACCTTGGGATCCCTATCTTTATCTGGGGGTAAGGTATGATGAGAATGAGGGAGTGTTCTAAAGAGGAAACGAGTCACCACATTATATAAAGATCATCAAATGTGGCTATAATTATCATTTACATCACCATCACCATGACCAAGCTCCTTTGAGAAGGAACCTGAATAAATGAAGTTATTCTTAGGGCCATTACTCCCAGGGTCCTCACGGCTTGGGCGAGACCACTTCCTTGATGGGAGCTGGTCATGGAGGAAGGCTCCCAATGCCCGGGGAGAGGGAGGGAGTTGACCGCATCTCCCCATTGCTCATTTCTCAGCCTCACCTTACTTTGTCAGTGTCCATCGGCCACGCAGGCAGGGTGGTCATAGCCTCATCTGGTTGGTGGCACTTTGACCTTTGAGTCAGCTGCCCACATGCCTCAAAAGAATGGATCCTGCAGCCAGGGCTTTGAGAACCCAGACTCCTGTCCATCAGAGCAAGAGAGCCTTTCCTGGCCCTGCATGGTTTGGTGCAGTGGAGGCAGGGAAAGGGACAAGATGACTCTTGCCGAGGCTCCTCATGGAGCAGCAGGATGCAGATGTCCTCCAGAGTCTGCCTTGAGACAAGAGGGCTGCTCAAAAGACCCATTCAGTCCGTCAGCCTGTGCCCTGCCTCTCCCAGCTGGGGCCTGCTGAGGTCCTTCGAGAAAGGCCTGTTCCGTGCCGGACAACCACACAGCTGCCTGATGGAACGTGGCCCTTCTTCCTCTCAAGACCTCGGCCAGCCTTTCTCATCAGGCTCCTTCTCAATGGTCTTAATTAGGGGGCTGTGCAGAAGGGACTGCCAGGCCGCTTAGACACAAACTCTCCACTTACCTCCTTAGCCAAAGAGAGAAAGAGACTTGCCTTAGCCAGGAACTGGGAAAGCCCGGTCAACACCCAAGTCTTGGTCCAGGGCCTTTTCTGCTGCCGCAGGCTAGCTTTGTACCCACCCCCCCTTTGGATGCTTCCAGCGCAGGGAATGGGCATTCACCTTTCGTGCGATTCAGGACCTATGGTTTGCATTCCAGGTGAAAAGCGAAGCCCTTTGAGAACTGGGGGTCAGTTACCCGGCTGCCTGTCACCTGATCCACTCAAAAGTGAAGGTCAAGCTTCAGGCTGCAGGTAGTGTGGCAGAAAGCAGCTTGTTAGTGCACCAAAGACAATGTGTTGGTCCAGCTGGAGAGAGTTCAACTCAGTTGTGTGTGGGTCGATGATCACCCCATAGTGGGGGCTCAGAGCAGGGCTGACCGAGGAGGCTCAGAGACATTTTGTGTTCACGAGTGCACGTGTGTGTGCACGTGTGTGCGTGTGTGTGTGTGTGTGTGTGTGTGTGTGTTGCAGAAGGGTAGGGGTTGGCTACTAAACATCATCTGTTTGTATCCCGAATCCAAGAGTTTACTTAGCTCGGGATGACTCCCTCTCTGTCATTTGGTTCCTGCTTCTTTCCTTAGCAGAGTCTGAGTTTAGCCACGTGACAGGAAGGAGACATGCCAGAGTCCCTGTCCCCTAATGAAGCCCAGTCTGGCCCTGATGACGGGGGGTGCAGGGAATCTGAACCCCAGGTAGCCCTTCACAACTAACTTGGAAGCCCGTGTGTTCACGCAGGTGTTTCTACCTTCCCGGTGGCATTTCCCTCTCACTGCGTGTTAAAGTGTATCTTATTGCACACACCCAGCAAGGAAAACTGGTCCCGAGTGGAAACTCTCCTCCTCCTGAGGCCCCAGGCCCATGGCTAGTGAGGCCGAGGCAGTGCAGACTGTCAAACTCTGAGATGTTCCTGCCCGGCCGAGAGCCCTGGGTGGAGGCAGAACACAGCCTCCCCGCCCCCCGCCGCCCTCCCATTGAGGAGGCGAGGTTTCTGATCCACACCTCGTTCCCATCGTGGAGCCGCAGGCCTCCCTGTGCCCCTGGGCCTGGGACAGGAGTGGTGGCTGCACAGCCGTCCGGACGTGCGAGCCTCCCCTGCCAGGTCCTGGCGCTGCCTTTGGGAAGCCCGTGCCTCCATATTGGCATGCGGCGCCCCACTCCGTCTCCCCACACGTCGCATGGAGGTTTTAGGGGAGTTTACAATCAACTGAAAAATAAGACCCAGGAGACAGAGAGATGGCAGCAAAAGGTCTCCTTCATTACTAATGAAGCTCATTGGAGTATGTGGCTTTATAGCTGCCGCCAGAAGCCTTAGCAGCTCGTCAGCTCTGGTCGCAACAGGCTCGCTTGCCTTTCTAAGAACTGCTCCCACTAAACAACTCACTGCATGCTGGTGAGCAGAGAATGTGGCATCCTGAGGACAGGCTGGCCCCGAGGTGAAGGAGGAAGGCCCACTCACCAGCGAGGACAAGCAATGAGTAAGGAGGGGAGAAGCTGTGGGGGGGGGGGGGTGTCCCTCCATCTGTCCCTGCGGGGAAGCAGGAGGCCAGGACAGAGGAGGCAAAGCCCCTACACCACATGGCACAGACCGATGAAGCTGCAGCACTGAGGCGTTTTTCCCATCTAAGCCCCACATTTTATGCAGAAGGCCCAGAGAGGGTGAGTGATTCACCCAGGGTCACACAGCATCTTGTCCCAGAGGCAAGCTGGACCCAGACCCCTACCTAGCCCGGGGCACCTTGTGTGGCATCACTCTTCTCTGACCAGCACCATCCTGGGTTCAAGATCCACCTCTCTCGGGCCGCAGCGGATGGAAATGATCACTGCCTGCCTGTTGGCAGCAAATTTTCCAGGTGGGGTGGGTCTTACAGCCACTCAGTTGCTACCACCTCCTCCCCTACAGTGTTCTGCAACTCATTCTCCATGTTCCGTGGATAGGGCTGCCATCAACCTCAACAAGCAGGTCTAGTCCATTCCCAGAATTTTCTGCTCTGCTAGGCACAAGGCAGGATAGGCAGGGAAGACACACATGGGCCTACAGCCCATGTTCTTGGCTTGGAGTCTAGTAAGGGACACGAGACACCTGTGTCCAAAGACAAAGAACCCTGTGGGTGGTTTAAATTCCTGTTTCCATCTGGTCAGAGCCTCTGACCTCTCTGAACCCCAGGAATTTTCCTTACCCCCAGGCTTGGTAGGAATTTCTCCTGCTCAGCCTTCCCCTGTAGCCAACCCGGTCCTAGAATTACCGTCGCCGGGGACCCATCACCAGTCCCATCCGTGGTCCTGCCTTGGCCCCATGCACTGTCTCATTTGTTCCTGGCACCTGCACGGGTGCCTACGGGCTGCACCCCATCTCTCCCACAGCCTGGGAGAAGACACCAACGGGAACGTCCAGGTCCTTCTGGGGGACAGCCGGGGGCAGCCGTCAGCCATTTCCCCCGTGCCCAATCCTGCAGGCAGCAGCCTGTCCCAAGTTCCCTGGGCCGCGACCCCTGAGGAGCCTGGCATCATCCTGCCCCCCAGGTGGAGGGGCTGGGTGGCGGGGGCTGTGAGCCCTGGGCCGGGGCCTGCAGGGGTAGAGGTCGTCATCCTCCTCCCAACAGTGACCTCTCCTTACAGGAATGGCTTGAGGCTCTCAAGCCCACATCCTCTTTTCTGCACGAACAAGTCAGGCAGCGGCACCTCTGAGCCCTGCTTGCCTCCGGCCGGTGGTTAACAGTCAGAGAATAATGTGCCCCGAGGTCCTTGCCGCTTCACCGGCTGGCTCCATCTTTTCCTGTTTGGCCTTGGCTGCTTGCAGCTCCCTGACCCCGCTGCGACCTGCCACTGGCACGCTCCCTCTCTCACACAGCCACGCTGGGAGCCTTTGGCCGCCCTTCTCCCTGCAGCTCAACCTCGGCAGCAGCTGGAGTCTCCGCTCCTCTTCCCTGGTCACGCTGCTCTGAGAAGGGGCGGGGGCCCCCACCTGCCGGCACACCACGCCTGCTCAGTTTTCCAACGGTCCCTGATCGTGCAGGGGAGGAACGCTCCAGAGTCAGCCCAATGAGGAGTTCCGAAAGTCCAACCATATGAAGTTCTTAAAACTTCCTGCAAGGAGGGCGCCACCTGGGGCCCAGCTGCCTGGGCTCATAGCCCCCGTGAGTCTGCCCCAGAAACTGTAGCTGGGGTCCAGCTTGCGCTGATGCAGTATCAGTCCATCTGAAGGTGGAATTGCTAATTAATCACCTGAATGGCACCATGAGAAATGTTTCCACACAGCTCCTGCAGAGCTCCTCATTAAAGAAAGTATTGGTTTGGTTCAGACAGTGCTGTGCTGTTCCAGGTTCCCTTTGGATCTGTAGCTTTAGAAAATATCCGACTTTGCTTCCAGTCCAAACTGTACCATTGAAAAATTAACGGAAAAAAAAAGGTAGATGATACAGAGGGAAGATGAATGTTTGGGTCCCCTTCTGTGCTTACCAAACTGATTCCTTCTATATTTGGGGTCCACTGTGGCAGAGTGTGGAGTGGCCTAGTTCTTATGGAGGGCTCTGGGGCCAAGGCTACAAGAACTTCCTTTAGAAGTCTCATTCCTGGTTTCTCCCAGACCAAACCTCAGTGGTTGCTTCTGGAAGGACGGGGGGCGGGGTGCAGCCCTGAGTGCAGGGGCCAGCCAGTCACAAAAATCGAAGTGGGGCTGGAGGTTGGGGAGGAGTTAGGGCAGGATGGGTCCAGTTCACACCAAGTCTCCCCGGGGACCGTGAGGATGGAACAAGATACAGGTCAGAGCAGGGGGGCAAATGAGGATCAAAGGCCCCATAGTCCTGGGCAGCAGGACACGCGTGAGGCCCAGGAGTCCGCGGGAGGTTCAAGAACGAGGATGTCCGCAGTGAGGTCATGGTCAGGAACTTCTGGCACCGGGGGACTTTGGGGAGGCCTCGCCTGAGCTGAGACTTGATGGCCAACGACGTGTGACACAGACACGGTCGGGACAGCGAGTCCCAGGCGGGGGCACAGAGAACGGCCCTGAGGCCTGCGGCCCCGCTGGTGTGCAGGGCGCTGTGTGCACACAGACGGGGAGGCCGCTGGGCTCTGAGCTTAGAGCCATGGCCATGATCGGCACAGGCATGAAGGGCGGGGGGCGAGCAGGCAGAAGCCACTGCTGAGGACGGAGGGGAGCCTGCCCAGGAGCGGCCGCTGGAGCACGCCTGGCCTGCCCAGTGGCACTGGGGGCTTTGGGCCACGTAGCTACCTGTATCCACCCCAGGCGTTCACGGTGAGCCGCCCCCCCCCCCCCCGCCCCACCGTCGCTGTTTAGTGGGGACGATACACACAGCAGGTTGGTGTGCAGACTCTGCAGCTGGACTCTCTGGGTTCAGCTTCTGGGCTCAGCCATGCTCTTGCCGTGTGACCCGAGACCAGCTACTTTGCCTCCCCGTGCACACGTCTCGGCCACCCGACGAGTGATGCCATGCTCATCTCCCAGGGTGAGAAGTGCTCACAGGAGGGGGGCCCCTGCTGTCACGGAGCACCCCGTGTGTGCGCTTTGGGCCACTCTGCGGAGTGAGGCACTGATGCTGCCAAGGAAGGGTTCGGCTCCCTCCCTCGCTCTCTGGTGGGAGGGATACCTTTCCACCGCCCCGGCTATAGAAAACGACGTTTCCTCTGCTCTTGAGAGGTGTGGCAGGCTCACCCTGAGTTGGGTTATTGCCTCCTCAGCGGTAGGCCAGGAATTTTGGTGGCCGCCTGGAGAG
The DNA here is from genome assembly GCF_003265705.2 of Callorhinus ursinus. Classification (NCBI taxonomy): domain Eukaryota; kingdom Metazoa; phylum Chordata; class Mammalia; order Carnivora; family Otariidae; genus Callorhinus; species Callorhinus ursinus. The sequence goes on along the minus strand of NW_027397136.1, from coordinate 4,402,791 downwards.
AACGGTGGTCCCTGCCCAGGCTTGGTTAGCCGGGGAAAGCTGGATAGCCTGGGGCCCAGTAAATCCTGACTTACATTGAAACGGGACCTCTCCAAACTACACCCAGGGTGTCTGAGGTCTGTCACCTCCCGAGCTGTCTTCATGCTTCCTGGAACCATGGCGGCCCAGCCCTCCCCGGCTCCCACGGGGGAAGCCAGGGGATACCCAGCTGTGACATCTCAGGATGCAGCTGGGCTAATAGCATCCCCACGACAGCCCCGGCGCCCAAGGGCCTGGGAACCGAAGCCCTGAAGGTTTCCCCGGTCCTTCCTAGGGTCAGGGAGGGCCACTTCCTACTACAGAGTCCCCTCCGAGGCAGGCACAGAGTAAGCCCCTCACGTGCTTCTGTCTGTGTTCAGTCCCAGGCTTCTCAGGAACCAGACAGCCTGCCTCAGATTTTCCTTTTCATGTCTCCCGGAGGGCAGAGGGCCACATATGCAAATCAGGTCCCAGTAGCAGCCTTAGAATCCGAAGTTAAATGTGTAAATCAGTTTCTCAGTCTTGGCACCCGTGACATTGCAGCCCAGATCGTTCTTTGCCACGGGGCCTGTCCCGTGTGCTGTGGGATGTTCGGCAGCATCCTTGGCTTCTCCCCACTAGATGCCAGGAGGCCTCCTTCCCCAGGTGTGACAATAAAAAAATGTCTCCAGACAGTGCCAGATGTCCCCTGGGGACAAAATTGTGCCAGGTTGAGAACGACTGGTATCAATTAAACTACAGTAACAATTCCAGGCCACCCACGGATCAGAAGATGGCCAAGCTCCTGCCCCCCGTGTGGGGCTGGCATGTGCGGGCCAGTCCCCTCCACCTCGTGGCATGCTTGGGAAGAAGGGCACCTACAGATGATAAGAGCAGGCCTACCACCATCGCTCAGAGCCTGGAACACTTCCCTCACCCCTGATTGTGGGCAGTTCTGAGACTGGGAGACTGTGGGCTCAATAAAACGGCTGTGGGCGAGGTGCACAGTCGACATAACTCGAAAGGAAGCCTGGCCCCTGGATGGAATGTTCTTCGTGAAAAGGAACATCCTCTCCTCCCTCTGTGTTTCTTAAGTCCTGCCCATGCCAGGCTCCGCACTGGGCTCTGGGAGATAGTCAGGCAAGGCCCCTGGGCCCGTGGACTTGCATCGCCCCTGACCTGGCCCCACACGCCCCGCCCTGCAAGCTGTCTGCTCATTCTCACCCCTTCTGCCTGCATCCCTTCCCTACTTGAGGGGCCCTAGAGTTTCAGGGCTCCGTCAGCGGCTGAGCGTCCCCTGCAATCCAGGGATCCCAGTGACCATGGCCAGGCTGACGGGTGGTACCTGGGGGAGAAGGAGGTGTCCCCAACCATAGCGCCTGGGTAGGGGCTGGGCTTCCCCAGAGGGGGCCGTTTAAGGCAGCAACGCTCCCCTGCTCCTCCTCCTCTCCCCCCTCCCTCGTCCCCTCTCCCCTGCCTGGAGCCCGCTTCCTCTCCTCCTCCCCGCCCCCTCCTAGCCACATGGCCTGACACGCATGTCTGACCTGTCAGCCCCTGCAAGGACACACCAGGATGGAACGGCGCCCCGGAGCCTCCTGCCTGTGAAGCCCGGCGGGAGCAGGAGGGGTCACAACCGAGAGCACAGCCAGGAAAGCAGCGCGCAGGCTGGGAAGCGTGCAGAGCAGCCCCGAGCCTGGACAAGGCCAGGCAGTGGTGGCGACAGGAAGTTAGAACCCGCTGCAGGGCCATGAGGGGCTGGAAGACACACCGATGCCTTTCTCCGGGCGGATGCCTTTGCAATTTCCTGAGCCTTAGTGGCTGCCCAGCCACCCCTAGGCTCTCAGCCTCTTCTGCTCCACTACCCTCTGTGCGCTCCAGGCTTCGCATATGCTCTCCCCTCTGCCTGGCACATGCCTCCTGCCTTCTTCACCCGGAAGCTCCTCCTTAGAGATGCCGCTCAGGTGTCACCTCCTCCAGGAAGCCTTCTCTGACTGCCCTCCTCACCTAGGACCACCCATCATTTCTAAGCCTTGCCCTGTTGTGACATTTGTGACACAGCATTGTAATCACTTACTTACCTGTCCCCCCCCCCCATAACTGTGAGGTGGGTGGATGGACTAACAAACTGACAGTAGACCACTGGGTGAAGGCGTGAGTGGGGAGCTCCGTGCCAGCAGCCGGGAAAGGCGAGTCTACCTGGAGCTGCTGGGAAGAGGAGGAAGACAGCATGGATGATGGGGTCCCTGGCAGGCGCCCCACCTTCCCCACCGCTTGGGGGAGACATTTGTTCTAGAAGACCTGGAGCACCATCTGCCTCCATGGACCTGATCCTGGTGTGACCACCTTCACTCCTTTCTCCTAGTATTTCTGCCTGTTGCTGGTGATCTTCCTGGTTGAGCTGGTGGCAGGGGTCCTGGCCCACATGTACTACCAGAGGGTGAGTGCAAGTGTCCTCCTGCTATGTTCCCCATCGGCACCCCGCAGAGGCGACAGCATGGGGCGGGGTGAACAGGAATGGGGGAGCTAGGGCAGTGACACACAGGGGTGTCTTGTCTCCCGGGCCCCAACAGTCCTCGGCACATCCAGGTCCTCCTTCTTGTCCCGCTTCCAGCAATTCTCTGCCCCATCTGTGGATGCTGATGTGCTGAGCGTGGGAGTCAGGGAGTGGGGACGCCCCATGGGAGGTGGGTGGCCCATCTCCCCTTCGATGCAGAGATAGAGGATGAAGCCAAATGGCGAGCATCCAAGGAGCAAGGCTGGGGCCAGGGCTGCCTGCCGAAATAGGAAGACCGCTCCGGGCCTCGCCTACCTGCATTAGACAAGGACGAAGTGGCCAGTCAGGTGCCCTCCCACCCGGTGCTGGGAATCAGGGGTTCAAGACCATGACCAGGGTGAGACAGATGACCCCACTGGTTATTTTAAGCCAGCACCCGTACAACCAATGGCTGCCCACAGGGTGACAGTTGTAAATATTTTGAGCATCACCTCATCAATCAAATGAAAAAAAGATTTAAAAGCCACCCCGCCTCGTGCCCAGCCTCATTGCCCTCCCACTGGCTTTGAGCCGGCCCCTCCCCAGCCCGCCTCTCAGCTCTGCCTGTCAGCTGTCTGGCCTTGCGTCAGGGCCCCAGCTTTTGCAGCCTCTCTCTGTGAACCCCGTGTCCCAAGCTGTCTCCTACGGATGCTCCCGTTAACTGAGACCCCTCTGCCCTCGCACCATTCAACATCCACGGTGCTCTAGAGTTAGCTCCGAGTGGGCCTGGGGAGCAAGATAGGCGTGAGCAGTTCTGCCACCTTCCCTCTCTGCTCTCCAGCTCAGTGATGAACTGAAGCAGCACCTGAGCCGGACTCTGGCTGAGAACTACAGGCAGCCCGGGGCCTCCGACCTCACAACGTCAGTAGACCGTCTCCAGCAGGATGTAAGCAGCTGCCCGCTCCGGTCCCCCTTCTCCCTGCCACCCTGCCCTCACCCTTCGCCTGCAATCTCTGTGTCTACAGACCCCACCTAGGGCTTGAGGCCTTGGTCTTTTTAGCCAGGAATACCAGGCAACGAGGCAGAGCAGAGGTTAGTGGGGCTCGGAGCCCTAGGGGCATCTTAGTTCCACAGGGAGGCACCTTCCCCATCCCCCCAAGACTGGCTTAGCTCCCAGTAGGCTCTGCCCAGAGGGGTTTCTTGTGCGCTGCTCTAGTGGCTAAGGGCACCCGTGTACACAGAGGTACACACCCATCCAACCCACACCCACACGCTTAGCACACGCACCCTGCTGGTCAGCCCTGTCCAAAGCTCAGTCTGCACTTGTGGGACCTCACAGGTGAGGAACGGAGCCTGAATCCCTGCCCTCAGGGTCTTACTCCTGGAGCCCCACACAGCTGCAGTCAGCGCTAGGCTGGGAGGCCCCTCTGAGTGGAGAAAAGAGCTGGGGAGGCCAACCGGGGGGACCAGGAAGGAGGGCCCGGGTTTGCCTCGGTAGAGAGGGTGGGAGGGGCAGTCAGAGAGTGGGGAACAGCATGAGGAAGGGCACAGCCGGGAGCCAGTGTCTGCCGCTGCCCAGGGTCTCCGTGGGGACCCAGAGCATGTGGCCACCAGCCCACACATGCCAGCAACAGTCAGAACCAGAGGGGCATGAGGGACCTTGGGCCCAGGCCTGCATTCTAGGCCTGAGGAAACAGCCCCGAGAAGGCAGTGGGCTTCAGGCCAGGGCCAGTATCTGGGCTGTGGGCTGTACCCCCCTAGGTCAATGGCACCCACATGCCTCTATTCAGGAAATGACCATCGCAGTAGACGGTGTCTCTTCCTAACTGCCCAGCCCTGCAGGGCTCTCCTCTCCAGGGTTCCCAGAATCACCTCTCATGGTCCTCGCACAACCCGGCGGGGAGGTACTCCGTTAGCCCCATTGACAAGTGACAAAACGGAAGCCCAGAGAGGCTGTCACCTGTCCAGGGGACACGCAGAAGTATAATCCCACGTGACTCCTGGCACACACCCTGCTGTTCCCGGCTCCATGTGCTGCTCCATCCTGCCTGCCCCCTCGGGGCTCCTCCTCTTCCTTGTGGGACCTTTCCTGGCCCATGAGCAGAACCGCTCGCCTCTCCTCCTCTGAGCTACTCAGCTCCCGATGTCTCCCCGTGGCTCTCCTAGTAAGCTACTGAGATGCGCCAGAAAGCCGGGAACCATGGGACTCACGCATGAGCCCGGGGCCAGCTTCAGTCCTGGCACATAGTAGGTGCCTAACACACACTTGTTAACTGTACTGAGCGTATTCCCGCCCTGCCTGCACCCCACACACCAGAGACAGCCTCAAAACAGCTGGCTCTGTGGCTCACATGGGGACTTGGAGTCTCCGTCCCTCAACTCAGAGGGCAAGAGAGAAACAACGTCCTGTGTGTCTGCATCACCGGAGCCCCGGGCAGGCGCTTTCCTGCGCTGGAGCGGTGCGGAAGCCCCCGGTCTTATCCAGCACCCACACTGCCCCCTGGTCAACACTGACCTGCCCACACTGGGGCTCTGGGACCCTCTCTGCGTCCCTGCAGATCTGAGGGCTCTGAGGCTTCAGGGTTTGAATGAGGGTCCAGGGACCCTGCCTCCCTGGGGTCCTGCCTCCCTGGGTGACCAGGAACCCCCCCACCCCGTGTGGTCTTGGCCCTGCCCTGGGCTCTGCCCAGGGGTATACAGCCCCACTCTCTCAGGGACCCACCTGCATCTACTCCCTGCCCATCTTCCCACAGACCCTCCCTGCCGTCAGGACACCCAGCATCATCTCCTTACAGGACTTGGGTGGCCAGAAGGTGTCTTGCAGTCAGCTTCTGCAAACCTGCCTGGAGAGAAGCCCCAGAGAGACCAGCTCCTTGCTCCAACAGGCAGAGGAGAACTCACAGGGAGGACAAAGAGGGGTTGGGTTAATATCTGAATAATGAGTCCTGCGGCCCGGCCACGGAGGGGCTGGAGGAGCCCAGCACGCGCTCTTCGCCCTCAGCCTCTGTCTCTCCCTCCAGTTCAAGTGCTGTGGGAGTAACAGCTCCGCCGACTGGCAGCACAGTGCCTACATCCTGTCTCGGGAGGCCGAGGGCCGCCGGGTGCCCGACAGCTGCTGCAAGACGGTGGTGGCACGCTGTGGCCAACGGGCCCACCCCTCCAACATCTACAAGGTGGAGGTGAGTCCCCAGAGCTCCCTGCCATCCAGGAGCCCTCACCCCCACCCCGTGAGAGGCAGGCTCAGGCAGAGGGGCGGCATGGGGGGGGGGGGTAGGACACACTTATGCACTGGCCATGAGGCAACATGAGACCCTCCCTGGTCTCCACAGAGCCCCAGGAGATTCTGGGACATCATGGCAGGCCTCTGGGTCACCCAAGAAGCCTGTGGGCAACCGAAAGGCTGGACCAGGTCCTTTAAGCCTCTGGCCTGCCTCAGCTGAGCGGACAGCAGCACCCTTCCCTCCCCAGCCTTGCCTGCTTCCGGGCCACCCTGTGTCACCTGCCCTTACCTTACAGGGAGGCTGCATCACCAAGCTGGAGCAGTTCCTGGCTGACCACCTGCTGCTCATGGGGGCGGTGGGCATCGGGGTGGCCTGTCTGCAGGTGAGTTGGAGGGGGCGGGATTAGGACAGGGGCTTGCGTAGAGGAGCTGTGAGCCCCTCTCCCATTGGCGGGGATCGCAAATCACTGACCCTCTGCACGCCCACGCGCTGTCCTGCCTTCACCTCTCCTCCTCCTCACCCCACCTTCCCTCGGCAGCCAAGGGTGCATCAAGGGTCACTCTCTTCCCCAGAGAAGATGAAGGAAAATGCCTGGGGGCCCGGGAGCCCACTTGAACTTGTAAGAGACCGGGAGGAGTGTGAGTGTGGGCTCAGGTATGTGCATGCACCCTCTGTGTGTGCACGTGGGTGTGTGTGCACAGCCTGCTGGGGTATGTGTGGTCGTCCGCATGCATCTAGGTGTACGTGGGGCTGTATGCACGGATGTGCGTTTAGGTGTGCTTGTGCATGTGTGTATATGTGTGTGCATGCACATGCACTCATTCCTCTGTGTGTGTGCGCGCGCACACATGCGTGCCGTGGATGTACGCTCCCCCTTGCACATCCAGCTCTCTGCTCTGAGCGATGCCCTTTGCCGTCTCAGTGCTCCACCCAACCCCCCGCTGTCCCCCAGGACGTCCGTGGCGCTCTCACAGTGGCTCCAGTCAAGGGTCGGTAGAGAGGAGTCAGGAGGGGCAGCCTGGGGTGGGGCAGACACAGGGGGCAAGGGCCCAGCCGGTGCGAGAGGGAGTTCTGTGCTGCCCCGCCCTTCCCACTCCTGGGACTACAAGCACTGACCACGGGAGGGGTGAGGGCAGTAGCCGGGCCATCAGAAGCCCTGGGGCCACCCCTGCCTCTGCTCCTGCCCCACCACTGCTTCATCCACAAAACGGGGATTCTGTCCCCAGCCATGTAAGGTCTAGATAAGAACGAGGTGATGAACGTGACCTGCTCGCGGTGCCGGCACACGTGAAGGCCTCCCCATAAGTGCACGTGGCTGTTGTCCATCTATCTGTAGACTTCAGAGTGGTCTCAGGTACTTTCTGTCATGGGATCCCCGCCGCAACCGGAGACCCGTGCCAGGCGAGTGTCCATGTTCTCCCATTTTACAGATCAGAAAGTTGAGACCCAGAGAAAAGACTTCCCGAGGGTGTCACGTCCTGAACTGGCACCCAGGTCTCCTGGCTCTTGGTCTTTTGCTTTGCCCAACTCCCCACCCCACCACCAACGAGAGTTCCATGGAAAGCAAAGCAGGGGCAGTAGCAGCAGTTGGTGTGGAGAACCTGCCAGGGTGGGGTTCCTTCCAGATCACTGCGGCCTGGCCACATCCGCCTGTGCGCCCACAGGATCTAGCTGCAGCCTCGCCTACGGGGCTCTACCCGCTGGAGGGGCGGACCCGGCAACCCAGGGCTGGTTATGCTGTCTCTGGGCCTCAGTTCCTTGTTTGTAAAATGGGGCTAATTATCCCTAGTTTGGTGAGAGGATTAGCAATATATATGTAAATCACTTGGCTCATTGCTAAGCAGATAGCAGGTGTTCAATAAATGGCACCCATCATCATTGGATTCATTTCCACGTGGGCACGTTGTCTCCGGAAAAAGCCTTCTCAGAAAGTTGTTCCCTGGCCAGAGCAGAGGGTGCCCCCCCCACCACCGCTGGTTGGAAGGCAGACCAGGAGCCCGCCCGCCCCCCCCCCCCGTGTGGGGGCGGGGCATCCAACGGCTCTTCTCTGCACTTGCTGCTGGGGGCTGAGGAAGGGGCTGCTGTGTGCTCCAGCTCCTGGATCAACTGAAGTTTCCAGAAACCTACTGTCTGCTTCAGGTGTGAGGGACCCCCTCAGCATGGACACTGAGCAAGCATGGGCCACACTCTCTATCCCTTTCTTCCTGATCTCTCCGGCCTTGGGAGCCTGTGGAAGCTTGAGGACAGCACCAGTGAGGCCCGGGGGGAGGGAGTGCGTCTGCCAGTGCCCCAAGCCTAAGGTCAAGGTGAAGCAAGGAGGGCGGTGGATGCTGCCCAGGGGGCCATGTTGTTGGGCAGGATGCCGGCCGGCCCCAGACATTTCCTCCTCACGCACACCCCCACGAAGTCTCTGTCACCCACAGCTCATTGCTGCTGGTGTCCCTCAGCTGGAGCTTCACCTGGCCACCACTGTGCGCCCCCCCCCCCCCCCCCCCCCCGGGTTGCCCGGCCTCTCCCCTCCTTCCCGCTCGGGCTGGCCCTGCAGCAGCCAAGCCTCGGTCACAGCTCCCTCTGCTGGCCGATGCTGGAACTAGGCTGCCCAAGTCCGGGTCGGCCACCAGCCGGGAGGAAGGGCTCAGGCCAGGCCTGTGCCCAGGCTCCCAGCCCTCGTCCACCAGAGTGGGCACCAGGCACCTTCCCCACACATGGCCAGCCTGGCCCTTCCAAGACCCCCAAGGCTCAAGAGAGTTTGCTTCCCTGGTGCCCAGGACCAGAGGAGACCTTGCTATGAAGTCAGAGGGCCTCCCTCCTTATGTGACCTTGAGGAAGTCACGTCCCCTCTCTGAGCCTCGGGTTCCTTTCCTATAAAATGGAGGAGCTGGACATTTTCGAGCCTTCGGTGAAGAGGCAGACTTCTCTAATCCGTGGAAATCTTACCTAGGAGCCGGGCTATTAAACATGGGGAGGAGCTGCTCGGGTTGAAGCAGGAGTTGGGACTCTAAGCTTCCATGATTTTTGGTAAGACCCTGCCTCAGTGAGCCTCATGTGCTACAATATTCTAGAACGTGAAAGCACGTCTTGTGAATGCTGGGTACACCAAACAGAAAATGTGACTAACAAACCCCGATTTGTTTGGGGTTTGGCCACATGTCACTTGTGGCCCCGTGGATGTGTGGACCAAGTGCTAACATGCTTAGGAGACATGGTGGCGGGCTGGAGGGACACAGGATCTCCACAGCACCTCCACGACAGCAGGCTTCAACCTTAGCTGCCCATGGGGGCCACCAGGCGAGCCTTAGAACTAGCGAGGCTACACCCCAGCACCGCCAAATCACATTGGGGCTTGGCACCCAGGCGCCAGCATCCCTGTAAAGCTCCCTGGTGGGTCCCGTGTGCAGCCGGACCGAGAACACTGGCCCACGTGAGTGACAGGAGCCACGGGGCGCCGGGAAGTCAGATGAGGGAGAGGTCAGGGGCCATGGAGAACATGGCACCATCACAGTCCTTAAACACCTGAAGGCAGGCGTGTGGGGGAGCAAGGGGACATTCCCGGGAGGGACCAGAGAACAGACAGGAGCCACAGGCGGAATTTACGAGGAGACAGATGGGAGTATTGAACAACTGGAATTTTCTAGCAGCGGTCCCTGCGGAGCACAAAGCTGTGTGTGGCTGCAGGTTGCAGCTTAGGGGCTGGCCGCGACCCTGCAGCAGGGCATCCTGCCCGCGGTAGGCTGCAATGTCCCTCCCGCGCTGCCGCTGTGCATTCTGGGCGTGCACCTGTTCCTTTCAGCAAGACCCTGCAGGACCCCTCTGTCCACCTCGGGCATATGACTCACTACTCAGGATTTTCAGACCTGAAAGGGGTAACTGGGGTCTTGAGGTACCTCCAAATCACAGACTCTTCCTTCTGGAAGGTTCTCCCAAGCTAGCTAGGCCAGTGCTGTCAGCCCTGGCTGCACAGGACAGTCAGGCCCAACTGCACAGGATCAGGCTCAGACTGGGATGAGGCCTGGGCATGGGTGCTCTTTAAAGCCCTCCAGGCGATCCCCGTGTGCACCTGGGGTAGAGAACACTGGACCCACCCTGTTCATATACCTCTGAAGACACTTAGCCCCACCATGTGGTCACCTGCTAGCGGCCACAGAGCCACCATGGCAGAGCCAGCTAGGACCCCAGCTCCAGCTTCCCCTCTTGTGGGCGGACTCTGGAGGCCCTCCACACTGAAGCAACTTTGGAAGCTCATTTCTAGCCTACTCGGGCAGGGAAACTTCTGTCCAGAAAGGATGGAGTGGCTCAGCTCCCTTTCCTACTGCCCTGCTCACACGCCCTCGGGAAGCCTCCACCCAGAGGCCACGCAGAGGAGGCTGAAGGGAGAACATTCTCTGTCAACTTCGTAATGAGAGCTGCTCTGTGCCCAGTGCTGGGGCCACCAGAGGGCAGGGTGTGCCCCCTTCTCCCAGCAGCCTTTCCCTCAGGGGAGGAGACACATGGAACGTGGTTGTCGCATGCAGTCAGGGGCCCTGGGCAAGTGTAAGAACTGGGGCTTGGGGGAGCACAGAGCAGGCCATAACCTGTCGGGCAGTCAGGAAAGGCTTCCTGGGGGAAGTGATAGATAATTAAACCTTGAAGGAGTTTGACAAGAAGAATCAAGACCGGGAAGAGTGACAGGGTGAGGAAATTGGGTTTGCAAAGCCTTGGCTGGCTGCTGTGTGGGGGCGGGCTTTATCCTGAGGGCTTGGGAGAGCCGCGGCCTGGCCTCTCAAAGGCTCAGGGTGCGGGAGGGGAACCATGAGTTGGTCCCTATCATCCCAGTTTAAAAAAAAAAAAAAAAATCTCTCCAGGGAAAGCTGTCAACCAGTGAACAGACCGGAGGTTTTCCTATTGATAGAGGGAGCTTTGAGGCTCAGAGAGGGCTATAACTGTGGCCAAGGTCACACAGCCCCACACAGAAGCTGCCTTACTCCCACTCTGATGTTTCCAGACTGTAGAACAGAAACATGTTGCAGAGCCCCGAAAACTCACGGGACGGCCAACATTGGGATCTGCAGATCATTAAAAGGGAAACTGAAAGATCATATTGGATTGGCTTCCTGGGACCTCGCTGGCCCTTCCTTGATGCTCTTAATAACAATCAGGTGTTAGCCCAAAAACCTCAAAAGAAGCTGAAAGCATGCCCCCTCCCTGTTCAAAGGGCCCCGTCGGTGGCAAATGCTGCACCTAGGCAGGCTGGCAGAAGAGGGCGCCGTGCACCGTGCAGCCCTGGCCCTCGCGCGCTGGGCCACGCCCCCATTCCCTGCTCCTGCGCTCAGCTCATCGCCTGTTCTCTCTGCTCACCCTGGGCTGGCCACCCGAAGCCCTCGGTGCTGACTTCTCTATGTCCTCCATCAGGAAGGAGATGCTGGTGCTCGCTCAGAGATCAGATGGCATCCAGTACTCCTCTGTATGAATCAGGGTGCTTGTGTGTGTGTGCACATGTATGTTGATGAGTGTGCATCCTTGGTCCCTCTGCATGTGTTGGGGCGGGGGGCGGTGTGTGTGGACATGCATCGGTGAGATTCTGGCCCATACACCTGCCCCCTCACCTGCCTTCCCTGGGAGGAAGGTCCACTCCCCCGGTGCCCTGGCACAGACCATACTCCGTAGGAGATGTGGCCACAACTCTGTGCTGGGCCAATGCTTCCCCTGTGGCCTCCCCCTCAGCAAGAACCAGAAAGATCCAGCTGACCCCACAGGTTAGCCATCAAACCACAAGGTAGGGAGAGGGGAAGGGGGCGTGCCGCACGACCCCTGGGTGGAAAATGGCCACAATGGCCCCTGCTCAAAGCCAGTGGGAGACGAGATAACTCTTCAGGCCTCCTTCAGCTTGTGGTGCTGAGTCCGGATGTGGACTAGCGCTGCTCTTAGTGCCGAGTCTGAAAGCTGAAAGCTGTGTTCCCAGGGCTCCACTGTACTCCCACGTGGGGATGGAGAGCAGGGTGGCAGGGGCAAGAAGAAGTGCTCATCCTCTGCCACCTCCTCAAGCTGGCCTTGCAAAGAGAAACTGAGCCACTGCGAGCGCATAGGCGTCCTCATCAGCCTGACCTGCCCCCACCGCTCAGAGCTCCGGGGGCACCCAGATGTCCTCTGGCAAGATCCGGTCAGCAGCAGCTATTGGAAAAGTTTGGGAACTATGGGGGCCTGTTCCCCGTCTCGGGGAAATCCGCTTTTGCCCATGCGCCACAGGACAGTCATGGGGCTGCCCTCACGGCGCCTCCATCCTGTGTGCAGGGGGTCGGGCCCAATGGCCTTGTGTCTCAGCAAGATCACCGTCATGGGCCTCCTGGGTGTAACACAACCCCAGCTTCTTGTCCTGCATTTCAGAGGTCGGCAAAGTGAGGCACCACAGGGGGACGGTGATTTTCCAGGACTACCCTGCTTTGGGCAGGATGCTCTAGCGCCTCCTTGTTCAGCTAGGGGATGTGACAGAGGGGCTGTCAGGCCGGCTCCTGGGGCTGGGGCTGGGGCTGGGGCTGGGGCTGGGGCTGGTGCCGCGCTCCACGCTGGCTTACAGGGTGACGGCCTCTGAGAGCCTCGGTTTCCCCAGCGGCTTCTGTACATCAGCCAGAGAATCGACTACGAACCTTAGTTTTGCTCTGGAGTCTGAGAGCAGCAAGACACAAAATCTCTCCTAGAGAAAGAGAGCTTCAGACAGCAATGAGGGAGTGGGACTACGACCCCTCAGGATCTAATTAAATTGGGCCATCTCTGGAGATCTAGGGCCACAGACCCATAGTGGACTGCTTGTTAGAAAGGCAGGATCTCGGGCCCCACCCCCAGACCTCCTAAGTTGGAATCTGCCCTTTGTCAAGGTCCCCATGTGCACCCAAGTGTGACCAGCCTGCTCCGGGGCACTCCCGGGACAGCAACTTCCTGGGCTCCTGACCTCTTTGCTCCTCTGCTCTCTCCACCTGGCAGATCTGCGGGATGGTTCTCACCTGCTGCTTGCACCGGAGGCTCCAGCTGCATTTTTACTAATGGCCAACTGCGTCCCCCTCCAACAGCCCCTCACAAGGACAGGTGCCCAGATCCCATCTTCCAGGCCTGCAGAGTCAGCCCCAGCTTGCCTAGAAACTCCCAGAAACTGCCCCTACTCTGTGCCCAGCCCCTTCAGGCCCGCCAGGTGCCCAAGACCCTGACTCCTGTGGTTCCCACCCAGGCCGGGGGCCCTCAGCCCCCTCCCTCCACTTCCAAGTGCTCAGTGCCAGGATCCCCGAGCAGGGGACCCATCCGCCAGCACCCCTCACCAGCAGTGGGGGGCCCGTGGACTGCAGGAGGGTGACAATCAGACCCTCTGCTCCCTCCCAGCTTCGGAAACGAAAATGAAGGTCTGAAGACCCCAGCCCCTCTGGGACTCCTCCTTGCATTGGGCCCGTGAGCTCCCCATTGGTGCTGAGCACCCCTCCTCTTGTTCTGCTTGGTGTCCTTTTCTCTCCCCACTGGGAGATACTTAGGGTGGGGCAGTTAGGGTCAGCTCTGCCCCCAGAAGACCCAGTCCTTTGATGTGCCCACCCCCACACCTTCTCACCTGGAAGGGAGTGTCCTTGATGGCCTGGTTCCTTCCCTCAGGGCCCGGCAGTGGAGAGGTCTGGGGTGAGGACCCTGGAGCTGGGGTTGGGCAGTGGTGGGCTCGTGGCACTGCCAGGGAGGGGACCAAGGCAGGTAAGGTGGCCACCACACCGCATGCTGCCCCAGGACCCTGTGCACTGCCCAGAAGCCATCCCTGGGGAGAGGTCCCCCAGGAGACCATGGCCTTGAGCCCCAGTCCGCAGTTAATAGGCCCCTCAGGGATCTCCTCTCTATGGCCTGATTCTCAGGAATGCCAGGTTTTTAAAATGATCTCCAGCTCTTAATGTTGGTGGGAGTGAAAACCCCTTCCTGATTAGGCCATATCACAGACCCTGCAAAGCTGGAGCCATGGAGAAGGTGCAGCTCTGAGTAGAGGGGTGCTCTGTCCTGAAACCCGTTTTTCCTGGGCCCACAGTCCCTGACCACATGGCCACCACTGAGCCGCCTCCAGGAGCCCTCGCTCCGCTTCCCAGAGTGAATACAGTCCCTTTCTTTGGTTCTCCCTTGCTTCTCTGAATCAGGCAGGGGATTTTTCAGGAAGAACTTTCTCAAATACTAAGGGAGAACGGAACAAAAAGAAAACCCTGGAAAATGCAGAGTACAGACTCTGGCGGTTTTCCAAAGAACAAGTGTTAACCTGGAAGTCAGCCACAGGGACCCCCTGCCCCCCAAGTAGCTGTTCCAAGTGGGTAGCCCGGAGCCAGAGAAATCCACACCCGGCTCCCGTACCTTCCAGGTCACGTGCTGCCCTGCTGGGGACCCTCTTACACCCCACCATGAGAGGGTGGCCCCTTGTTGATAAGATCAAGCCAAGAAAGGCCACACCTTGCCTCCCAACTCATTCCAGGCCCCAGTGTGATGAGCGCAGCTCTTGGTAACCTGTGTCAGTCCTGGGTGAAGGGTGTTCTCTCCCACACACAGGTCACTGCTGCCCCCAAACAGCCCCCAACTGGACAGACACTGTGCCCCCTCAGAACACAGATTACGCCCACGCGCAGAGGGAAGACCAGCTTCCCAGGGCAGGTGGCCTCCCCGACCAAGGGGGTCCTCCAGGGGCTACCGGAACCCCGGCTGGCTTATCCGCTCTACCCTCAGGGCCCTGGGGTTGCTGATGCAGACTCATTAACAGGGAGACCAGCTTTCCAGCAATCCTGGACTGCACCAAGGCCGGAAGAAACGGTACTGGGACTATCTTTGGTGCCCTCCAACTTCCTGGGAGTCATGCAGACAATCGAGAAATGATGGACCCCCAAGCTCTCTGCAGGGCTAGGCGGCAGACTGCTGGGTCTTACCAAGGGAGGGCTGAAGGAGAGCCGTGTTCTTCCTTGGAGGGGCCCGCGGGAGGCAGTGATGCCCGGGGAGGGGCCGGGTCCTGTGGTACCTGCCAACCCCTGCTGGAGTCACCGCACTCTTGACTGAGGTCAGTGGGGCTTGTGGAGGTGGGACAGGGTGACCGGCCCCCGCGTGGGGTTAGGCCGCCCGGGTGGAGGGCAGGATTAGCTGTGATTCTACCCTGGGCACCGTCCCACCCCGACGGCTGCTGGAGGACGGATGGTCCAAGCTGCAGAGACAGAAGGGCCCAGAGCTTTAGACAACGCTGATCTGCTTGTTCGTGCCCACAGCCCGGGACGGGAGGCAGGGTTAGAGGGAACGGAGGCCCAGGATATACGGCGGGCTCCGGCTCGGGACACGCCGAAGGCGGGAGTCCGGAGCCCAGGAGGTGCCCGCCTGGCCTGAGAGGATGCGGATCTGCGCCCAGGGCGCTGCGTGGAGGCAGTGGTGCTCGCGCGTTCCTCGGGGAGAGAGAGAAGGGCGCGCAGGACTGTCGCACGCCGCCCGCAGCGGGTGTGTGAGCACACCGGGACCCAGAAAAGCCAGCATTCTGTCGAGGTCGGGCCACGGCAGCTGCTGGAAGCCACAAGCCGGAGTCACCCATCCTCGCCCTTCCCTCTGCCCGTGCGCTGGGGCAGCCACCCTGAGAGGGATGGCCTGTCCCCACTCGGGATGACCCGTTTTGTTCATTTCACTCGTTCCTTTTCCTGGGGAGGCAGGAATGAAACTCGGCCTTTGGTGAGGGGATAAGGCTTGCTTAAAATGTTCATGACCTCTCCTTTCTTCTCCCTACCCCTCCCAACAGCCTTGCCCCAAGTCTAGGGGCCCCTCTGGCCTCGCCACAGGGGAGCGTCCAGGGCCTGGTGGTCACTGAGGGCCGACTGTGTGCTCAGAATGTGTTAGTCCCCTAAGTGCTTTCTCTCATAGCGATCGCTGCAAGAAGGTACTATTGTCCCACTCCACAGGCGACAAAATTAAGGCTCAGAGCTGTTAAGAGATTGGCCGGTCAGTGGCCGTGGCTGCTGTCCTGCACCCCGACCGGGTGGAAGCAAGGGGAGCTGGGAGCCCCCGCTGCTCGGCGTCCTCCGGCTTTCCATCTGCGCAGTAAGCTGTCAGGCTGATGTTCAGGAACAGCGTGGCCCTCGAGGGGCACTGTCCAATAGCAGCGGCCTGGCCCCCCTTCCCAGAGCGGCTGGAACCATCCATCAGCCGCGGCGCCCGTGAGCCCTGCGCATCTGCACCCAGCAGAGAGGCCTGGCTTCTTTCCCCCTGACAGCCAGGCGGTGTGGTGGCTCAGGCTGCAGGCAGGGGCCCCGGGGACCACCGCTCAGGGCAGGGGCCAGCCCATCACCTCGGGGGCCAGCGCTGACACCGAGTGAGAGCAGACCAGACCTCAGCAATGGGAACCCGAACACGGCGTGTGGAATCTCATGCCCCTGTGGAGATCACATCTGGGGGCACGCAGGGCTGGCGAGGGTGCGGGGAACCCCTCTCCTTGCCCCATGTGGGGCCCAGGAGAAAAGTCTCAGGTCACAAGCACTCGCAGCCACCCTGGGTGGGGAGGAGGCTCCGTGGGGTGGCGGGGGGCATGTTAACCACCTCCAGCTACCGTTCCCTACCCTGTCTTGCTGATGCGGGGCTCGGGGGGTGGTGGCCACAGCGTGGTCTCTATTTCACAGAGCTGACGGCCTGGAATCTCATCAGGCCGCTCAGCCCGTGCACGTGCACGGCCACAGGCACTTAGGTCTGGAAGGGCCAGCGCTGTACTTGCGGGAGGGGGTGCCCCCAGGATCCTTGTGCCCTGCAGCCAGTTTGGGTCTGAGAATCGGCCACTCTGGCCTGTCCCGGGGTTTGGAGATAGAGGAAGTGAACTGAGATACCTTCATCACCCCCCACCCCACTTTCCACCTTGCAAACACTCTCCACTTTTGGCCACTTGGGGCCTGGGGAGAGAAGGGGAGGAGTAGGGGAAGGCGGTTGACTAGCTAAAGAGAAAACGTGTCTTCTATGTCACTGCTGGGTGGCGCTCACATCGCGGAGGATGCTAGTGATGTGGTGGAACCAGAAGTTGTCAAACTTGACGATGCATCAGGTCGCCCGGAGGGTCACCCCCTGAGCGTCACCTCTGCAGGGGCAGGGCGGAGGACTTGCGTTTCTAACAAGTTCCCAGGTGATGTTGGTGCTGCTGGCCCCGGACCCACCCTTTGAGAACCGCTGCTTCAGACCACCCCACCAAGGACGCTTGGCCACCTTCCTTTGTAGGCGCGTCAACCCTCAGCATCCTTCAAGATGTCTGGCTGGGGCCCAGCCCATTCACCGCTCAAGGGCGGGCCAGGGACGCGCCTCTCCTGCCATGCCTTCTTACAGCACCCGCTCTGCCCTCTGCGTGGGTCTGTGACCGTGGCTGGGAGACCAGGTGCCTGGGTCCTCTTCCTGGAAGGGAACAGATTAGCTTCCGACCACCTTCCGTGTGCCTTGGGAGAATCCAGCTCCATTCTCGTCGCCCCACTTTCTAGTTTAGCACGATGGCCCCGCCCCGCCTGTACTCCATCCCCCAGCCTCCCATGTGCCCCCTTCCCCTCTTGCTTCTGCCCCCAAGACCCCCCGTGCAAGTGCCGCTAGCAATTCCAGGCAGCCCATTATTAGGCCTGATGGGCTTCTGGAACCAGCTGGCCCGTGGATATGGGTCGTCACAATATTGTGGAAACTGAGAAGTTGCCTTACCTACTGCATATAGAGAAGTTGCCATGTAGTTGTGAACATGCCCCTCTGCTCAGCCTGGCCTCACCTGCTGAGTGGCATGACAATAAAGGAGTTGTATCTACGGCTACCTTCTGTTGCTTTTTGCCTCCTCTGCAGGGAAATCTCAGACCATCAGTTCATCAGATGTCTTTCAACCTACTGTGCGTGCTGGAGCTGACATTAGTCATGGGGAGAAGGAGAGGAAGGAGGAGCCCTATTAGGAAACGCACTGACCACACTGATCGAGGTCCTGTCTACCTTTTTTGGTCTGTCCACCTATTCTTTGAACAGACCTTGCCTTGCCTACCCATGGCTACAAGCGAGAGCCAGGCTCAGACAAGTGGGCTCGGACTGCATTCCCCTGAAAGCTGCCTGCCTATGGTCAGCCAGCATCCCCGCACCATTTGCCACGAAGCATGGCTCAGTTTGCACGTCCTGCTGCAGGCATCACCCCGTGCTGGCTGCAGCAGAGGCTGAGTGTGGTGAGGGGTCAGGGGCAAGGGCCCCCCTCCGGCTGGCCCTCAGGCTCCCAGCTGAGCGTCGGAAGCCAAGACACACACTGCTACCGTTACCCAGACCCCCAGCCCATCTCACTCCAGAGTGACAGTGTTTCTGCACGTGGACCAGCTAATTTGTCCCCATCCCCAAATGCAGAGTGGGACACTCTTTCCTCCAAAAGCAAAAAGACTTCCATCTTATGATTCAGAGGAGTGGAAGGTATCAGGTTGCCCAGTGTGGAGCCATCAAGAAGTAAATGCTTTGATGACACAAACCATTCATCCGATCTCATCCACTCTTCTGCCTAGAAAACTTGGCGGGGCGGGCGAGTGGGCGAGCCTAAAAAGTACCTGGGAAAGCTGGCCTCTGGGGGTCCCAAGATGGCGAGACTGGAGTGGGCTGGGGAAGCAGATGGGAAGTGAGCCTCTCAGCTGGGGAGAAGCTGGAAGGGGCCTGCTCACTTGCCATGCAAGCAGATTTAGTCTGCAGGCCTGGCCAGCTCTCATGGGTCTCCCTGGCCCCCTTGGTCAAGTTCATTCCCTCTGATGGCTTGCATATTAGACAGGGACTGGACCCCGTCCAGGGCCCGCCCCAGGTCACCTATGTTGTTGGACCCGGACACATGGTCTCCTCGAGCATCACTGTGCATGTGCGTGCGTGTGCACATGCACAGAAGCCCACGAGCGTGCCGGGGAGGGACAAGCATCCCTCTGGGCCCCTGCCTCCTGCACACAGGAGCGCGATGAGGTGAGCGTCACTGCTGTCTAGAAAGGCTCTGGTGGCCGAGAGGAGCCTCGGGTAGGTGGGCAGCAGCGAGAAGCTCTGTGAAGCTGTCCTCCTCGGTGGCTGCAAGCTGACCCTGTCCTGTCTGCGGCCACTGCTTCCCAGCAGGTGCCATGCCTCATATCAGCCCCAATGCCAGGCTGTCATGTCGCCACAAGGTGGGCTCACTTTGAGCTGGGACCCTGGTTCCTACTCCCTCTCCCCAGCTGAGAATAGAGAGACTGTCAATGGGGGTGGGGGAGACACAGGGTCCAAAAGCCTAGATCATTCCACTACCTTCTTTTTTTTTTTTTTAAGATTTTATTTATTTGACAGAGAGAGACACAGCAAGAGAGGGAACACAAGCAGGGGGAGTGGGAGAGGGAGAAGCAGGCCTCCCGCGGAGCAGGGAGCCCGACGCGGGGCTCGATCCCAGGACCCTGAGATCATGACCTGAGCCGAAGGCAGACGCTTAACGACGGAGCCACCCAGGCGCCCCTCCACTACCTTCTTCTTAAAAACAAATACACGAGAAGCCCCTACTTGCCTTTTCCTCCTGCTTCTGTCCCCTGGCCGAAACCCAATCGAGCAAGGACTGAACACAAAGGAAGGGGTGCTGTGAGGGACCCGGAGCGATCCTTTGGCTCAGGCCAGGGGTGAAGAGAGCAGTGAGGAAAGCTTCCATCCAGCCCTGGCCATCAGCAAGGTGCCAACAGTGTCCCTGAACTGAGGACGTGACCAGGGCAGCCAAGAGGGTCACGTTCTCGTTAGCCTGGGCACTCGTGACGAGGTCACGAGCAATTTCCGCTGGACTTCTAAAACATTGAAAGCCGCTCATGAGTCCCTAATGGCGGTTTAGAGAACCCCCAAGTTGGGGAAGAAGTCAAATTCAATGTGTCTCCCTGAGTTGCCAACCTGTAAATAAGAAGGCTGAGTCCTTTCAGGAACTGGAGTCCCTTTCCAGAGAAAAGACATGTATTGGGAATATGTTGGGGTCCCAGGAATTGGTGGGGAGTCAGTGGGGGCACGAGGAGGGAGGCAAAAGGCAAGGGGCTTCCTGAGGCCACTGAAGGACAGCACCGGGGCCCGCCTTGTCCGCATGTTGGGTCGGCCCTGCTCTGCATGTTGGCCGAGGCTACTTCTTAGACTCCACAGCCACCAGACGGAAAATCTCTGAGCCACAGGCTCAACCCACCCGAATCAGCCACAGACCTCCGTGTGGCCCTGCTCTACGGGTTCCCCATCCCTCTGCGTGACGGGACACCCAGGGAAAGCGGGCAGCGCCCACGGTTTGCCCCAGCTGGCTCTCGCCGCCAGGCAGCGTGTGGGGCCACCGAAGGGACACTGCAGCAGGCCCTGTGGCGTGGCGCTCTGCTTTCTGTTAGCTTAAGGAGGCACGGCAGTCCATCTCCACAGCCGTCACTAAACTCAGCAAAAACGAGATGGCTCAATCAATAGCCTCCTCCTCTTCGCTGAATGCGTTAGAGGGGACCATTGCAATGCCAATATTTCTGTGTCCAAAGTGACGGTCATTTAATCTGACTTCCCTCTTGTTTCTGTGGAGTCTTGAATGCTGCTTCTGGGCCATTCCAGAGCAAAACAGAGCCCCCCCCCGAGCCCGCACATCTCCATTCCACAGCTTCCTACCACCCCCCATATACCGACCCCCCTTTCCAGATTATTCTCCTGTGTCCCCAGCTTTCAGCCAGGGGGACGCCCTTCCTTGGGGTTCCACCTCTAGTCTGGGGGCTCCTGAGAACTCAGATTTGAACAATCTCTTGCCAAGCACTTAGCCTGGTCCAGGCACCACCTGGATGTCTACGTGCATGGTTTTATTTAATCCTCACAGCAAATCTGGAAAACAGGTATTGCCCTCATCGTGCAGATGACAGTGGGACAAGGTCAGTGACCACCCAGGGCTCACAGGACCAGCACACGCAGAGTGAGAATTCAGTGCAAACAGAGGACAGATTTCATTCTACCACGCTGGTCTCTGCCTGCACACGAGCCCAGAAAACACACTCATCCTCCATTTGGTGCAAACGGTTAGTCATCTACCTGTCTGGGGTGACGGACATCATGTTGGACGGACGGCAAGAGTGCTCTCCCCTCCCCTGGCGCCCCCCCCCCCCAGTAAATCCAGTTAATCGCCAAGTCTTTCAATTCTCCTGTACGTCTCTCAAGTCTGGTGCTTTGGTCTCCCTCCCACTGACACTTGCCTGCGGGCTTTATCATCTCTCACTTAAGTCACTGTCGCAGCCCCTCCCTGATGTCCCTGCCTCCACCCTTTCCCATTTTACCATTTTGCATGCCACAACCACAGGGATCCTTCCCAAGCGCAGATCTGAGCCGGGCACACAGGACTTGAAGCCGGTCAGAGGGCTCCTGCTCTTGGCTTCCAGTTCGAACTCGCCCCTGGCTTAGTGCCTTGTGATCTGGTGGCTGCCGCTCTCTCCAGACGCCCCCTTCGCGCTTGCCCTGTGCGCCTGCTCCAACCACATCGGCAGGGCGCACCTTCCGATCCTTGCCGGGTTAACTGCTGTCTTCAGCTCTCAGCTGCGATATCGCCTCCCCAAGTTGGGGTCAGCGCCTCTCCCACCCCGTGAATAGTATGATCATAGCATGAAGTTGCAACCCTGTCTGCTCTTCTGTGGTCCCCACCAGGTTGCTGGCTCTGTAAGCGCAGGGTTTGGTCTGGGTCCTTCACCACTGTACCCTTGGTGCTTGGCCCAGGTATTCAATACGTCTTCGGGTGGATAAGCATCTTGTCCCTGCAAGACCTGGTCTGGGCCATATTTAAGGCGCTCCCGTGTGGGTACCAAGCCTGTTCTGCTGCAGCTCATAAGCCATCCTTTTTCACGGGCCCTCTGCTGAGCGCAGTTGGGGAGGCAGCCCTCCCACCACAGCACACGGGACGAGGGAAGGGCCCCCAGGATCATCTTGCTCACCCCCTCCCATGGGCTGAAGAGCCCAGCACCCATACCAGAAGGCTCTAGCCCAGTCATCAGACATGCCCAGGGATAAACAACGCCCAGCCCTACCCTGATAACACCATCTCTCCGGCCCAGCCAGCACAGCTGGCCTTTCACAGCTTAGCTCATTTGACTGGAGCCCAGTGCTAACAGAGCGTGGCCCCGGGACTTCGCTCTGTCCCCCAGAAGCACACAGCACGGGAACCTGGCCAGCACCCACTCGTGGGGGACAGGAGTCAGAGCAAGGGACAGAGAGGAAAGGGCCTCCATCCACACACCTATGACTTGGTCAGACCTCAGAGGATGTTGGAGGGTCACCCACCCCTAGTTCATGACCAACCCCTGACTCCACAGCCACATGGTCCCTTCCGATGCATCTCCTTAGGAGGGTTTTCAGGGACCCCATTCTAGCTGGACCTTTGACAGACTCCTCAATGCTCAGCAAACCTCTGGAGGCTTTGGGACACAGCACCTGCAGGATGGGGTCCCAAAGCCTGATGCTCTGCAACAACTCCCTGCCAACTTGGCCACTGCCTTGAGGAGGAGGGAGAGAGACCGGCCTCCACACATGGGGAGGGGGGTCCAGAGAAGCCCCCCTCCTGCTATGGGGCCCAAACGGCATGCTCGCTCTTGGCTCCCATGCCAGCCCGGTACACGTGCAGCAAAGCACACATACACGTGGCCCCGGGTGAGGATGACCTCTGGGCTCCTGTCACCTGCGACTTGTCCCCGTGACTGTGCCAGCCGAGGCAACTCCACACACCAGAACCCAACCAGGACACTGGGAGACGTCTATAGGGACGAGGCCGCGGCATCAGCGGGTCTGTGTGGTCGAAGACGCCCCCTCGCTCCCCGCTGACCCATCATACTGACTTGCTGTTCCCGTACCTTCTTTGAGGGTCTCAGAGCCGCCCTGAGAGAGCACAGCCTGGGCTAAATCCATGCTGTGAGTCCCCCCCCCCAAACCCCTGGAACACACTCAGGCTCAAACGAACCCCAGGAACATCAGGGGGACTGGGGAGAGACTACGTAAAACCCACCACCCCTGACCCTACAAGAAGCCACGAATGACCTACTCCTTGCCCCTCCCCCAACACACTCCCGGGCCTTCCCACAGGCCTGGCCACGTGTG
This sequence comes from Callorhinus ursinus, assembly GCF_003265705.2. Taxonomy (NCBI): domain Eukaryota; kingdom Metazoa; phylum Chordata; class Mammalia; order Carnivora; family Otariidae; genus Callorhinus; species Callorhinus ursinus. The sequence goes on along the minus strand of NW_027397136.1, from coordinate 4,380,057 downwards.
ACCAGTGACAGACACTGAGGTGGGAGCCGACCTCTGCTGCAGAGAGCTCGGGCCTCTGGGACTGGTCCCCGACCAGGCCTGCATCCAGTCAGCGGGCACCCCAGAGGGGACTGAGCCCCACCACACCCAGCAGACCTGGCACCTGGGCCCGAGAAGGGGGAAGTCCTTGCTGTGGGGTGTCTTGGACGGATGGTAGGGCCAGTGCCTGATCAGTCTGTGTGTCCCTCACACCAACCACCGCAAGAAGTCAAGGCACAGCGTGGCTGAGCGAACACAAACACACCACGAAGAGACCTCCTGTTTGTGCTTTTGACACGTTATCAGTTTTTATTTAAAAACATGCTAAAAACATGGTGTTCAAGAAAGCCAGAACCAGGATGAAGGAAGCGCACAGGTACGGCATCGCAAGCAGGAAAAATGCATCCGAACCCAACAAGTGAGCTGGCCCTGCTCTCCCGCGCTCCCGCGCTCCCAGGGCCGGGCAGGGTGTTGGCATGAGCCCCTGGCTCCAGCCCTCGGGGGCCCAGAAGGGGCAGGGAGGCCAGGACCTGCCAGGACCACTGCCTCACTGAGGCGCAGAGGAACAAGATGGGAGTCCAGGACCACAGGAGGCCGGATGTGGAAGGGCGGAGGGACAAAGCGGGGGGCTCCAGGCACCCGGCACCCAGCTCCTGTCCTACACCAGGTCCCTGCTAGTTAGCACCTCCACCAGTGTGGGTGGGCAGGGGGTTGCAGAGGCGGGGACAGTCATTTCCAGCCACCTGGACTGTTTTGGGGCCACCAAAGCAAGGAGGGATGGCCACCCGGGTCCAAGTCAAACCAGAACATCCGCGTGAGGGTCTGGGGTGGGGTCAGCCACCTTCCTGGAGTGAGAGCCCATGATGTAGGCCCATGCTGGTGGGGAGAGGCGGGGACAGTGCTCCAGCTGGGCCGTGGAGGTGGAGACTTGCCCCCAACACCTGCTACAAGCCCCCCCCGCCCAAGGGTAATTCTCAGTCCCTGCTCGCCCACCTCCTCTGCCAGATGGCTGCAGGAAAAGACCAGGTCTCCAGCCGGCACTCCCTTGAAGCTGTCTACAGAACCTTGACCTTCTAAGTCGAATCTGTAAACTGCCTGCATCAGAGCTAACTGAACTCAGATTTTGGCCAGTGAAGCCCCAGGTGAGAGGGTTCATTCAGGTAACCCTGCCCCAGTGAGATCACAGTGAGGAGAAACTGAAAAGACATGGGGCCACGGGGCCACCACACAGACACCATGCGGCGTGGCCTTCTGTGGGCTGTGGGTACCACCCTGCAGGAAGGGCAAGGGGCTTGGAAGAGCACCCCCCACCACTCATGCCTTCCACCCAGGGGAGCCTCAAACGCCTACACAGCCAAGCACGGGGCGAGGCAGGAAGGCAGTCTGGGAGACTATGGACAAGGCGGACAGCTAAGGGGAGAGGGTGCTGGCAGGGAGAAGGGGACTGCAGCCGAGGCTCCAGGGCCAGAGGACACCCCTGAAGCTCCAGAAATGTAAGATTGCCAGGGAGGCTATACACATCCCCCCCCCCCCAGGTGTTAGGCTTTTGCTATGAATTTGAACAAAAATTGAAATTGCATTGATAGGCATGAACGAACCTGCCCCATCCCACCCCCACCCCCAAGCAAGGGGTCCTTATGCATCGAGTCCCACCAGGCGACTGTCCCCAGTGTGATGACATGTCTGTTCTGTGTCCTGCAGGGGGGAGGCCCCGGGGCGGCAGCTGCAGCTCCTAACCAGGAACACAGCAGCTCCAGAAGACCTGGGAGGGCAGTTTGGCTCACGCGTGTGCTTGCCACATCCTCCACCCAAGGACCCACCTCCCCAGCTTCCCCAGGGGCACCTCTGCGCCTGTCTCAGGGGGGTGGTCTTTACTCTGCCTGACTCGCTGAGACCACCCTACTCTCCACGCCCCACCCCCCAAACCCTGGAATCCTGAACACACCAAAAGTTCTATACTTCTGGTCCCGACTGTATTTTACTTAGGCGAGTGGAGGTGTTGCTGGCTGGGGGGCCAGGTCTCAGCTTTTGGAACAGCCAAGTGGAGGCTGGAGAGGAGATACGGGCTTGGTGGGAAATCAAGAGACCGAGCCAAATGGTGCAGGAAAAAGGCGGATGCCCCACGCGAGGCCCCGCTGGGGAAGGGCACCAACCCTAGCTGGCTTGTGGATAGCCTTTTCGAGCTCAGTCGCGTAAATTCTTGACTTTATTTTTTTCAAACTGCAAAAACACTCCGTCAGGCCAGCGTTAAGTCCTATGGGGGTCCCTGCTGCAGTCAGACGCCCCACCCTGCCTGTTCAGCTCCTATTCCGTGACTTAGGCTGCCTGCTGCCTCGGGCAACTGTAGCAAGACCCAGTCTGTCCTCTCTGGGCTTCTCCTGGGGCCATGGAGGACGTGAGCGCCACCACTCCACTGTCAGTAAACCCCAAGGAAGGGGGTGAGGGTCTGGGGCCCGAGGGCCATCTCCCTCCCCACCCCCACCCCCAGCAGGGACCCTGCCGCCCAGTGAATGTGGCTGGATGTGGCTGGAATGATCGTGGGCCCCAGCTCCACCTTCCCCTCCTGATGGTCACGGGTCCTCTGCCACTGTCTGAGCCGCAAAACATAAGGACCGCTTCCCCTTCCAGAAGCAATGTGAGAAAAGTGAGCAGCATCTGAACTAGAGAGGTATTTGTCCGAGAGTTTCTAGCAGGAATGTCTGTGAAAGTAACTGGGGCTTGCAGAACCTGTCGCGGGAACGCCCGCATGGGGCGGAAGGGGGGGCTCCCATACCAGCAGAGGGCAGGAGGGAGGAAGAAGAGAAACAAGAAAGACTGCCCATCAGCGAAGCATAAGGACCCACAAGAGCCCTGGCCACGCTCCTGGTGAAGCACTGCGCCAGCCCCCCAGAGGACCCCCAACTGCCGCCGGCGCCAGCAAACGCCTCACCCCTGCACAGGATGCCCCCCCCCACCAGCCCGCGCCTCTTCCAGGCCCCCCGGGGCCATGGACGCCCAGCCCCCACCGCATGGCCCACTCTCCCTCCTGCTCAGCGCGTCCGGAGCCAGGGCCTGGTGCGCCTCACCGCGGGGCCTCCTGGGCGTGGCACAGGGGTTTGTCCCGATTGAAACCTGACGGACATCCTCTCTCCCCACCCGTCCCCACCCTCAGGGGAAAAAAAAAAAAATCAAACCATTACAGAAATCAACGCAGTAAAAAGTTATAAATCAGAAAGCTAACCCTAAACTTATCTGAGAGATAATATTCCTGAATAACCATAATCAGAGTAAAATAAAATAAAAAAAGGTACACTGTAAGGTATAAAAAGCCTGGGCAAGATGCTCCCAGGGGCCTCGCCCAGAGGTGGTCGGACCCCCGCCCCCACCAGCCCTCCCCCGGGGGTGGCCGTGGACGCCAGTGGCCTCCGCTGGGCAGTCTCTCCACCGGGGGGGGGGGGGGAGCACTGTGCTCCCCATCCCCACAGGGACAAAGTGTCAGGGCGAGGAAGGGCAGGGGCAGAAATGCATCCGTGCTGGGGGGCTCCTGGAGCACGAACCCGGCCCACCCCGTCTTCTTTGGCAAATACACAGATGCAGGAATCCAGGCGCCCCCAGCACCCAAGGTCTGTGTGTGCGTCCTCCACACCTCCTCCTCCCTGGCCCTCCACCCACCAAGTAGGCTGAGGCGGGGTGGGCTGGGGGCCGGCGGGCTGGGGAGCTGGGTGCAGGGGTCAGCAGTCTGAAGGGCGCGGGCAGGCAACACAAAGCTCAAATCTTCTTCCCCGGCACAGTGTCCGTGTGGGGGCCGGGGTGCTCCCAGCCAGCCGGCTCAGGCGTCGTACTTTTTACCAGTCCGGTGGATGTGCTGGAAGAGGGTCATGGAGAAGGCCATGCCCAGAATCTGAAAGACAAGGGGAAGAGGGCCTGGGACGGCGGCCTGGGGTCTGCCACATGGCACCCGGAGCGAGTGGGGACAGCCACTCGTGGGCTTGAAACGTGCCAGAAAGAGGTCACACACCCAGGAGCTCAGCCCCTCAGAGCCACTTGTACGGAATAACACACAGCCCGGAGGCTCAAAAATCTGCCTACTTCCGAGGGCTGTGGTGAGGACCAGACCCCCAAAGGACCTGTCCTAAGTGGTAGCTACCAAGGAACTGAGGAGGGGGGATAGGAAGGTGGCAAGAACGCCAAAGCCGTGCCGAGTCACCCCGCTCAGTTCTGGAGCACACAACATGAGGTCTTGGCGGCAGCAGGTGTGTCTTCACCACTGATGTGCCCAGAACAACATTCACGCTCACCTGTGTTCCCTCGACTCTTGAATCCTGACAGGGGTGCTGACCCTGAGCCATGCAGGAGGCAGAGAGAAGCCAGCCTGCGGCCCCATGGGCACCACAGACAGCGGGCCGTGGGCTCGCGCCATAAAGCAGGGGCCCAGGAGACACGGCGCGGCCTGCACGGCTCTCGTGCTCCGTGTTTGGGCGTAACTGGCGGGGACCCTGTGGCTGGTTCCGGTCCAGGCCTCAACGCGGAATGCTGTCTGGCCCCCATGCACACATCTCTCATCAGAGCTCTGCCAAAATGACAGCAGGCTCGTCTGCTGAGCCTGAAAGCTCGCAGTAAAATCAGACACGGTCAGACCCGCAGGCCCCAGCGGTTAGGGCAAGAAAGATCACTTGATGCAGGATGTCAGCCACCCTGTCATGGACCGGCCAGCCAAGTTCGAGGGCTCCAAGGGGAATCGGGCACTGCAGACTCCTGCTTGGAGGAGCCATACATGAGTGGACAGAGAAGAGAGCCCAGGAAGTGCTCGCCCCAGAGAGGTCCGGAAGGGAGGCAGGGATTCCTTCCTTGTCCCTCTCCAGCATCCGGGGGAGAGCCTGCACAGCACGGCTGCCCACTGAGCGCTCGCTAAGAACACTAACACCTGTGGAGCTCTCCCCAGCCGCCCAGTCCTGCTCCACGCCCCGGGACACAGCTAGAGCTCACCTGATGCTAAGACGTGGCATGGGGATCATGCTCATTATACTGATGTGGAAATTAAGGCACAGAAGTTAGGCAGCCGCCCAGCTCACATACACATCATAGGCGACGCGGCCAGCCAGCTGCCCGCAGAGCGCAAGCCTGTGCGCAGGCATGTTACCCGGGGACTCAGCTTTCATTCAGTTCAGTCCCGAGGTAAGTGTCCCTGGGAAGACGGGCAGGCGCGTTCTCAAGCAAACCCACCCAGGGACTCGTGCGATGCCGGCACCGGGCCCAAAGCTCAGAGGGAATGCCGGGGAAGCCGGGCCCTACTGTGCCTGCCGGGCTGGGACAGGCACTGAAAGAGGTCTCGGGGCAGAGCGGAGCGGGAGTGCGTGTGGGCTGCCTGGGGCAGCTGTGTGTGTGTGTGTGCGCGCGCGCGCATGCGTCTATGTGTGTGTGTGCGTGTGCATCTGTGTGTGCATCTGTGTGTGTGTGCATCTGTGTGTGTGCATCTGTGTGTGTCTGTGTGTGCATGTGTGTCTGTGCGTCTGTGTGTGTGTGTGCATCTCTGTGTGCATCTGTGTGCGTGTGCATGTACGTCTGTGTGTGTGTGCGTCTGTGTCTGTGTGTGTGCGTCTGTGTGTGCATCCGTGTCTGTGTGTGTGCGTGTGTGTGTCTGTGTGTGTGTGCACGTCTGTGTGCGTGCGTGTGTCTCAGCTCCAGCCGGGGAGCTGCGAGGCTCTCACCTGCATGATAAGGATGCACATCCCCACCGTGCCAAGCACGTGCTTGTTGTCATCAAACCACATCTTCACCTTCTCGTAGCAGCCCTGGGGAGCAGCGACTGCAGGTTAAGGCAGTGGCAGGACGGAGAGTGCCCCTTCCTGCCCAGCCGCCACCTCGCTTCCCCACCTGTGCCCCCACCCGCCCCTCGCCCCCAGGGTTTGGCCTGCAAGGCCCCACTGCACAGCCTCAGAGCCCCGTTCAACCCGCACCCTCTGACACCCCCAACCGTGGGTCCACCCCACCGCCCCTCCCTGGCAGGTGTCCTCGAGCCGCACTGTCCCCCCCACAGGCTTCTGGGAGGCGGCCCGGGGGCAGCCGCGTCCAGCCTCACCGTTCTCCACAGAGGGGTGGTGGTGTTGCGCCCACAGCCCTGGGAGTTCTCCACACAGCAGCGGTCGGGCACCGTGTTCTCCCCCAGCACCGGGTACCAGTCCGTGTGGCCGGTGACGCCGCAGCAGCGCATCTGCAGGTGCCAGCCCACAGGGTCAGACGCCCACAGCCTGTGGTCCTCCGGGCCTTCCCCACCCAGACCAACCCGGCCCCACGAACCTGCCTCCCTGCAGGTCAGCGAAGGAGACAAGGGCCTCCTTCTGGCCCCCTCTTTGGGCCGCAGCTGGACCCAGACGGGGAGCGACAGCCCCTCCCTGGAGGCCAGAGCGCAGAGAAGGTGATGCCCACCTGCCTCTCTGAGCTGGGCACCAGGCCCCGGGCAGAAGCGCTCATCCCTCTGCTCACCCACCACCCCGCCCACTCTGCTTTGGGGACCGTCCCAAGCCGGCTGGCCCCCCTCCCCAGGGCTTGACATGGGGCCTCTGGGCAGCACGGACTTGTTTTCCTCTTGGAACCGGGGCCCCCTTGCCTGAGCCACGATCAGGGAGGCAACCCTGTCGCTACAGTAAAGACGACCTGTCCTTCCTAGTTCCCTGTACCCATTTAAGGCACTCGGTCCTGTGTCCAGATCCTGCTCACCCTCCTTCACTCCCCTGATGTCCGTCCCCAGAGGCATCCCCTGTATGGTGTGCCACCCAGCAGCCCTCCCGGCCCCCTGGGCAGAGTCTGAGCCCACCCCCCACCCCCACCCCCGGCCCTTCACCTCGGCCTGGATGATGTTCCAGGCATTCTTCAGCCCCACGTTGTTCTCTGTGTTGTACAGCAGCAGGCCCTCTTTCAGGTCCTTCCTGGCGTTCTCATTCACCTGTCAGGTTGAGGGCAGACACCTGAATCCCTCCTCCAAGGGGTCAACACAACTATGCTTGAATACTCCCAGTGATGGGGAGCTCACTAATGCCAGAGGCAGTCCATTGCCCCTGTGGGTGATTTGGAGGATTCTATTTCCCAAGACTACACAGGTGATAAGCCCCCCCCCCCGCCCCGCAAACTCACCTTCCCCACGCTGACCCCACCAAAACCTTTCATCCAGGCCTCCCCTAGCTCCCCTGGTTCCATTCTCCCTCCTGCCTTCCTCAGAGGTCCTCCCTGTCCGTGCTTCTCGGGCTGGCCCCGCCCCAGCCCCAGTGATGCTCCATACGCCCCCGCCAGCTCACAAAGCTCACCTTGTCCATGTAGACAAAGAAGAGGATAAGCAGGATCAGCTCTGCTAGGAGGATGATCAACAGGACGATGAAAAACTGGAAAGAGAAAGCACGTGGGAGTGGTCATGGCCGGGAATGGGGTGCACACAAGGGTGGCAGGGGGCGGGGGACAGGTGGCACCTAGACAGGGCTTCCCAGGTGCGGGAGAGGCCAGCTTCTCCTGAGGAATCCCCAGAGAGTAAGGGACGGAGACACAGGAGACAGCCAGTCAAGGAGTGGGAGGGGCAGCTAGGGCAGGGGCGCCCCATCACGAGGATGAGGGGTGTGGTCAGGCCAAGAACATTCTACAAACAATTTCCCTAGGCTCAGGCTGGGCATCCAGGAGGCTGATGGTCGTCCCAGGCCTTGCCCGTCTCAGTGGCCCAAAAGCAGGGAGATCAGAGCTCGGGGGGCCGGGGGCGGGGGGTGCTGGGGGGATATGGAGTCCAACTTACACTGAGGAGGAGGCACTTGTTTTCCTTGATGGCCCCCAAGCAGCCGAGGAAGCCCGTCACCATGACAATGGTGCCAATGGCGATGACTAGGTTGGCTGCAGACAGCGAGGGGAAGCTGGGGGAGAAGGTGGCAAAGTTGCCTTGGGACACGGATAGCCAAATGCCCACTCCAAGCAGCCCACAGCCACAGAGCTGGAGAGAAAGGAAAGCCATTAGATCAGCACTGCTCCTGGGCTCATCTCCAGGCCCCTGAAGGCTGCATGGCCCCACCCCCCACTCTGCGACGGGGAAAGGGGGGGATGGGGCTGCACATCAGACAGGGCCACGGGACCACACCGCGTCGGCTAGGTGACCCAGACAAACCCTCAGCCTCTCCATACCTCAGCTGGCCCGGCTGGCAAATGGCATTATACTAGCTTCACAAACCTCCTACGGTCGCTCTGAGCATCTATGTTTAAAAGACACAGGCAGAACCCTGTAACAGCTGCAGAAGGTCCCAGACCCACACAGGTGGTGGCGGTTCTTCCCCTTGTCAGTGGAGAGGCCCCAGCATTCAGGAAGGAGTCCGGCAGGAGGGCACAGTGGACAGTGAAAGTGAGTAAGGACTTGTCTCGGGGGCCGGGAAGAATCTCAGAGCCAGACCCTCGGGCACCTGTGTCCCGCTGCCCTGCCCACATGCCCGTGCTCTCCGGAGCCCGCGGAACAAGTTTCCCACAGATGGGGGAGAAGGAAACTCGCGAGTCCATCACTGCCTTGGCCATCCGTCCACGTGAGCCAGCAGCCAGCGCTCCGGGCCTGAAAACCAACTCTCCTCCACGACGCCCCCGGGGCTGCGACGCCCGCGGCTTCATCTGGGGTACGCTCCACTTTCGTTGGCTGCGCGTCTGCACAGCTGCCTTATTTTATGCTCCATATAGCCGACGCTCCCCCCACCCTGTCCCTCCGGCAGCTCCGGGGAAGTATGCGGAGTCTGTATGTGGAGTCTGCGGGGCCAATCCATCAGTCAGCTGATATTTACTGAGTACCAGCAGCCTGCAGCGTCCCGGGCCAAAAGAGCCACAACCTCTTCAGCGACCTGCCTTCCTGGGACCTCCGCTCTGGCTGGACAGGAGCAATGAAAAAGCACCATCGACCCCACACGGTATACGCTGGTGCCAAATAGTACAGGAGTTGCGAGGAGCCAACCACTGTCCTGGCTCGTGATGTCCTTTGGAGGAGGCAGTCAGTCCCCAAAGGACAGGTGGACTTGGGGCAGGTGGGGGGCAAGAACATTCCAGGCAGGGTGAAAGCAGACACGCAAGGGCTTGGCGGGGCACAAACATGGATCTGACACCCGGCTCCAGCTTTTCCTGGTGGTGTGACCTTGCAAACTCCTTGTATGCCCGATGAGAACAATATCGCCTGCCTTCCGGATTGCTGGGAGACTTTAAATGGAAGAAAGCATGGCAAGTGGGTGGCCAGCACCAGGTGCTGGTCTCGGAAAGGCATTGACTGAGCAGCTCCTAGATGCCAGGAGCTGTGCTGTGACCCCAGGAATCGAGCACACCCCTGCTCTCGAGCTGCTCTAGCTCCAGAGAGGAGACCCCGAAGGATCAGCAAAGACAAGGCGGCCCACGAGTAGGCAGAGAGTGGTTCTTGCATGCGTGCAGGGAAGGTCAGGGGGAGAGGCTGCCCGAGCAGGTGGCATTTTCTTCCCTCATTCAGTCCACACACCCAAACTGAGCCCCCATTTAGTAAGCGCCAGGGCCTGTTCTGAGTGCTGGGGTGGGGGTGGGGGGGTGAGCAGCACGGGCAAACCGCCCCTCCCCCCACGAACAGGCTATTCTTATAGGGGACATAATGTTCCATAAGCACACAGGTAGCACAATTTCAGGTGATGGCATGTGCCATGAAGAAAAATAAGGATGGCAAGGAGTTAGAAAGTATCCGGGGACAGGGTCGTCACAGAAGGCCTCTAAGAAAGGTGGCACTGAAGTAAGGACCCAAATGAAGAGGGGAAGTGGTGGAAGAATGTTCTGGATAGAGGGAAAAGCATGTGCAAAAGCCCTGAGGTGGGAAGGAGGCCGGCCAACCCCGGGAGGAGCCAGCTGCTCGTGTGGCTGCAACAGAGTGAAGGCGGTGACACGTGGTAGGGGACCAGGGGTGGCAGGGGACCGATGGGACGAGATCTAGCAGGCGTCAGTAAAGACAAGGTGGGGGTGTTCTTAGCGTGCTGGGAAGCCCCAAGGGCTGGAGAGTGACATGATGTATGTTTCCAATAGATCACTCTGGCTGATGTTCAGAGACGGTCCCCACAGGGTAATGGGGAAAGCCGGGAGAGCAACTGGGAGGCCGTGGCAGGGATCAGGCACGAGCTGGTGGTGACCTTCACCAGACAGCTCTGGAGGACCGGTGAGCAGCAGTACAATGAGGTCTATTTATAAGGCAGGCTTGACGGACTTGCTGGGCTTTAAGAGATGAGATTTTTCATAGATGAGGAACCAGAAAGGTGATCCAGGCTGTGCATGACAAAAAAAAGTGGGGGGTATTCCCATGCCTTACTAAAGCAGAGATGGTTCAAGCAGCCGGGGAGGAGTGGGAATAAGTGGAGCAGCTTCCTGGGTTGCCCACGCCGTGGAGTGGTCCTGTGCCCCCTGTACCTGGAAGCAGTCCCAGTGGAACTACGTCAAGGCTCCCAAGGTATGGGCACACTTGGCCGAGAGCATCCACCCAATCAATGGGCATCCACCGAGCTTTGCAGGGGGAATGGGTGCCACCACCCCCGTAACCACTAGGTGGCGCTCCAGGCCGGGTCAGAAGCTCTGAAACTTCCATCCAACTTCTCATCCTGACTTTTTTCAATCTGGTCAGTTTCTATACTGCCGTCTCAATTTTTCTTTCATTAATCATACCATGGAAATTCATGATCTTTATGCTGAAGATTTATGGCTCTAAAAGCCAGAGCCTGCAATGATTGAGAGGAAACCCCAAGGCTGCCAGGTCACTCCTTGCAGATAGAGGACCCTGCTAAAGACACCTGGCTTTGGGACCCCCAGAGCTGCAGGATGCCCCTACCACCCTGCGGTGGGGACCCTGGGGCCCCCAGGACCCTCCCTGGGCCTGGGAAAATTCTCACAGCACACCTTTCCCCGGAAACCAGTTCCCACGGGGAGTGGGTCCAGCAGGGGCCCCTCTATACCTCCGTTCTCCATCTCCCTCCCAGGGAGAACTGCCATGAAGTCCAAGAGCCTCTATACGGGAAAACCTCAACAGCTCAGAAACTCCCAGGACCTGGTCATCTCTCTCAAAACAGTTCTCTGACTTCATGCTCCACATTCTTTGACTTGGTCTGCAAGCTTCCCAAAGCCCTGCCCAGGAGCCTCCTTCCAGGAGAAGAGCTTGTCGCTCTGGCCCCATTCCTGCGCCCTCTCACTCCCTGTCTGAGCTCCCACCATGCCCCGGGCTAGATCCCAGGTGAGACCCACTGCCTACAGCTGGGGCAGTCCCCACACACTGCCTGTACTTAAGTCCTGGGGTGTAGGGGGCATCACACACGATGTCTGCTGAGTGAATGTCGTCCCTGCAGTGCAATTGGGGGGGCCTCCTGCACACCCCACTGCCACTCTTCCATACCCTCCGGGCTCTCCTACTGAGATAAAGCCCCTGCTCCCCTCTCAGACCCACGAGCAGAGCCTCCGGGCAGGAAGAAAACCTAAACAATCAGGCCCTAAGTTCACAGATAAGGACAGCAAGAGGGGACAGGAAGCCGTCCCACTGCCAGGCTGGGCCCACACCTGGATTCCTGGCCTTGGGTGCGGGGCCTCTCCCATACCCTCCTTCTAGGAGACCGTGGAGTGCACGCTGAGCCTGGGCCGACAGGTGGAAGGCGCTGTCTTGGCCCCTGCCTCACGCCCAGGTCCCAACCACGCTCTCCTTCCTGCCTCTGGCCGGTTTCTCAGCCCAGCCTGCACAGAGCTGCCCCAATCCTTTTTCCAAGACACTGCTTTGATCATGCTGCTCCCCTGTGAGACCTTACAATTCTTTAGCTCTCTGACGCCCAAATTCTTTTAAAATGTTGGCTTTGGGCTAGAGAATTTCTCAGGTCCCTGCCAGCACGGGCTTAGCAAAGCCCGAGACCTGGTGCTGTCACGTCCCTGCCCAGTGGTTCTCAGCCCAGAGAGATTTTGCTCCTCTGGGGACATCTGGCAACGTCTAGGGACATTTTTGCTTCTCACAACTTGGAGTAGGGAGCTCCTACTGACATCTGAGTGAGTAGAGGCCAGGGTTACTGCCAAATGACCTACAATGCACAGGACAGTCCCTCACCACAAAGAACTATGCAGCCCCAAATGTGGAGAGAAGTCAAGAAACCCTGCCCTAGCCCAATCCCCATGCCAGGCGTCCACCCTCTGGCTATGGCCTCAAGAAGACAGCCATCACAGAAAGAACCTGGTGTGTTCCCTCCAGGGCGGGAGCAGCGTCCTGGTTCTGAAAGGGACAATAAACCATGAGAGGAGTGAAGAGCTAAAAGACTCCATCTGGGGAGCTGGTGGGAACCCCGGGGCAGGAGCAGAGAATGCATGGCCCCGGGCAGGGGGGAGGAGCTGACGGAAGAACAGGTCTGCTGGGCAGGGGGCAAGAAGACAGGAAGCAGACCGGGCCACAGCAAGGGGCTGGGGGGGGTGCGACAGGAATGGGGCAGGAGAGCAGCCCCACGCGGAAGGTGCCCCACGCAGGAAGGAGACAAGGCCTGCAGTGGCACAGCCAAAGCTCAGTGCCAGAGAACTTAGCTGGTGGCCTTGGGGAAAATTCCCTTCCAAAACCTGCGGGCCGTCTCAGCCGAGAGGACCGAGCCACAGTCAAACCCAAGGCAGGAAGAGGCTCCGGGGTGAGGCAAGGTGACTCGGAACAAGGATCTGGCCAAGGTTAGCACCGACTGACCCAAGGTCACCAGCCAACATGGTGCGGTCCAGGCCTGGTCAGCGGCCCTCTCCAGCCGGCGAGGCCCAGCGACTATCCTGACTACCGAGCTTCGTGCTCCCTACCCCTGCCCCAACTGAGGACATTTCTAAGTGTTTTCAATTCCATGCCCCAAATAAATCCACATCCAAATGTGAGAAAACAAGTTCTTACCCTTGCATTTGCCCGAGGCCTTGATCTCCATGAGGGCAGGGAGTCTATTTGGGTCTATTTAGTTCATTGCTAAATCCCCAAAGCCTAGAACAGCACCTCATCCCTGGCAATGGCTTTGGGTGTCCCTCCTACAGGGCTCTCCTGTGCAGGCCCTTAGCTGACTGCAGGAAAGAGAAGGTTCAGGCCCTTTCCAAGGGCCATCCCGGGACCTTCCTCGTCACGGTTGGGCCCATCCACCAGAGGCACACCAGGCAAACTGAGGCCTAGCCAGGCTATGGCCATAGAGGGATCAAGCACTCCAGGCTCACCTCATTAAGCCTGTTGTAATTAGCCAAATATCCCCCATGGCATTTCTCCTCCTTTTTAGTTCGAATCCTATTGATTTGTAGTTTTAATATATGTTTCTGTCTCATGTCCTTATGTATTTTTCATGTGGGCATCCCATTTCTCTGGGGGTGAGTCCCATAATTTTCCCTTCAAACCAAACTCCCTTCTGAGCTTCTTCCCCTGACTTAGTGCAGCGGACGGCCACTCCCTGCATCCCCTCATGGCTGCCAATAGTCTGTCCCCCATACAGGGGTGGCCTTCCCTGCGGGTGACCTCCTGGGCCAGGGCTAGGCCCCAGGCAGCACACGAGGGACCTGCCAAGCCTTCTGTGTAGACTTGTCAACCACCCCCACTAAAACACCAGCTTCCGGGGCCAGGTTCACACTCATCCATTCCTCTTCCACGGGAGGACCCAGAACATGCCTGGGCTACTGCATCAACATTTGCTCCACGGACAGATGGATGGATGGATGGGTAGAAAGGGGTGGGAGGGCCTGAGCAGGCCACAGCCTGGAACAGGACCAGACCCAGACACACAAACCCACCTGAATAAGAAACCCCCCATTATCCCCTCATCCCTACTCCTAGAACCCCCAAGAGCCCCAAGTTACTCCCAGATCACCCCCCTTAGCCCCTCGTTTGCCTGTGTAAGTCGCCTGTTCATCTGCCCCACTTCCCCTCAGAGGCCCCTGGCTGTTTTCATCCCTGTGGCCTCATGTGTCTCTGCAGAGCCCCCCAACTCTGCCCCTGCGCCCCACCAGCCTCACCCCCTCTGCTTTGCAGGAGCTTTTCAAACACTAAGTCTCAGCACACCCCAGTGCTCTCTATGAGCCACGGCCAAGCACAGCATTTAATGGCATTTAATAAATTAGTGGATGTGGAGAATAAAAAAGAAAACCAAAATGACTTTAATTTCACAGCCCGACATGCAGCTAGTAATGGTCCAGTCTGGCCCTGGGAAAAGCCAGCCTGCCAAGAACTTCATCCCAGGGAAAAGGGACAATGCATCAGCGCCAGGAGTGGGGCGGCTACTTTGTATTGCAGACACCCCTTGCTTCCAAGGGGCCCTGCAGCTCATTCAGTGTCACAGCCATAAGTGGGGGAAGGAGGGAGCCAGACAATGTCTTTGCCAAAGTCACCCTGCAGGCAGGAAGATCAGAGCACAGAGGGGAGGTGGTCACTGGGTGAGAAGTCTCCTTGTGAGGCTGTCCCTGGCCCCAGGCAGAACAGTCCCCGCTGGCGCACCCAGGGTCCCAGCGCTCAGCATCCATCCATACCCACCGTCCCACCTTTGCACAATTCGGGTTCATCAAGAATTCTTTCTTAGTAACTCAAGAATGCACTTCCCTGTGGCTGACACGCATGTCCCAGTTTTGCCCGAGCAGCCCACCAAACACAAGTGTGGCAGGCTTTTAAGTATATGCAGGCCTGTATCTACCATGCTTTCCCAAGTCGTCTTCTGGTCTATTCCACGGCTTTTACACCTTTGTCTGATCCCTGTCCGACACTCGCACTTAGATTCCAGCAATGAAGGGGATAGCACAGAGTACAAAGATACCCCTCTCACCTCCTACACTCTGAGCTCTATACTTCTAGTAATCCAGCCGCAGCCCTTCTGGCTTGGCGGGCAGCCCCCCATGGTTTTGGCTTGCACTGAGCTTGGGCATAATTTAAAGTGAAACAGCATGACTCCTCGGTCATTCTTTTTCTGATCCCACACTTTCTCTCAAAGCCTCCAATTTCTTCACAACTTCACCTCGCAGCCCCATATCACCAGCTTACACAGGTGACAGGGAGATCACGCCCATATTTCTGAGCTGAATTGCCCTCCGAATAAACATTACATAAAGCATTTGCATATCTAAAACCCAGTTACATTTTGATTATTGCAGAAGGAGATTATTTTCTCAGATGGTTCTAGGAGAGAGCATTTAAACATGGCCAAGCTTCAGGGATGCTGTGTCTGGTTGCTGCAAGACTTGGAGGTTCACAGAGCTCTTAAATTATGTTTCAAGAGTCCACTTCTCTCCAGCGAGCTTTGCAGAGACATGGAGACCACGGTAACCCCCTCTCCAACACACCAGAACCCCCCCGTCCGTTGACAGTGGGTCCTGTCACATACCTCATGTACCCTCAAATTCTAAGAAGTACACGACAATCAAAGAGTCTGTGATGAGGGAAATCCCATTTGAGACTCAGGACAGCCCCTGTTGACGGTCTTGGCTGGGGATAAAGGTCCAGGCACCAGCAGCCCTCGCCCCCAGCTGGCTGCACAAAGGGCTTGGTGTTCTCTGACCCCAGGAGGGGAGGAGGCCGGCTTTGCTGAGCACTGCCCACCTGTTTGGGCTTCCTGGCCTCAGCACGGAGGGCATCTGTCCTGCCCAGCGGCTCACTCAAACCAAGGCATCTACGGGACTCCAGGCTGACCCGCCCCGGGGGCAAGGGAGAGTCTGGGTCTGTCCCTGGGCTTCAAAGGCCAGGGCAGGGGTGCCAAGAGAGGGCCTACCCCCTGATACATCTGATGCCTGGAGAGTAAGGGGTGTCCACGCTGCACTACCCTAATGCAGCCCCTTTACACTCTGGTCTTCCGCAACTACTCCTCCATCTGGGAGAAAGGCCTGCAGGACACCGTGGCTCACCTGCCCCACCTCTACCTGTACCCCAGCCCCTGAGCCATCTGGAAGCCTCCAATCAGACCACAGGTCCCAGATCAACTTCCTCAGGTGCCGGCATCTTCCTACTTCTTAAGCTGGGCACGCGGTCATTGGGGCAGGAGAAGTGAAAAAGGAGGTAGAGACAAGCCCAGAACCGCCTAGGGGACCTGAAGTGGGCCAGAGGCTGCTGGAAGGAAGCCTGAGGAACAGCCCCCAGAAGGACCACAGAATGATGTGTGGCCAGGACGCCAAAGAGCAGTGGATGACACAAAGCTCCTGCCACCCTTGTAAAAGCAGGAGTGATCATTCACCAGTCCATAAACATCAATTCCCGCCACCATAGCAGCCCTTCCTGGGCGGGCCAAGCATGCAGAGGGGGGTGCTGGGGAGAAGGGACACACAGGAGCACTTACTAGCCCGGCACTTCCCAAAGTGACCCCCGCCATCCCGCTCCCTCCGGGCAGCGGGAGGCTCGAGGCCCTGACTGCGAGATTCTGCTCAGGGACCTGGACACAGGATGCACGGGAAAGCACACAGCTGCTTCATGTCCCTCTTTGGGGACACACAAGAGGAAGTAGGCTAAAACACTGAAGGGACAGGGGGCAGGCATGGGAAGGACCTCCCAAGAGGGAAGCTGACGGTCTTTTGCCCTGGCCCCGTCTAGAGGCTCTGTTCCCTGTTGGCACACTGCCCTTTGCTGGGACAGTGGGGAAGGAGGGGGGGGGGCGATGACCCCTGGACATGTCTTTTCCCCGAACTCCAGAACTTGTCAATACTTAACCGGAAACAGCTTGGAGCCTGAGGCCACCCACACCCAGTAACATACTCAGGCAGGGTGCCAGTGTTTAGGAAGGAGTGCTGTCTCTGCTAGGGTGGGGGTTGTACGTGCAGCTCTCCTTGCCTGCACCCCCAGGGCCACGACTGCCTGAGCCCCTGGGCCTGGGGCAGACCCATGTGGGGACCACAGTCGGAGGCACAGCCTTCACTCCCAAGGTCGCTGTAAATTGGGAGGGAAGGCGCCGAGGACTCAGAAAAGCCTGTCAAAGGAGTCTGGAGAAAGGATTTTCCGATCACCAGCATATTTTTTCCTTCCTGCATTTGTTTTATTTTGTGCATCCGGGGAGAAAGGCACTTCTGACAGCATCAAAGCGTGGAAGAATGTGTGGAGTCACGGCTGCCACGGGAGGCAGGGGTGGGCTTAGGAAACCAGCCTTCAAGGACCACGGTGACGCGGGTGGCCACCTGGGTTCTCGGAGAAGGCAGAACCACCAGCCTCCCGGATCTCAGGACGGTAGCCTCGGGGACAGCCACATGCTGTGCGACTCCGGCAGGCCACCTGGCCTTTCGGGGACAATGCTCTGCTAAAGGACTTGGGGAGAGAAAGCAGCTCCCCAGCACTTGGGGACACAGAGAGGATGAATACGATTATGCCTGCCGAGCACTTTGTGTTCCGTGGAGTATAAGTATCGTACAAGGTACTGTGCTATTATTCAAACTCCTTAGAAAATGCAGGGGAACAGGACAAGGAGCCCATGAATGCCTATCACATCTTTCCGGCAAAGAGCTCAAATGAGACTATAACTCACCCTGGAGAATGGGCAAGGGGGTGGGGACCGTCCTCCTGTCTGAGGAGAGATGCCCCCCAGCCCCCGAGTGCTGAAGAGAAGTCACACAGTGGGAACATGTCCACGAGTGGTGTCTCTTATGCAATCACAAATGGGCGCCCTTTTAACAATCATCTACAGCTCAAGTTCAGCAAATAACACTCTATAATTACACGTACAGATATCAGAAAAGATCGTGGCTGACAACCAGGTCCATCTGTGGCCCCAGGACAGCCACCCACACACACTTCCGCTATAACCCTTGGACGGGGCCGACACACGACTGGTCTTCTCTCCAGGGATCCAATGCCCACGCCTGATTACTTACACTGCCAGATGGGAGCCGTGTCCACCCCTGCCAGGATTTGGCATTTCTGACATGCTCTGTGGGGGACACAGGCCGGTGACGGTCAGGTCCCTCTGCCAAAGATGGTCTCAGCAGCAACCTCAGTGACCCCGAGACCCCTCCCCACCCTGTGCCGGGCCCTGCCCACGCCTTCGTCCCTGGCGGGACAGGAGACCACGGCCCGTCCTACCACTCTTCCACACATGCACGCAATTCAGGGCCCTCTGCTGAAAGCTGCCTGTCCACGGTCTGGCCAGAGGAACCTGCCCAAGGTCACGGAGCTCACTGATGGTGGAGCCTGGCCTCACTCCTCACCCCTGCCCCCCACCTCCCTCTACTAACCCTTTGATGCCATGCTGCCGGGGACAGGAAAGCACAAGCACTCACCAGCACGGACCAGGGGCCAGCACAGTTCCGAGGGCTTTGCCTCTTCTGCCTCATTTAACCCTCCTGACCTGGTGGACAGGGGGCGGGGATGCTATTTTTGTCCTCCGCATTTGACAGATGAGAGAACAGAGGTGCAGAGAGGGTTAAGTGGCGAAGGAACCCAGGAAATCAGACTCCAGAAACCGTGTTCCGACCCGCCATTACCCCACTATGCAGACCTAGGTCATCCCAAATCAGCCAGAAACGGTGTCCCCTAGACATGGCTTTATCCGGAGGAAGGCCGGCCGGCTGTGGTGTGGTGAGGTGTGCATGAGCAAGGCTCCGTGGCCTGGAAGCCTACTTGTGCTCTGGGGGGTCGGGGGGCAGGAAGAGAAAAAGCAGTGACGGCGGATGGTGGCAGTGAGGACAGGGTGGCAAGGGTGACGATGACGATGAAGACAGGAACAGTACTGATGAGGACGCTAGCCTAGACCGAGCCCACGTGACCTGCCAGGCCCTGTGTCAAGCCCTCTCCACAAAAGCCATACGAGATGGTTACTATTATTTCCCTCCCCCTCCACTGTGCACAGGGAAAACTACCGATCAGAGATTACGTATCTCGTCTACGCTCACACATGGAGCTGGCAGGCCTGGGATTTTCATCCAACCGGATGTAACTCCAAATCCTATGGCTGAAACCTCTCTGTGCCTCCTACAGACCTACGAAAAATCCAAGATCTCATTTTATTAAACCTTTTCGGCAACTTTCTAGGCTGATCTGAGTCGAGGGAGGTAGGAAGGGAGGACTGAAGAGTGCGGGGACCCAGGAAGAGTGAGTCCAGCGTGAGGGAGGGACGCGAGCGTGCCCTGGCTGGATGGAGTGGGGGCAGGGAAGGTGGGCGAGGACAGGGAGCGGGCGGAGGGGAAGACGTGTCCCATCTGCAGGCAGGGGTGCGTGTATGGGGTGTACGTGGGTTGGGGCTGCCCAAGTCCAGCCGAGGTAATATACCTACGCTGATTTCGCCCGAGTTATGAAAATTGTTGGCTTTCCCTCTGCAAGAAGCAGCAAGAAGAAACAAAATAAACTAATTTGGAGCTCAACAGGCCTTCTATTTATGCCTGTATTTCCACAAAAGGGAAGCTAGTGGAAATAGTCACAATCATCTGCCGTTTGTTTTCTAGAACGTTCTTTCACATACACGGTCTCACACACGCACTTGCCACAGCCTCATGAGGAGGGGTCACCCCACTTTATAGATGAGCCCACGGCAGTCAAGCTCTCCTCTCATGCAGTGCCTGTAACCAACCTCTGTGGTAGGCAGAAGAGCATCATCTGACCCACCAGGAAACGGAGCTTCAGAGCAACTCACAGAAGCGATTCGAAGACCATCCACTTTCTAGAAAGGACGAACAAGGAAGGCCTGACCGGTGACCTGTCCACAGAGCCTTCTGCCATCAGTCTCTCAGCAGGTGCCCCCAAAGTGTCTGCCCTGAGCCGGGAGCGTGCTAGCCACAGTGGTACATGAGCCAGAGATGGGGTCCCTACCCCAGGAACATCTGAGCCAGCTGGAGCAGCAAGTCCAGGTGACAGGAGCCAGCCACGACGGAGGAATACTCGGCCAGTGCTGTGTCTGGAGCCGGGAAGGCTGTGCACAACGCTGGCCTTGGAGCCACGGAGACTGGGTTCCAATTCCCAGCGCCCTCATTCACCCGTGGGCGGGGATGGGAGTCTCAGAAAACAACTTTTCCAGTGCTGGTTTTTAAATGGGGGCATTTGTGGTACCTACCAACAAGAGTCGTAGTTGGGATTAGATGGGATTCATGAAAATAAACTTCCTAGCATGGTGCCACGTACAAAGCTATAAACAGAAGTCATTATTAGTATTTATGGGCCACAGTCTTCACTCACCCCGGTTACAGAGAGCAGGTGGGGCGGTGGTCAGCCAGGGGCCAGCGGTGGAGAGGTCCTGCCTCAGCTGGAGCCCCGCTGTCCCCAGCCCCCAGCCCACCCGGCCAGGCTTCAGCAGGCCCTCCTCCCCCGACAAGCACGGTGCGTCTGCCCAGACATGCTTTACTCACCCTGCCGTCCTCCCGCTCCCCAGCCACCCATCTCCAGGAGGCAGCTCGCTTTCCCGATTTGTGAGCTGCTCTCTTTTGGCAGGGAGCTGCTGCCGTCTGTGCTCTGGACCGTAAAACAAGTTTTCATCAATAAATTAAGATAAGCGGAAAGCCAGCTCTAGAAGAGGCGGGCTGAGGCGGGCAGGCGGGCAGGCGAGAAGTCGCTCTGGGACCCAGAAGGGACCAAAGTAAATCCAAAGCAAGACTAGGGCTCGCAGCCTCCTCTCCCTGGATCCCGAGGGATCCATTTGACCCAGACTTCTCAGAGAGGGGGAGACACAGGAGGTCACCGTGCCTCTCTTGGGGCCCATTCCATCCCCGGGGTGGGTAAGAAGTGTCAGTCACAAGTAACGCCAGGTTCTCAGCAACGCTCGGAGCCAAAATACTGATCCCAATCACCACGTTAGACAAGCTAAAGCTAATCACACAGTGGCCGGCCATGGCTAACACGAGAGAGCCACCTCTAAAAGTAAAAACGTCATTCTCGTGGAGCTTCCCCACACCTCTGCATGAACCACCAGGCCCCCCAAATGCACCATGCACGTCTCTGCCTCCATGCCCTGCTCTCAGCCTCGCCCCTACCTACAACCAGCTAGACTGGGATCCTTTCCACGTTTCTCGATCCGACTGATGCCCCTCCTCCTCCTCCAGGCTGGCCAACCCCCCCCTTCCGCCCCGACCACAACATTCTGGCTCGACTGACAACTCATCAGCCTTAGAACCTTCTCCCACCTTGCCAGTACTGACCTTTGCCAGGTGTATATTTCAGCCCTCAACGGCTGTGCACAGGTGCCTCCTGTCACACCTCTCTGCGCATTGCCCCGGCACCGAGCTCAGTGCTGGGCGCAGAGAAGTCCTCGTTTACCAACAGCCGGGTATCGGCTGAGAGAGCCCAAGTGAAGGAGGGCCGTGGGAACAGGGAAGCAAGGCCAGTTTTCAGCTCAGCAACAGGAGCGCCTCCCCAACCCTGGGCAACAGCATACAACCCCCTTCCGTCCCGACACTCGTCAACAAGCCAAGCATATGGCGGGAGACAGGCCAGCTGTCTGTCCACCAGCACACACGGAGAGGTGCGCAGCTCTGCGTATGTTTCAGAGGCAGTCGACAGGTAGGCCTTTAGACGAAGCCGTGTGGCAAGCCCGACGGGGTGCCACAGTGTACCGAACAGCCTTGAACCTCAGCGAGTGGATCTGTCCTCCCAGCCTCTCTTAGCTTCCCCACCCCTAAAACAAAAGGCTGAACTTAATAATATCCCAAATCCCTTCCAGCCCTAAGATCCTGGGACTTCACTTCTGCTCCATCCTCACTCTAGCTGTGAGTTAGGTAGGATGACCCGGTTAATCCACCTTCTGGGGGAAGAGGCCAAGGCCTTTGGGGTTGCGGGACCTGCTCACACACGATGGGCCTGCATCCTGCCCCCCACCTCGGGAAGAGGGGCCCCACTTCTCTCGCAGAATGGAGCACAGAGGGAAAGTGCCAGGCCATGAGCTGGGCCTGACAAGTGCTGTATCATTTATGCTTACCGCTAAACCCCCAGTTAAGGAAACGGGCAACACTGGGACAGAAGACTTGCCAGGGTCGTCCCCCCTCCCCCAACGCCGTCAAGGATTCAGTTGGATGCCCATTCAGCACCCTGCCTCAGGAACCAGCCATGTACATACACTCAAATGGAGGGAAGAGATGGCAAAGTTTCAGACCACAGTGACGTTAAATCAAGACTGCTAATTATACCCCAACCTGGATATAAATCAGAATCCATTACTTCTGAGCTCAGGCACTTCCCATACCTGGAAGGAGCAGAGTAAAGTGAGGGCTTTGATCAAGTCGAGGCCTCGCTCTAAAGCAAATCCCAAATCCCAGTGGGCCCTCCCTCCCCTCTCGCACCCCTGCCCCCCACCACACACACACACAGATAAGCACTCCCTTTACCAAGACAACCTAGAGGGGGCAAATGATGCCGTTTTAAAAAGAGCAAACAGAGGGAAAATAACCTACATGTTAAATTGTGAGTTGGCAGGATGCTCTGAGAACAAAGTTCAGCCAATGGAACAGAAACATATTGACAATAGCAAAAAGAAACAATTACTATGCATTTTCATATGAGATCTCAAGGAATAAATTTGCTCTTGCTTTTGCTTATTCAACAGAAAAAAAAAAGAGAGCGAGAGAGAGCAATAGCCAGAGAGGGTTGAGGAAGCAGCAGAATGCAGACGCTTGCACTTTGTGGCTCCACATTTCCCTTAAGCTATCAAAAGAGTGTTTTTTGAGATACAGGCTAACGTGGGAGTCAGAAGAAATAGAAAAAATAATGCTGTGAGTGGAGAGGTTTAGGGTGCTGCCTCCAGGGGCACCCGCAAAACAGACACCCTCAAATTCATGGGGAGAGGTGCCGCTCCCATTCACTTGGCAGCTTTGCATCTTTGGAAGTAGAAGTTCCTTCAAAAAAAAAAAAAAAATTTACTCAGAGCTAGAACCTTTAACATCCGCAGTACCAGCTGCTCAGGGGAGCGAGAGCCTGGCTTCATTTTAGGAAAATTCTGATCTCTTTGCAAAAGCGAACCTCCCAGGTAGTCCTACGGATTCTGCCCCTTATGCAGAAAGCAGGTCACCAAGGCCCAGAGAGGAGGGGTGCTCAGCCAGCGCCTGAACCACCTCTGTGGGAGGGGGCACGGGTCCATGCTGGGGTTCACCAGTCTTTGCCTGTGGGCATGACACTGTGAGCGCCGAAAACACCAGACTCAGGTGAGGATTGCGCCCCCTGCGCCGGCACCCATGCTGCCCCTCGGGTCACAGAGTGCCCGAGATCCTCTGCTTGCACTGAATGATGGTACTTGTTTTCCGCCATATGGCTGGCACTCTGAACAACGTCTTCTGGATCGGGGTATCTGGCCCGGTCTCCTGAGAATGTGTTTCTCCACCCATGCCCCCTACCTTGGGGACGGGTTGCCTTCACCTCTTTATTCGTTCTGGAGTTAAAAGCTGGATCCGTGGCCAGTGACTATGAGCACAGGCTCTGGAGTGAACAGCTGGGGTGTGAAGCCCAGTTCTACCCCTTCCCAAATGTAACTGGGCTGGTTGGCCTCTGTGACTCTGAGTCCTCATCTGTAAAATGCAGGAAAGAGTGCTAGCCCCCCAAAAACCCACATAGTCTACTTACCTTATTGTAAGGTAAGAAAAAAAATTTTCCCATTTAATTTGTGAAAATTAAATGGAGTAAAACTGTAAAGCTCTTAGAACAAGAGCACGGCCGAATGTCATCGAGGTGCACCACGGTCATGGTCACCGCTACCCTTCTGCGTCTCATCCGTCTCAAATCCGCCGGCCACATCCCTGCAAATCTCCTGCAACCACCTCGTCCCCTCTACACCCACAGCCCACTTCCTGCTCTCACCCCTCTGGCCGGAACACTGGGAGGTGCCCCTGTTGGTCACCCCACCTCCGCTCTGTCATCACCACAATCTAAACGGAGCATATGGTGCCTCATAGTGCAGACCCTGGAGGGCTCCCGCAGTCCCCAACGAGTGGGCTGCAACTCCCCAGCAAGGTGTTCATTCGAGACCTTTCAACGGGCTCATCTTGTCATCATTAGCGCACCACTATCCCCTACAATGTGGGTACTCCTCCCTCTGTGATACACCGCACACCTTTGGCCTGTATGCCTCTCCTTTAGCTCTTCCCCCACCAGCCATGCCCTTCCCTTCACCCCCTACTGCTCAGTAAGGCTCATCCTTCTCATGAAGGGTCCATGACCTCCCCTCCCACTTTATCCTTCCATGTCCGTGCATGCGCACACCTGACAACTCACGATACCTAACACATCTCGCCCTGCAGCGATTGGTTCTTTTTTGCTTTTGCCTAAGCCAACTCTGATTTTGCATCTCCTACCGTGCCTCGCAGATAGTAAGCTCCCAAAGGGTAACGTTTTTCAAGTCGGAGCTATGTTTTCCTGAAGGCAAGCTCCTAGCAGGATGGGACTAAGATGGTACAATTTGTTCTGTGCGATGCCCAGCTGGTACTCCACTTATATTGTCAAGGACCATAAAGGTCAAGCAAGCCCCACTGCCATGAATACCAAGTGCATCCAAATTCTTCAGCAGCCCAGAAATGTCCTATCAAATGTGGCTACATCCCGGCCCCTACCCCAAGGTATGTGACCACAGGGATTACCAAGGTCCTTCCCTTGTGTGACTCAGTCATGCAATCAATCATCTTGCTTTCTTTCCATTGTCATCATTAAGCACAGACAAAGACAGGAACGATGTCAAGCAGCAGAGCACCTCCCAGGATCTCAGAGTGCTCTGCATGACCACCGCAGGGCAGAAGCGGGCATCCCCTCTCTGGGCTCCAGACTCGTGCGCCCACTTGCCTACTTGTTCTCTCCACCTGATGCCTCACAGGGATCTCTCCCTAAATAGCTTCACAGAAGAAATCTTGATGCCCCGGGAACCCGAGAGTCACCAGCGGCTCTTTGCCCGACCTGGTGTCCCGCGCCATCCATCCGCCCGTCCAGCCGGTTCTGCCTCCAAGTTCCATCTCTGGTCCGTCCCTTTCTTTCCATGTGCAGGGCTACCATCGCTTCTTGAACCGCTCCCTCCGAATCTGCTTTCCCACCTGCACTCTTGCCCTTCTATAACCCATTCTCCACAGAGCAGCCAGAACAGTCCTCGTTCAAACTCCCAATCCCAAATCCTCCCTGCAGCCTGCGAGACCAGGAGTGATCTGGCCTCTGCCTTCCTCGCCTCCTCGCTCTGTTCACACCGACCCCTGGCGGCTCCCAAAGCGCCCCACACTACTTTGCATTTGTTGTTTCCTTTGTCCAGAATGTTCTTCCTTAGGTAGTCACGTGGGTGCTTTATTCTTACCCTTCAAGTTTCCCTTGCTTCCTTCCCATCTTGTATGACAATCTGTTATGACTTAAAGTGTTTGTTTATTATTGTCTGTCTTCCCTATATTAGAACATGAATTTTAGGAGATAAGGGAACTCTGACTCGTTCCTTGTGCATCTCCAGGGTGCTGCGCTGCGCCAGGCACGTGATAAAGGTTCGATAAATATCTGTGGACGGGAGGGACGAAGGGAGGGAGGAGACCGGGACTTGGAAATCCTCTGTCCCTGAGAACGTTCCTCTAACGTGGCATTTAGGACACACGGATGAAGCTTCCCGGGCAGCCCCAAGATCCTGGGAGCGGTGGCAGGGTGCCGAGTAGCAACTCAGAGAGAATGCCACAGGGTGTAAACAGTCCCGGCAAACAAGAACAAGACCAAACGGGGGCTATAAAGTCGATGGCCTTGAGTGAGTTAAAATCCCTGCCCTAGCCAGCAACCTTAGGAAAGCTACCTAGTCTCTCTGGGCCTTAATTTCTCATTTACAAAATGGAGGCAATGCCAAACTCACAAGGCTGTGCAAATACAGTGCTGGGTATAGAGCGGATGCTCACGTAAAATTCCCTTTTTCCAAGGATGCTAAGGGCTCAGATCCATGCACTTTTTCTAATTAAATGAGCACATCCTCCTGCTCCGGGTGCTGGGCTGTCTAGGGGTCACCATCACTTACGCCTCAGCCACCTCGTCTCGGGACCTCACCTAAAGCACAAAAGGCAGTGAGGAGGGGTGCGGCGAAGATGCCAGAGGGGTCCGGGGGCACGCCTTGTCGTCCACGGAGACCAGGTATATTCAGATTCCAGGGAATCTCTGCTGGGAGTCGTCAAGGGAAGCCCACTCCCAGACCGACCCGTCATTCCCAACCATGGCAGGAGACCCTGGGAGCAGGCACTGGGGTTCCAGGAGAGAGGTCATGGCATGGTGTTATCTAACAGTGCTCAGGATCTGGGGTCACCCCAAGCTGCTTGCAACCTCAGTGGGAGGAGGAAGATGGAGGATAAGAGCCAACTCACCTGACATCTTGGTCTCAAATACCAAAGAGCAGCTCAAAACCCAAGGAAGGAGTCATGGCTCCCTCTGCCCTTCGTTGCTCCCTGAAGGAGATGACAAGCTACACTGGCCAGGCTAAAAATGCTCCCTGAGGTCTTCCTCCCTCCAGGAAAGGAGGGCTTGCCTTGTCCTTCCCCATCCCAGCAGAGAGAACAGCAGGGAGACTGTGAGCCCCAGAATATATCCCCGGGGAAGAGAGAACACGTCCTGGGCCCACAGCACTCAGACACGAAGGCTCTCCCTTCCCAAAGCCCCAGAGCCTGTGGGTGAGGCCACCAGGGTGCAGACACAGCCCGAGACAGCATCAAGCTGCACCTGCAGATGGGTCAACTCTCAACTAGCCCTTGAGACCCCTGTACTTGCCAACGCCACCCCAGCACCCCTCTCTTCCCTGCCCCAATTATTCTTTCTAAGACCGCTTTTACCATGTCATTTCTAGGCTCAGGAGCTCCACTGGCTCTCCCTGCCTGCGTGAGGAGCCCAAACCCCCTGGCCGAACAGTCAAGGTCCTCCGCGAGCCGACCACAGGCTCATCTCCTAGTACATCCGTGTGAGCTGCTCATTGTCACCCAGAGAGCCTCTGTCTGGCAGGAAGATCCCCCTTCTGCTGAGTCACCGTGCAAGACCAGCTAAGATCCTGCTGCTTCAGGGGTATCTTTCTTGGGTGATGGGCGTAAAGAAACCGAAGGAATAAAATCCAATTCTCTCCATTTCTGGGCACCAGCAGTTCTAGTCCTCTGCCCAAAGCCTCCTGACTTGTCACACTTGGTAGCTAGAGAGAAGCCAACACAGCAGGCAGGAAGGGCACTGAAGGGGACAGCCAGCAGGTAGGCTCCAGGAACCCTGCTGAGATGTCAGCAAAGGGGAGCCGGGTGGGAGCAGTGGAGGGGCCTGGCTTTTAACAGGAGAGCTTGTTGGGGATAATTTATTCCCCCCCGCGTCTCAGCAGGTTTCAGCTAGTTGAGTTTACAATGGAACAAGCAGTTGCCGTTGTCCTTGGATGCCACAGCTCTGTGACGGGGGGCGGGGGAGGGGGGCGGTGAGCGCTGCCGAGATACAGCAGCTATAAAGCCAAAGACGGCCCACTGGGGGCCGTGACACTCCACAGGGACCAGATTTTACGGTCCTAGAAAGAGGAGCTTCCAAGAAACCCGTGAGCACGGCCTATCCATCAGAGAAGGAAATAGAGCGGGACCCCCGGCTTAGGGAGGGAAGCAGGTCAGACCCGGAAAAGCTGAGCCAGAACCCCACGCACTTGAAGGGGAAGGACTGAGCACCCCCAGAGCTGGCAGCAGAGAACTCCCCACCTGCTGCCCCCAGAGTCCCCTGGGGGGCAAGCAGGGCCAGAGACTTCCCCTTACTCTGCAAATAGGGTGAGGCATGATGCCTCTAGCCAACTAGGTGGGAGCAGGAAACCCCAAAAGCCCAGTGAACTGCAGAAGGGGAGCATTCTGCTTTTACTTTTGAGGGTCATGGGAATGTAATGAGGAGGGGTCTGCTAACTCATCAGACTGTGGGGGTGGTTGGTACACGAAACTGGTGGTAGAAGGAATCCTCAACCTTTGGTGCTGCCTGCTAGGCGCCTTCCACCCAACTTACCCCTGATATTCAGCCAAGTCAGGCTCCCTGAGGCCTCTGCTACCGCCCAGGGAGAAGTGGTTTCTGTCCTCATTAACCACAAGGCTGTCCCAGAACAGCCCTCCGCTTGGATGGCCTGGTTGGAGCAATGGTCACATAGCAAAGTCCCTTCTGTATTTCAGGAACCAACCCTGCCTGGGATGGGCCCTGCCAAAGTGCACCTCTGCTCTGTTTTAGGCAATGTGGAGCAGTCAAAACTTCGGGGTTCTTCGGCAGTCCCCCTGAAAGAGTTAACTTGGCCTCAAAGTCAAGATCTGGGGCGCCGCGAGGGAGCTTATCTGACCTCCTGAAAGGATTAGCACCCCGCTCAAGAAATGCCAATCAGCCAACAGGGCCGAATTTAACCTCGTCCGTCCCTCCTAACCCTAGCCAGGGCACTCTCAAAATCGACAATTACACTACCGCAGCCCGTCATCGACTATTTATAACCCGCTCGCCTTCTGTAGGGAACCAGACACCTCCCGTCACAGCGAGGTGCCGAGCACCAGGCCCGTGGCCTCAGCCTGGGGGACTCAGCCACGCCGGACCCCTGCAGGAGGGCCTCCCAAGGTTTCATGTGGCCCTGTCCCATCACCTCTGAGGCACCGAGGGCTGTGTTCAACAGCGTCTTACGCTCCTTGGGCAGCGCCAGGCCCCCCACTGGCTGGGGCTTGGCTCCCTGGCTTCTCACTAGCTCACCGCCAGGCCTCGGGCCTGACTGTCCTGCCCCCTCCAACCACTGGCACCCCAGTCGCTCAACTCCCTCCTTCTCATTCATCACCTCCCTGGCTCCTGACACCCAACAAATGGAAAACAACGGCAAAACCACAAAGGGAGTGGGAGTGGAGACATTTCTGTAAATAAGTCTTGATGGGGGAATGGGTCTAGTTGCGGGAGGTCTCCCCACCTCTGCAAAAGAGGTGGCCTATCCAGACAATGGAATCGCATTCGGTGCTGAACAGAAATGAGCTACCTAGCCATGAGGAAACATGGAGGAGACTTATGTGCACACCGCTGTGTAAAAGAAGCCAATCTGAGATCATACCGTGGGATTCCAACCATATGACATTCTGGAAAAGGCAGAACTATGGCGGCAATAAAAAGATCCGTGGTTGCAGGGGCGGGGGGATGAGCAGGTGGAGCACAGAGGATTTTTAGGGCAATGAAAGCACTCTGTATGATACCACAATGATGGATATGTGACATCACATGTTTGCCCAAACCCACTGAAGGTACACCCCAAGAGTGAACCCTAAGATAAACTATGGACTCTGGATGATTACTGTGTCAATACAGATTGATTCTTGGTAAAAAAAAAAAAAAAAAAAGTACCACTCTGGTCAGTGATGTTGACAGGGGAGAGGGCTACGCATGTGTGGGAGGCAGGGGGTACATCGCAAACCCCTGTACCTTCCTCTCAATTTTGCTGTAAACCTCAACTTCCTGGAAAAAAGGAAGGGAGGGAGGGAGGGAGGGAGGGAGGGGTGAGTGACCAGCTAACAGCCTGGCCTGCAAGGATGTGATTGATGAGGGAAAGACCGCCCTTCCGTTCAAGGAAAGAAAAAGAGCAGATGCCCATGCCTCAGAGATATGAAGGGGAAATCCAGCTTTGTTCCTGCACGGGCCACACGTCCACTGAACTGGACACTCTTCTCTGGACCCGGGAGAAGGCTAAGACTTTCCAATACCGCCATATCCTCGAGGGTATGTTTACTGGCCTGCACCAAGGCTTCTTCGACAGCGTGTCTGTCTAGTCTAGATGAGACTTGCCTTATGCTAAGGGTAACCTAAAGGGAAAGGCTCTATGAGTTCTGGGTTGTGGGGTTAGGTACCCAAAGAAGTTCCTTCTGCAAACTAGTCATTCTTCCGCCACCAAAAAAAAAAAAGAAATCCCAATGGTGCTTCTATGAAACCAAACCTGGCACCCGTTCTGTCCTCCCCATACCAGCTTACCATGGCCGCATCCCCTTGGGGTGGCCCCGGGACGATCTCACGAATATGGTGGCAAAGGGCTGAGTGGGGAGAAAGTGCTAGAGAAAAGTTTAATAATAGAGCTGGGTAGGGCACGGCCCGTTTCCTTTTTCAGCTGCGCTGACCGGCTGCTCCCATTACACGATGCGGCTGTGGGCAGGGCGAGTCAGCTGCTGTGGAGACTCAAACCCAGGTCAGCCCGGGGGCCACGTCTCCTCAGGCCCCCTCTGCGAAGGGCCCACATGCTGCAGTCAGACACAGCCCATGCACAAACCCGCCAGGCTCACCTATAAAAAGCCCAGAGCTGGCGGGACAGAGCCAGCCGGGCCGGAAGCCCCAGGGCTTACCGTCCTGCGCCCATCAGCCCTCCAGCCCAGCCACGTGCCTCACTCCTCATTGTCTCTCTTGCAGACTGCTCTTCTGGGCTCTGGGGGACAAAGGGGGGCTGATGACTGCAGCAGGAAGCCCACGTGGTGGGCAGGTTGGCGTCAGAACAGCTCTCCTGGCGACGGGACAGCTGCCGCCCTCTCTCCAGCCTCCCCCTGTCCCCCGGAAATGAGCGAGTACAACTCGCTCACAGTCAGCACACAGGCGTGCCTGGAGCATCCCTCCTGCGCCGCATTTACAGACTGCCGAGAGAAACGTCCACGCAGGTCGCCATTAGCGGGTCACTGAGGAAAACAGACTCAAACTCGATACCAAATGAACAAGACTGGGGAAGGGCACACTTGGAAACAAGGCCCTTGGCAATTCTCAGCTCCTTTGTGACTCACCTGCCGCATCTGTTCAATGGATTTGCTAACAGTACCTCCCTCGGGGTTGTCACAAAGCTAAAATGAGTTAAGGCACAGAAAGCACTCCAAGCAGTGCCTGGTACCCAGTGAAAGTCACTGGGTAATGGCATCGTCACTGCCACCGTGATCAGCGTCACCAGCAGACGGACGGGCCAGAACCAAGTCACTCACATTAGCTCTCTTTTCGGTGGAGAAATGTGCCGAGCGCCAGTGTGGGGCCTGCAGCTCGGGCACAAGCTGGCTGAGAAGGCAGCTGCGGCCCCGACCCAGGAGGAAGGCAAGACCAAGGACCAGAGTCCAGTTCTCTGTGGACCTGCAGATGGCTCTCCCCCATCCTCCTGACCTCTAAAATGAGAAGACCCCCCATTTAGGCCTCCAATGTGGGGATGTTGTGGGGGGGCAAGGAAGAGGGTGTCTAAGACTGAAAAGGTATGGGAAAGAAACTTGAGTCCTGGAGGCAGTCGGCATCCGGTCCAAAGAAGGCAAGGTGGGGCCCAGCAGAGGATTGCCCCCTCACCGCCCTGCACCCAAGCTTCAAAGATCACCCCCACTGTCACCATTTGGAGAACAGGCCCATGCACTAGGCTCTGAGCTGGGTGTTTAGAGGCATTATTCCAGTTAGTATCACACCAGTCTGAGGAGGCGGGCACAATCATCTGAGACCAAGCAGTGCAGTCGGGCTCCGTCCCCAGCTCCGGCTGACTCCACCGTCCTTACCCCTCCACTCCCTTGCTGGACATCAGAGTCACCCGAGAAGGTTTGTGACATTGCAGATGCCCAGCCCCTGCCCCAGACCTGTGCATCAGAATCTCTAGGGCTCCAAGCATCCATCTGCCCAGCCACAAGTGCACTCCACTGGGCTGAGGCAGAGTAGACAGAATGATCCTCAGGGACATGCGGTCCCCCTTAAGACCTGACATGATGTGGCCCCTCCCTACGTATCCTCTGGAATGAACACCCTGTCACCACCACCCCTGGCATCCTACCCCTTACGACGGGGCTCCTGGGGGACAGCAACCAGACTCCCATCCTTATGTGCTGCTCTGTGGACCCCTAATGGAGGATGGCTATTTTCTACCTAAGTGGACCCTGCACCCATCGGTGGCCTGACCTCTCTGGGCTTCAGCACTACCACAAGCACTGTCTATGGGGACGCTCTGGGAACTCTGCACGGGCTACGGAAGTCCCAGCAGCAGCCACTGCAGCAGCCAAGCTCACGTGGCACTTCTCCGTGGCCGGTGCCCACCCCTCAGGCCCATTAACTCATTGCACCCCCACAAGACCGATGAGGTAAGCGTCACTATCATCCCCGTTTACAGATAAGAAACCGAGGCTCTCCCAGAGATTAAGAAACTTGCCCAGTGAGAGGCTCCGCCAGTCAGGTCCAGACTCTAAGATCCCAAGCGCTAGCCTCTACCGGATCCTTCATGAGTGATTATTACTACTTCGTTCATCGAGCCAGCAGGCAGCCTCATAAGGAGCTGAATTCTATTGTCTTTTTATTTGGTTTGCTTAGAAACTGGGGTCTGCTTTGAGTAGGCTCTGCCTGGGACTTTAGCCAATGAAGCAGGATGACAGGGGCTCAGGAGCTGTCCCATTCTCTAGGTCACAGGAGCACTTCAAGAGGAAGGGCAGGTCCATGCGTGCCCCCTTTCTCCAAATGACAAACAGCTTGCCCGTACATGGCCACAGCAACACATGGGAGCGGACAAACCGAATCTCCCAGTGGGCAGTTTGGGGCTCACCGTGTAATCATACAAAGCCTCTTCTAGACTGCCTTGAAGCAGCCCTATTTCCCATCCCCTGTGCCCTCCCCACGAGACAGTTGTCCACAGGCCCATGGAGGGAGAAAGTGACAAGCCCCCCGCCGCCCCACTGGGCCCACAAGGGAAGGGTCCTCGACTCAGCCTGGGAGGCACCTCTCTCGGCTCCCTTTAGTTTAAAATAGGCCATGCGGATGCCTGCCAAGATCCAATGCTCTTGGCAAACAGGAGGGTTATATTTCTGGCTGCGCATGGTGAAACACTGGACCAGGGAAGGCTTCCCAAACCAACAGCTGACTCCAGCTCTGATGACAAGACGATCCTGAGAGAGTCGGCCCCAGCCCAGCTAGCTGCGGGCTCCCTGCAGGAGTACAGTAGGGGGAGGGCTCCGTCCCCACCCGCAGAGCTCTGGGAGCCTGAGGACAGCTATATAAGGGCATGGGGCTGGGGGGAGCCCAGGGGGCTGGGATTGCTGCCTGGCCCCGGCAAGAGCTCACACTCGTACAGGCATGTGCGCACACCTGCCGCGGATGAACATTCCTGCATGCCATTCCCTGGCCTGGAATGGGCTTCCCCGTTTCACTGCCATCACCGTACCCTCCAAACGCCATTCTCGTCTCACCTGCTCCAGGAAGCCTTGCCAGAGGCTCTACCTCTCCCCGGCACCAGAGGGTGTGAAAATCATGTTGCCCATGAGGAACGGGTGTGGGGGCTACAGGTGTTTGGTGGACAGGTGACAAGGCACACGGGTGCAGGTTTTAAGAACAAGAAGCACTGCCGTGGCTCACACTGTCTGGACTCATTCCATGAAGCTCTGCAGGGGAGAACGGGCACCCAGAATTAGAACTTACAAGGTGAAAAACAATCCCTTAGCCTCACTCACCCAGAGACCCAGAGCTGACCAACATGGTGGCTGCCCAGGAAGTCCGGGTGCAGATGCCACAGCTGCCTGCTAGGAAACTCTGCTTTGGGGCAGGGACTGTCCCATGAGCCTGTTGCTGTCCCAGTCACTGCTCACTTCCACCTTGACTAGGAACTTCCAGAGCAAGGTCCTCTTTCCAGGTTAGCTCCCAACCCTGAGCCCAGACCAGAAGTACTCAAGCGTGGTGCTGAGTAGCTGCCCCATTCCGAGGGCCACTCGGCTGGTGGTGGCCATCAGAGTGGGGGGCCCACTGTCCTCCATTCCTTCCATTCTTTATAACTAAAGGTGTCCTTTCCAACAAAAGTCTCCTCACCTCACCCCACCCACCTAGAAACTCATCAAAAGGTAAACAGTGGTTGTCTGTGCATTACAAGTGATTTTAATTAATGCTGTATTTTTTTATCTCTCTATTCTTTCCAAAATCTCCAATGATCACATATTAATTTTATAACCAGAAATAAACTTTTTAAAGAGGAAGCAACTTCCTTCTCTCCTCTCAGACCACTCCCGTCATTAGTCAGAGACCTGCACCCTCCTTTTCCCCATTACCGCCTGGCACATTCACACCCACCAGGGAAGAATGTCCCGATGCAAGCACATTTCATCATTGCTGGGAAAGCAACAGCACGACACTTGCCCGTTTCTCAGGTGCTGGGCACCTGCGTGACAGCGTGCAGCACAGCAGGTGCATGCTGAATGTTCTCTCCTTCCCATGGTCCTAGACGGGGCATCTGCAGCTCTCTGCAAGCCAGCAAGGCTCCCTAACCATCTCCAAGACAGCCTTCAACCCTTAACATGCCTGCAGCCTCTTTAAGGAACCCACGAGGGTATGGAGCCAACACCCAGGCTCTCATCTCGGCACACTCATCACTGTGGTAACTCCCAAAACATGGACGGGCACAAGAAAGATGCAGAAAGGGAGCCGAGGGGGAAGGAAAGGCCGAAAGGGGACGAGAGAGCACACGGGCTGGAGCAGGATGCATCCCCGCCTGCCACCCCGTCCACTTTGCGCCACCTTTAATCCCTCCCGGGCTCCGAGCCCCTTCTTGGGGCAGGTCGCCGTGCCCATCACGGCCATTAACCTAGCCGTCCCCGGGCCTGGCAGCCTGCAATCGGCACAGAAGTCACGAGCCGAGCACTGCATACCTCAGGCGCTCCATCACAGCACCCAAAATGGGTTCTGGTGTCACAGGCGCAATGCCATGAGCCAGCTAACCTGGCACGGGCCACCTCCACAGCTGCTGAGAAGCTGGCCTCAGCAGGGGCAGGCCGGGCCTGGGATCGGGAGCAGAGACAGGGCTTCCCAGGGCAGGCAGGGCTGGGGACGGGGCATGAGAGCCTGGCCCTCAGCATGCCCGACCCTAACGGGCGACTCACCCACACCCATCAACACAGCAGACACAGGAGAGGCAAGTGAAAAGTGAGGCACGAGGGGAGATTCTAAAAGCAGCGAACTCATTCTAGAAATACAAAGCTTGCAGGGGATTAGATCAAAGTTTGCAAAAATCCTGAAGGACAATGATACAGCCGACACAGACCTGTCCAACAGATCCCGAAATAGAACCTCAGGCATCCCTCGAAGCTTAACAAAAAAATTATCTGAGGACAAATAAAAGGCAGTTCAGCTTTACACACGGGCAAAGGCAAAGGACTCATTACCATGCGGGGTGGCACAGGACAAAAATACGGCTAAGATCAAGACCGGTCAGATAAACCCGGAGGTGACGGAACCACACCGGGCCGTTCAAGTAAGCAGAGAAGCTGGAACGCTTATGACCTTCACGGCCGGCCGGCCCTATGGCAAATACCGACAGATGAACCACTTACCAAGCACGGGAAGCCCTCCCCACGTGCCAGGTAAGCAGTCAACAGTGCTCACCAACGAGGCGCGGTGTGAGAGGGAAGCACGCAGGCTTTGGAGTCTGACATCCAGAGTTCAAATCCTAGCTCCCCCACTCACACTTGGAGGCTTTGAGTAAATTAGCTAGCCTCTCTGGGGCCGTTCCCTCATTTGCAAAATAAAGAGGAGGATATCTTCTGTGTAGGGATGCTCTGAGAATTAAGCCAAATAACATATGTGAACCCCAAGGACAGTGCCTGTTAGGTAGGAGGTGGGCACTGATGGCGCACACTGCCCCGTTCTAGCAACCGACGCCTCCGGGCAGCAGGGCTGCAAGAGAGTGAAGGGGCTCCTCTGTGAGTCTGGGAGCCACCAGGGGGAGACAAGCAGCGCAGGGGGCGGTCCACAAGGGAAGCAGCAGTGAGTACATCATCTCATGGGCTGGCACTGAGACCAGCGGAGAGGGACCTGGGCCAGCTCCGGGAATCTGAACCTTCCAGACCAGCCTGTCCCCAAAACCGGACAGCTAGAACAGAAGGGAGACAGCCGTGGGGAATGGAGCACTTGCTCTGTGGGTGCCCCCCTCCGGGTGTTTCTCTGTGGACTGGAGCACCCCATTCCTCTCCAGGTCTCCTTCCTCCACCAAGTCTGTCTCTGAGGAGGCTCTGAGACCTTGCCAGTCATTTTGGCCTGACGTTCTCTCAGGCCTCCCTGTGCTTTCTCTGCTCTGAAGATCTAGAGAATTGAAGCAGGAAAGGCCTCCAGAGGGCTTCTGGGCCCATCTCTTGCCTCCACGCTGACCTACACTCCCACGTGGCAGATGACAGTCAGCCACTATTGCTTTTTCCCTGGGGGGTATGTGGGCCAGCAAATCCCATCAGCCGGAACCAGAAGAACGAATCTTCTCTGACTCCACCTCTAGTAAATTTCATGGGCCTTGGTCAGATTGTTTCGGCTTTCTCTCACTGCCCGTGGCCTGGGCCTAGATGAGGCCCACGGTTATTCCCAAGATGTTTTCTCAATAAACTCATCAGTGTCCAAAGCAATCCACATTTCTTGAGCACCTTCTAGGAGCCCAGCACTCCTCTTCTTTGCTCTGGACAAGCCCACACCCTTCCTTCCACCCATTATTCCCCTAGGACCATGCTCTTTTCAGACCACCATCACCCAGGAGCCATACACACGCTGCAGACAATCTATCCTGGAAGTTTCCCCATGTCACCTAGGACTCCGCGGCCTGCAGAGCAGGCTCAACCTCTTCACCTACACCCTCAGGAACAGAGATATACTCAGCATCAAGCCCCACAGCCATCTCCGTGAGCTGCCCAACGCCGGGCCAGCAAGGATGGCCAGCAGCACTCGGAGAGGGGAGCCAGAAAGGCCCCAGGGTTGTTCTGAAGAGCTACCAATTTTAGTCTGGCTCTGCCCTGCCCCAAATGAGGCTGTTACAAGCCCAGAAATTGAAGGGTCATGGTCAGAAAGGACGTGGGTGCCCTGACCCAGATAACAGGGATTTGGAACAACGGGGCTACTGTTCCCTGGCGTTGAGGGGGGAATGGACTTGGAATCCCAAACCTTTCAAATGGGAAATTCGGCCAGATGTCCATGTGCCTTCTTCCCTCTCCATTCTAGGGCGCATTCTCAGCAGGTAACCTGGGTCTAAGGCCTCCTGCCATGTAGTTCTCCTATCCCCAAGGTGCTATACTGAGCTCATCAGAGTCCTAGGAAGGAGTCACTGAAGCAGAGGACAGGATGGGAGTGGGCAGCCCCCGTGCTCCCTAGACTCAGGAGAATGCCCCAGTCTGCCCAGCAGAAACTAGGAGACCAAACCGGAGCGCCCCCGCCAATCGCAAAAGTGCACAAGACAGACACAGAATCGATCCCGATGCCGGCTACACTTCGTGGGCCCTCCTGCTCCAGCTTGGTGCCATCAGCAATGGATGTTTGGGGGTTGGGAGATGCAGCCGAAGCCTCCATCACCCCTCTTCTGACTGTTTTGGCAGCCAACATACTGCAAGGAAGTGAAGTGGTGAGGACAGGGGAGCAGGCAGCCCTTTCCCTACACAGTCAGAGGCGGCGGGGGCCCAGAGAGGCAGTCCACGGTCATATGGCAAATCGAGGGCAAACCCTGTCCCATCTCACTTCCTCCCCCTCCCACACAGCTAGGCTTCCACTCAACTTGCTCCCCTCCTCTGGAACATTCCAAAGTGGCTTGAGAAAAAGAAAACTGAAAAACCTTTCTCTGGTGGCAAGAGTCAACTTTCCATTTTCAGGGTGGAAGCCCAGAAACAGTTTTGAGGACATCCGTCTGTCCTTCCTGCACCCCCTGGGCACCTCCCTTTGGCAGAAGCCCGGGAACTGAAAATGGGCCTGGCACCTTCCAGGGCTGTTCCACCGGCTAGCAGGTGCAAGAAACGTGCCTTGGTCCAGGAATCTGCTCACTCGCTTGGCTGCCTCAGGACGGTCCGGTCAGAGTGGTGCTGAGTTCCAGAACCAGAGGCTGCCAGCGAGAGGCAGAGAAGCAGCCCCTGCCAGGGGCGGGAGGGGGGCATGGACGGTACCCGGGACTCAGGGAGGTCTGTTCTCCTCCCCTTCATCCCAGGAACAAAGCAGCACACAGATGTGTCTGCCCCAGAAGCCTGGGTGCCGCGGAGTAGAGAAGCTAAGATGCCGTGAGGGAGGGAGACTTGGCAGAAGTAGGTCCATGAAGCTCCAACGGCATGGTGCTGGATACTGAGAGACAAAGCTGGGTCAACTGCCCTTGGGAAAGGGAGGGAAGAGCCCTGCCACTCTCCCAGTGAAAATGTTCCAGAGCCTGACGAGGGCGGTGTAAACCTAGTGAACCACATGCCCTCCCTTCTCGGCTGTGGAACTCCAGCAAGATTTGGCTCTACTCACCCTTTCTCCTCCATTACTCGGGCTCCCCCACCCATGACTAAAGACACCATCAAACAGATGGTCCCCTTCGGGGGAGCCATTGGGGGCTCACCATCTGCTGGGCCCTGCTGCACGATGCTCAGTGTCGGCAGCACAGGGACCAACGTGGCACGGGGGTTGTGAGAGTGCCTCCTCCCAAAGTGGACCCTGCAGCAGCCCCAGCACACACCACCTGCAGCCTCTCCTGCCCCCATCTTTGTGCCCAGGGCCTCCCTCTGGGGAGGCCTGGGAGGACTGGCACCCGGCTCCAAGGCTATGGCTGGTAGCCCCTGGCCTCCTCCCCGGCTGGGGTCGAGACGCAGCAGGTGGGCTTCCCTACATCTCTTCGTGGGAATGGCTGAGGGGCTGTGGAGGTTCGGGGAGAGAGAGGAAGGCCCAAGGCTAGGACGAGACCTGGCTAAACTCCCTCCTCCATGGGGACCAGGGGCCCTGCGGCTGTGTCTCGTGGAGAGGGGACAAGAGTTTGGGGCCAGAAAGTTAAATCACAAAGTAACCTCCCTGCCTCTGAGCAGCCTGTTGGGATAAAAAAAATCATGTCACTGAAGCATCTGTCTCCTCGGAGTGTGCTGCGTGGGGCAAAGGGCCCCAGACCGGCCCTGCTGCTAAGGCTTACACCCAGCAGTGCACAGTAAGCAAGCTGGGAGGGCGCATGCCCAGGCATGGCGAACAGAGGTCAGAGTGCTTTCGACTGACCAGCCAAGGCCTGGCCAGTAAGCCTTTGGTTCCCAGGAGCGTAGAACCAGAGGGCATGTGGGGACAAAGGAGACCCCTGATGGCTGGCAGGGGTAACTCAATCACAGGAGGCTTCTCAGAGGCAGTGGCCTTGAACCCCGTTAACTCCTGCAGCCCTGCCACCCATCAGAAGCCACGGGGCCACGCTCTCTGCCGGCCTGAGAACCCGTATCAGAGGAGACAGGAAAGCAACGGGGCGTTCATGTCCCTCTTCAGCACAACCTGGGCAAGGAGGGCCCACAGAAGGGGAGCTGGAGGGGGGCAGCAGAGGCAGGGCCTGAAGCCAGGCTTCTCCCCCTCGCTGATGCCCAGGATTGACTCTGTCTTGGCTGTGATCTGGTCCTGCCTAAGCGGCTTAGCCAACGGGCCCTATCTCCTCGGCTCAGGGCTCAGCTGTCTGGAGACGAGGGGAGTGGGGCAACTCTGCAGGAAGTGAGCGCCTCCAGCCAGAGAGAGCCACTGTGCCCAGAGCGACGCTGAACGCCACCCAAGTTCCTTAGCTTCTCTGAACCTCCTATGTGCAAAAGGTAGGACCAACGGCAGCCCCGCCGCTTCGGGCTGGCACGGGAGCTCCACAAGGCAGTGGGAGCAGAGGCCCAGCGCCATGCCTGGCCCACAGGAGGTCCTCCACCGGTGCTGGGTGGCGAGGTGGAGACCCGGTGGGTCAGACCAGAAGATGAGATGGAGAAGCCAACCGCCACACACTAACTTAGGGAGAAGGACAGGCTTGAGGGATGCTTCCAAACTGAGTCAGCTTTTCTACTTTGGGTTTTAAGACCCATCCTGAGCCCCCATTCCCCCAAAATACCAGTGTACCCACAATCCAGATTTTCTAAGGCTGATTCTGAGGCAGTGCTAAGAGGCCCAGGGACTCTCCATCCTCCTCCAGAGTTCCTGTTGGATGCCCTGCCTCTGAGGATAGGCTCACACTTCACTTTTGGGCGGCAGGGGATGCATACAGGGTACAGGGAGCTGCCACAGAGGGACACGCGATGCCCAATGGCCAGTGTTGCTGGAAATCCTGCGAGGAAAGGAGTGAGCACAAAGGGTCCTTGGAGATCCCACGCATAGTCACTGGGTGCCCAGGCCCAGGGAGAGCTAGCCAGACGTCACGGCACATTCAGGGTGGAGCTGGGGCTCCCCACCACAGCAGCCTGCCCCTCCGCCCAGAGCACGGGCAAGCCTCACTGCCTTCCCTGCGCAGTCCCGTGCCATCAGCTGAGCACACAGAGCAGGGCAGAGACCGTCCCTGTCCTGGGGACCTGGAGGCAAGAGGGGGAGAGAACACCAGCCATCAGGGACTCTGCCCCGAATTGATGGTGGGAGCTTGAGCAGGCCACGTCCCACTCCCAGGAGTTGTTCCTCCCCAGGACAGGAGCTGCCCTCGATGGTTGCTAGGACGGGTGGGAGAGGAAGCTCAGGGCCAAGGGGCAGGCTGGGTGCAATCCCAGGGCGCCGGGCCACCAGGCAGAAGGCATGCCTGCCCCAATCCAGGGAATGGTAGGTGGCAGATCCTCTCCCAGGCTGCCCCCTCTCCTCCCCACCCCGGCTCAGGGCCTTGAATAAGCAGCTCCTAAGCGCTGGGGCCGGTGTCCCATATGCAGGCTTCTCCCCGCCTGCTAAGGAGTGGTCCCGTGGGATCAAATTCATATTAACACCGCCCCAGGGGACTGAGGGAGCCCCAAGAGGAAGACCCCCTGAAGGTGGCCTGAGGAACACCAGAGGGGGCAGGCAGGTGGCAAGAGGGCGGGATGGCAGAATGTTCTCTCTTGATCCGGACTGCTCCCTGCCCAGAAGAAGAAAGGTCTTCAGGAGACCGGGGCATCTCCTCCTTGCCAAGGCCAGCAGCCCCCCACTTGCAGAAGCCCTGACTCCAAGCAGCTGCCTGGCGGAGGCCATGAGGAGGGGGCAGGGGAGAGGCCTCTGCCCTCCACTGCTCTTCGTCAGGACATGGCCCCAGCTAGCAGCATTCCATTCTATACTGAGCCCAGTGACACAGCAGAGCCCCGGGCTGGCAGCGCCGACCGCCTCCCCAGCCCCACTGGGCACACCCCAAGGCCAATACCTCCACCCAAGGTCAGGGCCTGTCACAGGCCCGGAGCCACACCCACAAAGCCAACTAGGCCTGGGCCGAGCGCACGGGTCAGAGTTCCAGCGCCCAGCGTCACCATTTTGCAGGCAGGGAACCGAGACTCGGCAGGAAAACCCTGGTTTCAAATCATGCCGCCCGTTCCTCCTTGACCACTGCGCTTGATCTCCGTTCCGTGACACCCCTCTGGTCCTATGCGGGCACACACACACGTACACGTTCTTACATCTAGGAATTTGCTGTATACCCATGGCAGCAACCGATTCCTCCTCACTTGAATTCCTGTTGTGCGGTGGTAGGCACGTGACTGCGTGCATTTGGCAGCGCTCAGAACGGACGCCAAGGAGAGCATTGTACAGTGCGCAAATACACTACACGGCGAACATCTCCCCCCACCCCCGTCATATTTAACGATTCCCCAAACTCGCTCACCCCCCGACAGAGCATACTTGGTCTAACCGTTCCCCCGATGTAAGACGTTCCAGTTGTTTCTACTTCTCCTTTACTACGAATTGCTCTTTAAGGAACACGCTCGCACATGACCTAATCTGACAGCGTTTCTGATCAGTTTCTCAGGGCACATTCTCAGAAGTGCAGTCACTGGTCAGAGGACAGGGCCGATTTTAAGGCTCTCCATACTTCTCTGGGAAGCTGTCCAGTGCGGAACTTCATGCTCCAACGCCCCCAGCCCCAGCACTGTGTTGAAGGGCTGCCTCACACTAGCAGTGATCAGCGTGCAAATGTGGGCACACCGGAAACACATGAAAAGAGCACAGTGTTATCGTCACAATCTGAATTTCTCTGATGACTAGTGACACTCTGCGTTCTTTCTTATGCTTATTGATCACTAATATTTCTTCTTACACAAACTTAATTACAGCAACAGCCAGCAAGCCGCAATTCTCAAACGTCCATGCCGTTTCACTGTTATTGTTATAATATATCAAATCTACATTCCATCACAGGAGTTAATATTATGCTCGTATTTAACACCACAGTAGAGACAGGCGTGGGGCAGTGTCAGGAATGCCAGATTTCAAGCCAGACAGCCCTAAGCATAAATGCCTACACCCTTAGGCATCGGCTGTGTGACCTTGAGAAAGTTACTTAACCTCTCTTAGCTTCAGTTTCATCTGCTCCGGAATTAGAACACGGAACTACAATAACTACTTTTCAGGGTCCCCAAGCGAACCGGGTGAGGCACTCAGTGTAGGACCACACACCTGTGAGTGCTCAACAAGCAGCAACAGTTAGCACCATGGCCGCTACCCAGTGGCCCCACCTGCTGAGCACCTGGCCTGGGACATAAGGAGGAAAGAGGGAGACGCCCATGATGCTGGGCTACAATGCTATGAGGCTAAACTGCAGTGTGACTTTCAAAAGGAGGTCTTCCCACTAGGTACACTTTAGAAACAGGGCACTCACGCTTTGAGGGTTATCAGTGGGAAAGCAGGGGAATGGACCCAGTGACTTTTCCTCCCCAGGAGACAAGAAAAAAATTCAGTGTCACGGTAAGCTTCAAAGGGCAGCAGGAAGCTGGAGTGATCTCTCTCCTACTTAGGGGGTCCCAGCCCCTGTGTAGAGGGCTCAGTTCTAACAGAGCAGCGCAGAGGGAAGGAGAGACAGACGCCTGGGGGCTGGGGGGCCTAGACTGCCCCTCCCACCCCCCTGGGAAAGGCTGGTGCTCTCCATGCAGGCTGGGGCCGGCGGCCGGCCGCTACAGCAACCAAGAGGGGAAAACCACCAACCAGTCCTCAGACACAGCCTTATGGCTGAGATGCCCCCCGCTTCCTTCTCTGAAGCCTGGCAGTGGGGAGTGTCTATTCCACAAACCTGGCAGCTTGCTAATGCCAGGAAGCCCAGAGCCTCCCCCCTGCTCCGCCTCCTACCATGTGTCATCCTGGGGCCACAGACAGACGAGGCCAACCAGCCCAGACACAGGCAGCTGGGGAAAGATGCCACCCGCCCATCTGGCAGAAGAGATCAGTCAACTATCCCCTTTAAGCATGAAAACAAGCCTTTTAATGGGCAGGGGAGACCCCCTCCCAGGCAGAACACTGGGCTACCCCAAAAGCCACGCAGGGGCCACGTAGAAAGCAGTTCTGAGGTGTGTGCCCACCCTCACACCCTTAAGGGGCAGTGTAACAACACACAAGAACAAGAGTTCTGGAGGCCTGCAGCCTGGATTCAAATCCCGCCTTCCTGCTGCCCAGCTGTGTGAGCTTAGGCATGTGACCTAACCTCTCTGAGCCTCCATTCCACAGCCATAAAATGGGAATGCTGACAGAATCATCCCCACAGGATCGCTGTGAGGATTCACTGATGTAAAGAAAGCATGGGAAGTGCCTACAAGAAAGCCTGACACACAGCAAGCCCTCAATTCATCAGAGCCACTGTTGCTCACCAGTGAGGAGGCAGGGAGTAGAGATTACAGAAAATGCCCCCTGAGGCTGAGCTCTGACTCCTGTGAACTGTCCACCATCCTCCTGGGGCCGCTCCCTTCCCACCCCGTCCATGCCTGCAGTGGGGCCTTCTGAATCCAAACACACCCCAGAAGGAAAACAAGGAGGGGAGCGGGAGACCACTGAAGCTGGGTGATAGGTACATGAGGGTTCCTTACACTATTCTATTTCTGCACCTGCTTGAAAATTTCCACAATGAGAAGTTGGAAGGAAACAAGGAGCTATTTCATCATACCTGGTCCCACTTTGTCAGGCCTCTCCTTTGTACCTATGATCCTGGGGATGCCTTCTTTCTTCACACCCTATAATATAATCAAGCTTCTCTTGCCTTTATTCCATTTTAAAACTTCCAAACTCCTAGCTGTTCTCCTCCCCCCACTCAGCCCCTTCTTTCTCTCCCTCCTCTGCACCTCCCTACCAGATGCTGTCAGAAGCTCCCGATGACCCTCCAAGGCCAGGTCCAGGGCAGCAGACGACAAACGAGAACACGTGGGTTTCAGCCTCGGCCACACTGTTGCCTATGCTCACCTATACAACTAACCTCCCTCCGCTTGATCAGATGGAAGCTCCGCAGAGCCAGCAGACAGATCCTTACCAGCTACTGCTGCTACTTTGAAAAGGCTAAAAAGAGGCCCCCACCTCCTTCTCGGAGCCCGCCCGTGGGCATCACACTACGATTCCCATGCAAACACGCCTCACCCACGGAGGGGCTAGAGAAACTGGAACACAGGCACAATGACCGTATGGACAGGGATAGCGGATGAAAATGAAAACCAAGAGGGGCAAGGGGTGTGCCCCTCCGCAGAAGTGTGCGAGTGTGCACCTTCACAGATGAGAAGCTTGAGGCCGGAAGGCAGCGTTCCCCGTAAGGGTGGCCGCCATCATTCACTCCCCGTCCCGGCTACCCTCTGAGCCCGGGCTGCTCCCTCCTACCCCTCCCGGGATGACGGGGGTCAGGCTGGAAAACAGGAGGCTCCTAGATCACAGGATGAATTGGGAGCCCTGGGGTCTAATTCTACCACGTCCTGCCATGTGGGTGACTGAGAAGAAATTCCCCTACGCCTCTGGGCATTACCTGACCCTCTTCGGGGAGGACCATGCCTTTGGGGCAACTAGAGAGAAAACGTAGCAGGAAACACTCTGGGGATGAAGGTGTTACCTGGGTGGCCTGCGTGCCCGGGGGCTGTGGCCATCGATGTCCCACGTTCCCCGGGGGCTAAGCACCAACCAGTCCGTCTGCTGCCGTGGTCTGAATGGCCTCGGCTGACATCTCCCGGTGCATGTGCACACGGCCTCGCTGGGGACTGAGGTCTGAAGTCGTAATAACCTTCACCCCCGTCTGGAGTGGGGAAATGAGGGCACGTGGCTTTGCCCCCGAACAGGGAATAAAAGGAGAGTTGGCTTTGGGTCCGAACCCAGAAGGCCCAACACCCAGCCAAGGCTCTCCCCAGGAGGCATGAAGAGCTGACATTGTTTTCTGGGAAGAGCACCGTTTAGGGCTCGGTTTTCCTGCTAGCGAGGTGAA
This sequence comes from Callorhinus ursinus, assembly GCF_003265705.2. NCBI lineage: Eukaryota > Metazoa > Chordata > Mammalia > Carnivora > Otariidae > Callorhinus > Callorhinus ursinus. The sequence continues at coordinate 4,335,178 of NW_027397136.1, read as the reverse complement.
GGAGCCAGTCCTGACAACTCCATGACCTTCACGAAGGGCACCGTGGGAACAAACAAAAGCCACAAACCACAATTCAGCACAAAGCAGGCTGGCCAACCCCTCCCCCCACCCCAGCAGCTGCAAACTGTGCTCAGCCCCCCGTGTCCGGGGGCCAGAGGGATCCCAGGGAAGGAGTTTGGCACACAGGCCAGATTGAGGGGGAGTCCAGCGAAGCGGGAAGAGCAAAGGATGCAGACGCAGGACGCGGGATCGAAGCTCAGCTCGGCTACTTCTAACCATCAGCCTTACGCCAATCACTCTGTTTTCTTACTTGTGAAATGAGAATACATCTTCTCTACAGGAGAGGGACAAGTGCAGTGTCAACTGTCAGGATCACGCAAAAACAGGGGAATATTCTAGACTTCTGGGAGGGGTGAGAGGAGGGAAGGTGAGAAGACAGAAGCCCGAGGAAGGGTGCCCTGTGAAGCTTAGAGTTTGAAACCCAACCTGCTGGCTTTGCTGCCCAGCCCTTTGTCATCACTGGAACCCAACCTGCGGCAAGCATATGCTGAGTTCGTGAACATGATCAAAAAGGTTGTTTGCAAAGTTCACACAGGGGATGAGCTGCAGATGGCGGCAGTAATGCCCTTGCGCAGCGGGCAACAGCTGTCTGTGTAGACTCAGGACAGCTGCGGGGGGCGGGGGTGCTAATGCCCACTCTTGGCTTTGGAAATGGAGGGTGCATGGACCCTACCCTCTCTGTGACTGGGGATCCAGGAGACTTCCAGAAAGTGAAACCCTAAGCCATAAGACTGCCATTCGTTCCAGAGAAATCAATCAGGTTTTCGATTCCTGCCCAACAAGGAGGCCAGACAGAGGAACGTGCGAGCCCAGGAGCCCCTCAGACGGGAGCCTTCCCTGGGGGGGGGGGGGGGGGCACACACAGCCTGGCCCACTCCGGCAGTCCAGCTCTGGGAGTGTCCTTGGCAGGACGGGGTTAGCCCATCTGAGGTCTCTCCCTGCTCTGAAGCCAAATGCAGGGACCAGAACCTTCTCTCCTACTGGTGGCTTTGCAGAGGGCTTTGTAGGTCACATTTCACTGAAGCGGACATCAGCCTATCTGTCTTTGATGGTGAGCCACGAGGAGGCAGGGTCCCAGAACTACCTGTGCAGCCAGTACAAACACTTTACAAATGTGATGAAGGAGACAAGGTTGATCAGGATAATACAATGAGTCCTTGGCCCCAATTCAAGATGCCCCCTCTCTCTCCACACACCTCACTGCACCAGCCCCTTCCCTCTCCTGGCAGACTCCGCCCCCCATGCTTCAAGAGCAGTCCCACCTGCTCCAGGAAGCCCTCCCTGATGGGTCATCCATGGCAGCCCTCATACTACCCTGCTCTTGTACTTCAGCGGCTGCTTCATGCATGGGCACCCTGTCTGTTGGACAACCTGGTGCCCCCTACGGGCAGCGACTTGTCTGTATGACACTTCCCAAACGTTCCCTGCAGGGTGAGGAACCCAGAGAGTGCCCCACGATGACCTCCATAAGTGGATCCGAGAATGCAGAGCTTCTCACAAACCTGTAGCTTGAGGTGTAGGCCTGCACATCGTTATGGGCCCTCGGCCTCCTGCTGAGCTGGAAGAAGAGTCATCAGTCTGCTACCAAAAATATGCCAAGGCCGGGACTCACAGATGACTCCCCTAACAAGGGTTGGGGAGCACACACCCAGGCTTACAAGTCTCTTCTCTACCCCCACCCCATTTTTTCCGGTCCCAGAAAGCCCCAACTAATCTCTCAGTAAATACCACAGGCTGTGTCAGATTCAGATCCAGCCAACTGCATGCCAGACACTCTTCACATAGCATCTTATTTACTGAGAGAAGCAACATGGCGGCGGTGAAGAGCACAGGCACCAGCAGGGTGTGAACCGACTCTGTAATCACCAAATGTGGGACCCGGGACAAAGTTACCTAACCTCTCTGAGCTGCGGTGGCCTCCTCCATAAAACGGAGGTCCACACCACCTCTCTCTCTCAGGTTTGCTGCTGAAATACTGTTGTTAAAGCATATACTAAGCAGCCGGCACTCTTAGAAAGCACCCGATAAATGATAATACTATATTATTGCATCGATCCCTCAAGGCATTACTGTCTTCCCTCTACCAGTGAGGACGGCAAAGCTCAGAGATGTCAGGCAACGTGGTTCAGAGGCACAGAGCTGCTGCTAAGGAGACAGAGGTGGGGATTTGCACTCAGGTCTTCCGCCTTAGGGCGCACTGATTTTGCAACGGCGTGGGCTTGCCGAGGACACTAAAGGGACAGAGAGGCAGCAGGGTGTGCCCTCACCCGGGGAAGGTCACAGCCCCAAGTCCTAGGAACCAAGTGGCTGGGGGACCCTGGGTCGGGTCCCTCCACCCCTCTTTGACTTCAGCAGAAAGTTGAGGCATGGCCTTAGCAAGTCTCTATTTGAGAGGCTTGGCTGGTCTCCCCCAAGTTAGATGCTGCTGCAGCAGCCAGGCCAAACCCCCGAAAGCTGATTTAATAGAGACCTGCCCGCCCCCCCCACACACACACACACAGGAAACCGGGAAGCTGCAGCCAGTCATCAGCCTTCACACATGATGGGAAAACAACTGTTTTCAACACTCTGGCTATAGTGAAAACTCAGCTTGGCAGAGACCTTCTCCATCCTCAAACCGCCAGCAATAGCCAGAGGGTGGGAGATGGCATGCAGTGGGTACTTTGCTGACTACCAGCCCCTCAGTGGGAAAATCACACCCATGCACCCATCCCACCCGGTCTTGCTGACCCCGAGACCCTGGTTATATTAGACATAACCTCATGGGGAAGAGACACTTCGGCAGACATGATTTCTTTTGGTCTTCTGGGCCACCCCAGAAGTACATGCTTTTGCCCCATTTTACAGGTGAGGAAACAAAGAAAACATTAGGTGTTATTTCCAATGTTGCACAAATAGTAAGGAAAGGGCTGGGGTGCAAAACCAGGTCTCCAGGCCCCAGGCCACGGTTCTTTCCGTAACAGCGTGCTGTTCATGCGCACTGCGCTCTCATTCATTCATTCTCCCTTTGCTCTGCTCAGTCCCTCACTCACCCGCCTACAGTTTTGACCCTCCAGGTCATGTATCCGCTACTACGTTCTCTTGCTGTCTGAGAAAACGTGGAGGACCGCAGTGATGTTTTTCTCTCCTGTGGACCTGCCAGGAACACACCCCTCCCCGAGCCCTCCCAGCACAGCTGTACATGGCAAACCAAGGCTGGTCCCAGAGCGAGGGCTGGGAACAGAGCACACTGCTCCAGGGTCCACCCTGCCTGCAGCCCTGGTCTAGAACTGACCCCTCCACTGCACAAGGAAGTCAAAAGCCCCATGCATAAGGCATCTCAACCTCCCAGGGGCGCCTGGGTGGCTCAGTCGGTGAAGCGTCTGACTCTTGATCTCGGCTCAGGTCATGATCTCAGGGTCGTGGGATCGAGCCCCGCATGGGGCTCCACGCTCAGCGGGGAATCTGCTTGAGATTCTCTCTTTCTCCTCTGCCCCTCACCCCCACTCTCTCTCTAAAATAAATAAATCTTAAAAAAAAAAAAAAAGATCTCAACCTCCCAGAAATCTGGCTCTTGGAAGGGTATTTGGGGAGGGAGCATGGAGTAAGGAATGGGAAAGACAACATAGCCTGTCGCCCAGCCCACAGGCAAGCGCGTGTGGCTGAAGAGGATCCAGCCAATTAATTAGTCAATTAATGACAGTATTTACTGAGTACCCACCACTGTGCCTGGGGCTCCAGGGGGGCATCATGGATGGGGAGACAAAGGTTCTGCCCTCAAGGGACTGATCTGGGTGAGGGAAGGAGACACGTCTGGAAAGAGAAGCAACTGATGAGGCAGGAAGCACCGCAGTCTCAACTACATCTCAGATGGAAAGTGCTGCTGAGAAATTCAGAGGAACGCAAGGCCCCTGCCACTAGGAACAGAAAGATTTCATTCAGACCATGGAATATAACAAGGGAGACATAGAAGGACGGCCAGGATTTAGATCTGGGATGGTATAGAAGGGAATTACCCAAACTACCTCCTCAACACCATGGCTAATGCAAAAGACTGCCTTGATCCTTCCTTCCCTGATCTTAGCTAAATATTTCATCTTTTTTATAGGCACTTGGCAGAGGCTCCAGGATGGGAAAGCAGAGCAGTAAATTAGATCTTTGAGAACATCTCAGCCCCAGACACACACACACACACACACACACACACACACGCACGCACGCACGCTCACACACTCCATTCATCCCTGCTCTGTTGTGAAGTGACTGCTATTCTATGCAGCCTGTGGTGGGCCCAGACCTGGGGCTGCTAAAGGAACCTGGCTTGAACCACTGGCTTTGGAATTATCCTCTGCAGAGACCAGGCTGCTCATCTGACCAGGACAGGTACAGCCTCTCTACCCCAGGACCCCAGTCAGATAAAACCACACCTGATCAAGCCTAGCCAGTAGGACGGCCCTTTGCTTTCTTCAAGATCTAAAGGTTCCCAAAAGATGAGACTGTCCTTGCCCCCTGCAACCCGCCATGTCCGGCCCTTAGGAATATGCCCTGGAGACACACCTAGACCCATGCCCTGAAGAAATGCTCACAGCGGGGACTGCTCACGGCAGGTTGCCCCTAAGGGCCAAAACAGGTAACAAAGGACAGACCATACAGTCGCACAATGAAATATCATAAAGACGGGAAATGAGTGAACTGCAGCTACAAACAACATGATGAATCTTAGAAACATAATACTGTGTAAAAGAAATGCAAGCCACCGAAAGCTACATATAGCTCACCACCATCGCACACAGCTCAATCGCAAGCAAAATTATAGATGTATTGCTTAGAGATATATATATGAGTGGCAACACCATAAAACCAAGGCAGAAGGGTAATAAAAACGCAGTCAGGAGAGGGATCCCCTCTGAGGGGAGAGGCCAGGGGTACAAGGGGACGAACGATGACATGACCAGAGGGAATGTATTGGTGAGGACCTGGCCTCAGGTCGGGTGATGGGTTCAGAGGCGCTCCTTCTATCATCCTTCACAACTTATACGTGTATTTCGTGTTTATCATATAACTTTATGAGCCTGTGAGCTTATCAGATTAATAATTTACTGTGGCTGTGGAAGCTCGAGAAGTCAGTGAGCCAACCTGCCGATGTTACGCAACAACACTGAAAAGCAGGAGTGGTGGTGGAGGTGGGGGGAGGGTTCCTGAGCACGTGGGCTCCCAGCCCCCACTCCTGAGCTCCTCCCCCTCGGTTCCCCTCCCGGCTCCTGTGGCTGACAAAGGAGTCTGAGAAGCATGAGGAGGAGGAGCAAGGGTCTACAGACCGCAGAGGACAAGACTGGGTGGGATGGGACGACCGTCACCACCTGAGAAGGCCAGCCACAGAGAAGAGGAGGCAGAACCTTCCTGTGTAGCTTTGGGGGACAGAGAGGGCCCCACGAGAAAGAATTAGCTACGGCTCACATGTCCTCAAGGGGAGTGAGCAGCCCCAGGAGGCGGTGAGCATCCACCGCAGGGGGCCATGGGGAGAAGCTGGAGCCCGACTGTCTGCACCTGATTTAATGCCCTATAAGAATTCTTTTAGTTCAAGGGCGCCTGGGTGGCTCCGTCGGTTAAGCCGCTGCCTTCGGCTCAGGTCATGATCCCGGGGTCCTGGGGTCGAGCCCCGCATCGGGCTCCCTGCTCAGCGGGAAGCCTGCTTCTCCCTCCCCCCACTCCCTCTGCTTGTGTTGCCTCTCTTGCTGTCTCTCTGTCAAATAAATAAATAAATTCTTTAAAAATTAAAAAAAAAAAAGAATTCCTTTAGTTCAAGATTCTGTGGACCGATGGCACCAATGGTATGGAGCAGGGGGCGGGCAATCAGGGCAGGGAACGTGCTCTGGTTCTCAGTACCTCTGAAGATCCAACCCAAATCCGTCCACTCCGGCTTTCTTGTCCTTTGATGAATAAAAAAATTAAACCGGCTTCATATCCTCTGGCTACTGGGCAGATTTTTAAAGCAAATAAATAAATAAATCTCATGGTAAAAAGAGAAACAAGCTTATAATGGAAACTCTGGGTCAGGAGAGAAAATATTTTGAGAGGAGATGGCACACATTTCCCAGGACTTACCATAACGTGTGCCAGGAGCAGGTACTTGGTTACATAGGGCATTCTGGCAGCTGGAAAGCCTGTGCCCACTTCACTTCCAAAGCTCACTAGCCTCAGGCCCATAAGCACAGTGCCGAAAAGGAAGATCCCGGAGGGCACCTAACAACCAGATGGAGGTGACTTCTGGAGAAGCTGGGGCTGAGGTCCTGCAGACTCCCAGTGCCCTCCTAGGGCGCAGGTAATTGTGCTATTGCATTCAGGGTGAGCAGGATGCTCCCGGGCGGAGGGAAGCAGCTACCCTGGCCAAAGACAGCCCAAAGCAGAGCCGGCCCCAAGCTCAGGGAGCTCACAGTGCCGGGGGCGCAGCGGCCAACTCTGCTGGCGAAGCATGCATGCAACAGCGGGTGGAAAGGCAGGGGTAGGAGGAATCTTGGAGGCCAGACGGCCCCCAAAGTGAAAGGCCCTGCCCAGAGCCAACGAGAAACCTGACCCGGGAGATCATCTGAAGGCACCGCCCGCCCACGGCCTGGAGCGAACTCCATCCAGGCTCCAAAGCAAACATCTGTTGCCCTGGCACATAGGCTGGCCAATTCCACGTGAATTTCCACCCGCCCCGCCCCTAGCAGCTCCAGTCTTTGCCTCTTGAGGTTGACCTCTTTAGGGTGGGCCTGGCATGGGGTACAGACAGGCCAGGTTATAACGCATGGATCTGGTGAACTCTCTCCAAGCTCTCACCCATGGCATCTGTCCCCGGTGCAATGGGGCCGATGCCAGGGATTTTGCCCCAGCCAAGGCCAGAGTGAGGCCCAGCTTAGGAGTACCGTCCTTGCTCACTCCCCAACTCAAATCATGTTTAGTGTCTGCAGTGGTGGCAACAGAACCAGAATCTTCCACCTGAAGGAATCCAAAAGGTCAATGCACTGATGGGAATCCCAAGGCCCAGACAGGGGAGGGACCTAGCCCGAGGTCACAGAGCCAGTGAACCCGGGACTGTCCCTGCTCCCCTTCATTCTCATCTGCCTCTCTCATTTCTGCACCTGCTGTCCTATTGCCTTCTGCAGGGATAAGAGGCTCCACAGGGCAGAGAGAGAAAGAATGTATGGCATTCCCTGGCGAGAAATTTAAATGACTTTTAAAAACCCACAATCCTTACACACCCAGGTGCACACTCTCTTGACCAAGCACTGTCCCCATTTTGAGGTGTCCTTCACCCCTGGGACAACAGGCTTATAGAGGCCAAGTTGGGCCCTGAGAGCACACAGTCCCCCAGTCCCACCCCATCTCTACACCCTTAGGCAAGGAGGGGTACACAGAGATCCTACTGTTTTAGGGCCTCCAAATAAGATCAGGGAAGCCCCGTGGCATCCTTAAGGGGTCTCCAGGGTGACCAAGGAATAAGCAAGCCTTCCACAAAATTGGCACTTGCTCAGAGAACCAGGAGCAGAGGCTGAACGATGAAGAGAAGTGCACCGGGGATGGAAGGAGGGCGGTGGGGAAAACAGTTGGCAAGGTGGGCTGGGAGGGACTTCTGCCCCTGTTGGTTCCCAGAGCAGCTTGGCAAAAATCTCAAGGGCTGAGAAACCACTGTTCCATCCCCACTTTAGAAGACTATACCCCAAAGCACTGAAGAGCACTCAGTGGGCACCTACTCTTTGCAGAGGCAGGTGCAAAGCAAGTGCCTTACTGTCCTCTAGAAACATTCAGTTCCAGGGCATGAACGGAAAGCCCTGGTGCACGCAAAGGAGTGGAGGCTGCAACAGACAGGGCTGCCTGGTGGGCGGCGGGAGAAGGGCCAGGGAGAGAAGAGATCGTGAAATAGAGACAGCGGGGTCAGGCTCACAAGGGACACAGAAGCTGGGCCGCAGGACGACGCATCACGGCACACTCAGGAAGAGCTGGCGCTTGACCTTGCCTCCTAATCTTCAACACTGTTCACCCTCGCAGATAACCTGTGATGTCTGCCACCTCTATTCAGGTCCCTAGCGTCTCTAACCAAAGCCCAAGCAGGCTCGGGGCCATCCTGGGGGGACACAGGTGGTGTGGAGGTGGGGGCAATGCAGGGCCCCACGGGGCAGCAGCTGGGAGAGGTGGGAACAGCAGGAAGGATGGAGAATGAGCTGAGAATGAGGAAAGGAGCCAACTCTACACAATCAGGTCCCTATCTCCTGCTCAGAGACCACAGGAGGCAAACTCATCTGGCCCAAGGGAGCCAGCACTGACTTTGACTTCCCACACAGCAGAGGGCTCCCGACTGTCTCTGCAATAGAAGTGGGTCCAACAGGGCCTGCCTGCCAGAGCAGAGGCTGCTGGGCTGGGCCTGTGAGGCCAGCAAGGGGCTTCATCTGCATTCCACCCAGGTTGTACCCAGCAGGACGGAGATGCTACCATGAGCCTGCTTACCCCCTCTTTCTGAGCTCAGCAAAACCCAGCAGGGAAACTGCACACAGCTTAAGCTCAAGGCAAAGCACTCCACACCCATCCAGCCCCGTGCACAAAGTTTTCAGATTGGCCATGGCTTTCAATGTGTTGACAGGTCCTGGTGAAAGCCCCCTTGGCAGCAAGCCCCAGACAGGAAGACTGCAGAGGGCAATGAGGCCGGAGGTAAGGAGAAAGTGATCACCAGGGCAAGACAACCCATGGGCGCTTCCCCCAGTCCCAAGGTTCCAGAGTTCAGAGATGGAAGAAAAGCAGGGAGAGCAAGGCTGCATGCCCAGTCAGGTTCAGAGTCAGAGGCATGCTTAAAGGCCAAGCCGTGAGGTCACGGTATGAGGAGACTGAGTGGTAGGAGTCACCTCCCTGGTTCTACAGGCGGCGGGAGGGGGAGGGCGGGGGCACAGATCCATGGCCACCCCCACGGCCTGGGTCTGAAATGGGACCAATCCCTGCCTCCTGTGCCCATTGCACCTGAGGACGCCCTGGGTAGTAGACTGGCGGGTCCATGTCCCAACCCCCAGAACCTGTGAACGTGGCTTTATTGGGAAAAGGGGTCTTTGCCTGTGTGGTTAGGTTAAGCTCTTGAGATGGGGAGATCATCCTGGATTACCCTGGTGGGCCCTTCAATGCATTACAAGTGTCCTTACGAGAGAAAGAGGAGGGAAATGAGACACACAGAGAATGTGCTGTGAAGGTGGAAGCAGAGACTGAGTCCTCGAACACGGAGAAAGAGATCCGAATGAGACGGCCACAAGCCAAGGAATGCCGGCAGCCACCGGAAGCTGGAAGAGGCAAAGGAGAATTCTCCCCAAGGGGCTCTGGAGAAGTGTGGCCCTGCTAATACCTTAATACAGTCTTCTAACCCCCAGAACCACGTGAGAATAAATTTCTGCTGTTTTACGCCACCGAATTTGTGCTCATTTGTTGCAGCAGCCACTGGACACCCTGGAAGGGAACTGGAGTAAGCTTTCATCAAGAAACCTGCGTGGGCATCAACCTGTGCCCAGGCTGAGAGGCGCTGCCACCTGGACACGGGTGTTGTGACCTGGACACAGGTGCTGCCGCCTGGGAACAGTGCTGCCACCTGGGATCGGGAGCTACCGCCTGGGAACAGTGCTGCCACCTGGGATCGGGAGCTACCGCCTGGGAACAGTGCTGCCACCTGGGATCGGGCACTGCCACCTTGACACGGGCGCTGCCGCCTGGGAACAGTGCTACCACCTGAGATCAGGCGCTGCTGCCTGGACATGGGTACTGCCGCCTGGACACGGGCACTGCCACCTGGACACGGGCACTGCCATCTGGGAACAGTGCTGCTGCCTGGGATCGGGCACTGCCGCCTGGACACGGGCATTGCTGCCTGGGATCGGGCACTGCCGCCTGGGAACAGTGCTGCCACCTGGGATCAGGCACTGCCGCCTGGACACGGGCACTGCCGCCTGGACACGGGCACTGCTGCCTGGGATCGGGCACTGCCGTCTGGGAACAGTGCTGTCGCCTGGACACGGGCACTGCCGCCCAGACATGGGCGCTGCCGCTTGGACACGGGCGCTGCCGCCTGGGAACAGTGCTGCCGCCTGGGAGCAGGTGCCACTCTGCAGCCCACCAGCAGCCAGGGCTCCGGGTGAGCACCAGAGTCAGACGCGCTCCCTTCCAAGCCTGTGTGCCAGACAGACGGGGTGGGAGGGAGCATGGCCTCCAGCGCCCAATGGCTTGGGTATAACCTGTGTGACCCTGTTAGCCAACATCTCTGACTGTTGGCGTCCTCACAGAGAAAATGGGGTTGTATTGGTATTGTGTCCCAAGATGGTTGTGAGGAAAGAATTTTTTTTAATGCCCATAAAGCACTTAGCACAGTGCCTAGCACATAGTAGTTACCTAATAAACACTAGCTGCCATTGTTATATCCTTGAAAGGCTGCATGAGGAGCAAAAGAGCAATGCATCTGGAGGGGTTTTTTTGTTTGTTTTTAAATTTATTTATTTGAGAGAGACAGAGAGGGAGAGGGAGAAGCAGACTCCCCACCGAGCAAGGAGTCCGATGCGGGGTTCGATCCCAGGACCCTGGGATCATGACCTGAGCTGAAGGCAGACGCTTAATGACTGAGCCCCCCAGACACCCCTGGAGGTGTTTGCTGAGCAGGGAGGCACCACAGGAGTGGCAGTTGTGGTTAGTTACAACTCAGTGGAAGTCAAGCTCGTGGCCACCGCAGCCCACACGAGAGGGACCGATCACCCCCGTTCATGAAGGACCTCACCTGCGCTCATCATCAAGCCCCCAGGGCACTAGGTCCTAGCTGCGAGGGAACCAAGCCCTGCCTCACGCAGGTCTGGCACGGGGAGGATACGCCCGGCTAGAGCAAACGGGGGGGAGGGGGCGGGGGGGGCAAGGGGGGGGGGAGGGTGGTCGGGGTGGGTCTGGCCCACAACGCAGCCTGCTGCATAAACACTCGCCCGCACCCTCCCCCCCACCCACTGAAAACAGCTCTGTCCCTTCAGGCCTCTGCCCTTGTTATCTCAGGGAACCCAGGAGCAAACAGGCCACAGGAACGATGCACAGGGAGCTTGTAGGGAGGCTGAGCAGTCCCCAGTCCTTCCCCCAGCAGCGCAAAGAAGCCCAGACTGTGCATACCTGGGGGAAACATTCGGGCCCAGAATAAAACCCAGGACACATGCGTGGCAGACAACTTCTAATGCTGCTCTGGGGCTCTTAGTCTCCATGTGTTGGTTAAAATTACTGTTGGCCTCAGCTCTCGCATTTAATTTTTCACCATTAAACCATCATTTGGATTTACCCATGGTGGTGTTTTTCGCTGGAGTACAGGCAGTGGCCACAGGCAGAGACCTGCACAAGGGAGTCCACTGTGGCCTCCGCCACCCACCCTGATCTGCTGGGGAAGTGCTGAGTGGACCCCCCCCCCCCCCGCCCCCCAGTGTCTTGCTCATTACTGGGAGGAGGACCTGGCGCCCTCTCCTGCAGGGCTACCACGTGGGAGCAGCTTGGAAAGGATTCAGGTCACAAAGGAGGGAGCCCTAAAATCAGAACACACCTGGGAGGCAGGGACTCTTCACCTCTAGGTAAAGGGCGGTCAGTGTTCTACCCAGAGAGGAGGAGAGACTAGGTGAGGCCTTAAGGACCTCATTACCAAAGGATTCAGAGGTGGGCCCCCCTAAAGCTGCTGACAGGTGAATTTGACCTTTCAAGAGCTAACTGCTCCCTAAGAAATATCCTGGCCAGTCTCCTTGAACTTGCGGACAAACTAGGAACATTCCTCCTTTCAAAGCCCAAATACCAAGAATGGAAGGTTATCTTCTCTGGCCTATAAAGAAGTTTCTCCCCCTACGTGCAATTCTGGTAACAAAAAGATCACCCTCCCTTCTGCTCCTGCCTTCCCCTCTCCTGCTACCACCCTCTCTTCCTCCCCCAACCCTCGGCCAGAGCAACCGCCTGAGCCCTCCTTCACCCCAGCTTCCGCCCCGCTCTGGTGTCCCGCCAGTACTGAGTGGGAGAGACAGCAGACCAAACACTCTGACCCCTCTCCTGCCCCCCATCCACACTGATGGGCCTGCCGTGGTTTACTGCAGTCAGAAGAAATGAAAACCAGTCCCCAGCTGGCTCCCCACCTGGCCCAGCAGGAAGGAGCACAGAAAAACAGTCCCTCTGGTCCCGCAGGCACGGGCTTGTTCTCCCAGCTGAGAAAGAACTTGTCCACCTCTCCCAGGGATTCAGCCTGGTGGCCCAGGACTAAGGACTAGCCTGGTCACAGTCCCCCTGATGAGCATAACCTATTTGAAAACAACCCACCCTGCTTCCCCAGACTTAAAGCAATCTCTCTGCCCCTGTCTTCCTGTTATTGTAGAGGGGAGGGGGCCGTTTTCCCACCTTTTTAAAGCTCCGGAACCCAGCATGAGTCAGGCAATGTGCAGGGAGACATTGCTCATCTTCTCATGAGGAGGCAACAACGGGCCAACATCCCCCAGGGCCCTGCCTTGCTTGCAGCTGCCAGCCAACTGCCCCCAGACCAGTGCTGCACACGTGACTACTTCTCTGCCTGGGGCTGCCAGGCCCATCTCGGGTGTGACGTCCTGCCCACCACCTTGCCCGCACTTCAAGGGAAGGTGAGGGAAGAGCTGCTGGCCTCCCCCGCCCAGACTCCCTTCCTGCTGGGTAGGCCTGCAGGCTGGGGAGGGTCCAAGATGCCAGAAGACAAAGCCCCATCAGGCCTGACGTCACTCACCTCCCTTCACTTTGGGTGCAGATGAACGCATTATTCCCAGAGTCCCCAGCTTTAGGCTGGGTGCCCGGCACAAGACTAGGAAAAGGTGACGCTCACATTCAGTCGTGATTGAGCGATGGCAAATGATTTCTGAGGCCCTGACTGCCACACGGGGACGAGCATCACTCCCCATGGCTGCCCTTATAATCTTGACCATCGCTCTGCTCCCCCAGCTGCCACTCCCACCCGCCCAGTGGGCTGATGTAAGGCAGACCTGCTTTCATCAAACAGGAAGCATGCTGCTACAGCGAAGCTGACAGAACTGGGGAATCTGTCAGGGGGCCTGCACTGACGTCAAACCAGACCCGACAGCTGTCATTCCCCCAGCCCATCACGCGGCCATCCTGGCGCAATGCGTGTGCTGGGAGTGAGCAGGCACTCAGTCTTGTCTCAGATGCAGGGCTGCTCGGAGCCATGCACACGGATCCTGCCTCCCTGGGCACAGCCTCCCCAGAGACGGGGTCCAGGGGCCACTTCGCCCCAGCTGGGGCTGGGACAGTGCAGGAAAACAGCCCTGAACAGGAGCCTGGGCCTGAGGTTCTAGTCCTGCCTCTGCCCCCAACTTGCTATGATCCACAGGCCAAGTGCCTATCCTTCTCTGGGTCCTCGCTTCCTCGTGTATAAAAAGAGAGGAATGGACTCACTGGGCTCTTTCTCTCCCATACTCTGTGGACCCCGAGGGCTCTGAACTCCATACCTCATTGGTCTGCGAAGGTGGCAAGCACACGGCCTAGGAGAGTGGGACAACCCTCAGTGAGGCACTCCCAGTAGAAGTCCTCACTGCCCCATGTATAAGTCAGCAAGAGTCCCAGGGAAAAGCAGATGCTCCCACCAAGGACAGTGCTGCCCGACACCTGCCATACAGAGCAATGGAGGGGCCAGGTATGCACGTTCAGCGAAGGGAGGAGTGGGCAGGTAGAATGTGAAGCAATGGGGCTTCTGGTTAGATGGAAGAACTTCCTACCTGTCAGTTAGAAAACCTTTCTTTCCTTCCTCCAGAGACCTTTAACAGTGATCAGTATGGGACCTACCTAAAGAAGTGCACACCCATCTGAAGACAGAGAGATGGAGAGGCAAAAGTTTTCAGCCTTGGCTATACCTGCGAATCCTCTGGGGGGGTCTTCCAATATCCAGATGCCCAGGGCATACATCATTCCGAACAAACCAAAGTTTCTGAAGACGGAACCAAGCATCAGAATCTTGTTTGAAATCCACTGAGCGACTCCGCTGTGCAGAGAAGGCTAAGAACCATCCTGATGGCTGGCCGCCCCATCGGCCGCTGGGTAGATCATTCTCCTAACAAGCCATGGCTGCTGCCACTGCCAGATCCACGCTCCAGCGTTCCTGCTCTCGCGCTCCTGTTGTCTCTCCCAATATTTGATCCCAGTGAGAAAGCAGTGCTGTCTCCCCATTTTACAGGTGAGGAGACAGGAGTGACAATAGGAACCAGTAGGGAGGCAAGGGTGCAAAGTGATCAGCGAGCCTCACAAGCACTTTGTTTTACTCTAAGGCAGGACACACAGACACGCACACACACACACGCACGCACGCACGTACCACATCCACGAAGGTTCTTAGGGCTGTTACTCCAGGCCGAAAGCATCATGGCAGCAAAACCACATAGAAAACACGCCACGAAAGCCAGGAGGTTCGGAACAGGCAATGAAGCAAACAAGGTCCCCGCCCCACACCTCCACGGGGTGTCAACACGATCACTCCCAGCCCCACTCCCAACAAATCCACTCAGGACATGTCTCCACCCAGGGCTGGCCACGCTGGGGGAGGGCTTGGCACTGAGCTGTGTTCAAATTAGCCGGGGAAAGGGCTCAGGATTGCACTGTAATTGGTCATGTTTGTTCCAAGGATGACGACTACAGCACATTTCTCATGTTAATGTCGTCCAACTACTCGTGTACTGCAATTACTCTGCATCGATTTCAAAGCCGACTTAGCACAATAGCGGCTTCTAATTTGTAAGCAAAACCTCGATGGCATAAATCAAACTGTTCGAGGCAACACCGGTGCCGCATGCCAATGGGAAGTTAATAGACAGGGGGAGGGCAGCTCAGGCACTGGGCCCCTGCAGGTCCATCTCCGCCAGGTGGGCTGGCACTCAGAGTCCCCAGCTTTAGGCTGGGTGCCCGGCACAAGACTAGGGTCCCGCCCATCTGTCGGCCTTGGCCTCCAAATGCATCTCCGGTGGCGGCTCCGCAGGTCCAAAGAGCCTGAGTTGGGATTAAGGCCCCCTCTCCTCTCAGCTGTAGGACAAAACCCACAGTGCGGAGAAGTTGGTTGGTCCTGTGTCCCAGCATGACGCCCGGGGATGATTTAAGGAGAGAACTACAAACTGTGGGAGAACAAGGACCCAGAAGCCAGCTCTGGTGAACTTGACTCTCTTGTCCTCACTCCCAATTAATATTTCTTGAGGACCCACTAGAGAAGGGGCCCTTGGATCTGGCATGCTCTTGGCAGGAACGTGGGCCTCCAGAGCCAAGACACAAAATGAGCCATCCATCACATGGGACCCCACACACGATCTGATCAAGATCACCTTGGTGGCCTCAGGCCCAGGAGATGTGGTCAAGAGCTAAGACCCCTGTGACTCTTCCCAGATACAGATCCATGGGGTGCTGGGGGTGGGGTGGGGGGGTGACTATTAGCCTAGCAAGGGGAAAGCCTTGGGCTTGGAGACTTGTGCTGGTAAATGACCAGGAAGCATTTGACACCCACCTCTTTGCCACCATCATAGTCCAGCCTGGGCAGGGATCTGGAGCCCGCCAGTCACTGTTGCTGCTGACTCTGGAAGGACAAGTTATACCAAAGCCAAACAGGCCTCACCTGGGACGGGGCCAGGGCCCTAAGGGCAAGCAGTGGGGATCCCCATTCACACACCCTCCTCCTCCCAGGGCAGTCACGGCCTTGCCCCTCCTTTCTGCGTCCTGGCAGAGCTGAGCCCAGGCTGTGCCTTGGGCACAGGAGAAGTTCACTACTGTTATCGGAAGAACTGTCAGGAAAAGAGAGCGGAGAACCCCGCCCAGCTCTAAGGAAATGTGTTCACAACAGAGCACCTAAGACAGCTGCTCACTCTCTTTCCAGTACACTCTCATTCAGGGGTCTTTAAACAACACATTGTACCATGTCAAAAGACAGGCTTCAATTAGGTGCTCAGATATCTTTAAGATTTCCCTTTAATACAAAATAATGTCTCAATATGTCAAGGCAGTCTACTATGACAAGGTAGGGACTGTGTTCCAGCCCTGTTTTTGTCTTTCCTGGCACAGGAGGTATTTGAACGAATGAATAAAGGAAACAACAAACAAGGGAAAAGAGCTATTAAGAATAGAGTGAAAAATCTAGGAAGTGATCCTAACAAGAGGGCATCCTCCCAACCGCCAGCAGGCAAGGGAGCCCTGGAAAGCCCCGTGTGTTGAGGGTGGTGAACTGGTCCCTGTGTCCCCAGGGCTTCTCTCTCCCCTCCCCCACCCACCAAGAGCCAGTACGCTTGCCAAAGGTCGACCTGATGCCAAGTCTCCAGGGCTCTCCTGTCTCAGAGCCATAAAAGGTGACTTGAAATATCTCTTTGTATCTTCAGGAAAGAGCACCGGGTGAAGGATGGCTCCAGAATCAGGAACAATCTCCTGGGAAAAGGCCAGTGCATCCGTCATCTAAGATCTATGACCAGCAGGGCCCTGTCCTTTGAAGGGCAGAACCCAGAAATGGCCCGCCCTTCCCACCTGAGGCCCCTCTGCTGGTGGTTTGGTGTGGCACCCTGGCCTCACATTGAGACAGCCCCACCAGGCAGACCAGGAACGGCCCCCACAGGTCAGGACAACAGGGCTAAGTCTCTGTACTTGGGCCCTTGTGCCAGTCCAAGGAAAACACCTCAATATCAGATTATTCTGCAGACAGCCCCCACGCTCCCCACTCCCCAGGAAACACCCCAGGTTCAGCATGATCACCAAAAGCATCACCTCTGCCTCCTCCAGAGAGGCACCCCAGCCGACATGTACTGAGCTGCTTTGTGACACAGCTCTGGGTGTGCTGCTGGAGGGATGGATGAAGTGAGGCTTGGCTCCTGGGGCAGGGGCACCTGCCATGTGGGTTCCCATCCATGAGACCTGTAGTCTACCAGCGAGGTGCCAACCAGCCACCCCACACCCACTGGAGAACACCTGGATTGACCCCTAGGACCTTGCCAACCCTGACGGCTTTACCCGAAGTCACACTCTTTGGGCTATTACCAGCCTGGAACAGAAAAGGGCAATTTAGGTAGCCCCCGCTTTTTGAAAGTCCGCAGCGTGCCACTTTGCTTTTACGCAAGACCTACATCAGTACCTATTTTCGCTAACTGAAAGAAATCCAAAGAGGATTTTCACTTTTACAAAAAAAAAAAAAAAAAGTGAAAATAGCATTCAGGGTTCATCTTGCAGCCAGCCATCCTAGAGGCAGTGCACACTGGAGCCGGGAGAGGGACCCCACTCAGCTCCATCCCCAGGGAACCACACTCAGCATCTCGGCAGAGCTTTGAACGCTGTCTGTGAGCATCTGTGCTTTATCTCCATTTACTTTGTGCATCCGTTAGCAAGATGTGTCCTAAGGTATCAGAAAAGCCTAAGAGAGGTTATTTTTTGCATCTGGGAATGATCAGAAAGTATTTCCATATAAATTAATGGTAACCGCTTCTCCGCTTTATGCTATTTCCGCCTGTGAGAAGTTTCATAGGAAGGCGCTACTTTTGGATAGCGGGGGAAGCCTATATAGCGGTTAGGAGCAAGGGAGCCTCTGGAACCTACCAGACAAGGGACCCCAGAGGGGAGGTGCTCGGACCAGGGCCCAGCACAGGTAAGCTCCCACAAGTGGAAGCTGCAGATAAGTAGAATTCAGGCCGATCCCAAGAAACTTCCTTGATTTCTTCCCTCTATGTAAATCATCCTTTCCACCTTCCCTCTACTTCTCCCTAAGCATCTGTATTCGCAATGTAACCCAGAGCGCAATGTACAAACAAACCTTTACAGTCTTAAAAGAGGTCTCCGTTTAGGAGAGCTACCTGTCCAGCTGATCCTTTGCTCCTGGCACGAGAGGCACGGACACCTCTCCGTCTGTTCTCCCGCGGGTCAGTCTTGGTCAGGTGCCCAGCTCAACACAGGGCATCATGGTGGAGTCAACATAGCTCCCTCCGGAGGTGCTACTCCACACAGGCAACATGATCAGGATGGCAAACTGAGCCAGAGCTATCCTTCCTTGCGTGCTGTGCTGGGACATCCCCCGAAAACCCCACGCAACCACCCCTGGGGTAGGTTGCGCGTCACTGTCATCATTCACAGTGGAAACAAAGTGAGTCTGGAGCGGCTAAGGAATCTCACTAGATCACTGTCGAACCCGAGGCTGCGACTCTGAGCTGGTGTCCTCACTGCAGCCACTATGTTATCTGCCCCCCGGCCTGCCAACAGGAAGGAAAAGCCACCTGTAAAACCCCCGTCCCCAGCCCATCACTCTCCACTGAAGGCCTGCCTTCACCACAACAGAACCGGGACAGCCAGCAAGCATGGCAGTCTGTCTGGCTGAGTGGCCCTGACAGCCGGTGTGTCCACCCTAGCTCCCTGTACTTCTGGACTCCTCCTTTGGGGGTCCCGGCTATATTCCAGGACACAGATTGCCGGGGGGTGAAGGAAGAAGAGAAATATCAGGTTGTTTTTTTAATGACCCAGATTCCAGCCAGATGCATTTGTTATTGGCAGCGGAGAGCCAGCGGAACTAAGAACACAGGCAGCTGGTGATGTCTTAATCACTGCGGAGAGGAAGGGACCAGGCAGGCTCAGCCCCTGGTGCTGGCTACCTGAGGCGCTCTGCCGGCATCCGCCCCGCCCCACCAGCTGTCCCTGTGCCTTCTCCTTTCTTCCCCCCATTCCTTTTCCTCTCGTCCTCCCTGCTCAGGTTCTGCTTTTGTCTTTCACTGTGTCTCTGCCATGGCCCACGTGGGACACGCAGTCTCCCCACAGACATGCCTCAGCCCCGCCAGCAAGGCCAGGTGGGACGTCTCTGCCCACCCGGGTCCCTGGCTGGTCTGGCTAATGCAGGCCCCAGGGGCCTCCTCCAGGAGCGGTTTCAACCCTAGTTTAAACACAGAGTCCCTAGAGAGCATCCTAAAAGCAGAGAACAGCCCACCTTCAATTTCCTCCCCCATCTCCGGCTGAGATCTCCAAGCACTCAGGGGCTGGGAGCTCATTCCTCATCTGTCCAGCTCTCCCTGCCCCGCAGGAGGCTGGGGAAAGGGGGAGGAGGGACACAATGACTCGCCTCATTCTGCTGAGGAGAAAGCCAAAACAAAGCCTAGAGAAAGTGGGCCCAGCCGAGGAAGCAGGGGCTGAGAACAGAAACCAGGCACCCCCACTCTAATTCTGAACACATGTTCCCCATATCGCCCTGCCAAGGAGCCAGCAGCCACACCTGCCTGTGCACACCTCACCTGACCTGAAGGCATCTGCCATTTGCCATACAACGGGCTGAACCCTCTTCATACGGTGTGTCCATTACTCCTTGAGCCAACCTAGAAAGTAGCTCTACTATTATCCCATTTTACAGATGAGGAGGTCAAGGCTTCAGGAGCTAATTAAGCACCTTGGCCAGGTTCCTGAAACCAGGATGCAGTGATGCCGAGAGTCAAGCCCACTATCTGTCTCTAAAGCCAATGTCCTCGCCACCATCCCACCTTTCACTTCGCAAACCAGACAGCTAGAGGAGCCTGGGGAGAAGGGAGGGGGCAGGAGTGCAGGGTGGCTACAGGGATGCAGGGAGGGACAGCTAAAGCCGGGAGAAGTCCGTCTCCGTGGCTTCTGATCTCCCCTCTCAAAGGAAAAAGTCTCTTCCAATTTCCTGGCACGAGGGAGAGAAATGTGTCTGCACAACAGCACAGCGTCTGGAGCCGAGGCTCACCTCACCCCTCACTCTCCTCTCAAACACCAGGCCACCCACCCACCCCAGGGCCCCTCACCACTGCTTCAGTGATGCAGACAGACTTCAGAGAAATCAGGTGCGGGGTGTGGCAGGGTTGTTCCCCGCCCCCTCCTTCTCCCATCACCTAGAAGGCAAGAGCTAAGCCCAACCCCCAACAGAGTCAGTGGACATCACGGGGACCCACGACTGCCTCCCCAGAAGGGCTCCCCAGGTCTGCCCTGCCTCCTCAGTCCTGGCATTCCATGTCAGGGGGCATCGGGTCAGGGGCATCGTGGAAAACTCCTCTACTTAGTTATCTCCCTGAAGGGAGACAGTTACAAAGACAAGTTTGGGAACACCAAACAGAGAAAGACAAGGAAAAATACTCCAGCTAATTAAATATAAATACAAGGCAACAGGTTGCCCTCCCAAAGGTGTCTCCGGCCCATCCCCCTCTCCTTCCCCAGGCCCTTCTCCAACCATGTTCAGAAGCCCATTCTGACAGCCTTAGCCTGCGGTATGCCCAGACAGATCCCCAGAGCCCACTGAAGCTAGGGGCCACGGGTGTCTATGTCTAAAGGCTGGAGGTCAGGGCCTTGGCAAAGGAGGTTCACACTTCCCCAGGATGCCTGTAGTTCTGTGGAGAAACCGGCCCACAGTGGCCTTCCTTGGGAAGCAGAGAAGGATCCACAAAGCCTGGGAGCCAGGCCACCTCCTGACAACACCTAATACAAATCGGATTCCATGCCCACTCAGGCATTCTGCGTTCCAGTACGTTCCACTACAGCCAAGCAGGCTTCATTTATGCCCTGTGTGACCTGGACCCTCAAAAAACACCTCTCTCTACAACTCAGTCTCCCTGCAAGCAAAATAAGGCTGTTGACACTCTGGCAAACCTCCCTGAGGAGACGATGTTCCTCAGGTGCCTCAGAGACAGTATAAAATACTGATCATGGGGAGGACTGAAGCTGGAAAAGTCTTCCAGCTCATCCTGTCCAGACCCCAGCCTCCAGAGAGACACACATTCACCAGGCTGAGTGCCCAGAGTGATAGGGTATGTCCCCCATCTCTGGCAGGAAGGAAAGGGGCCGTTCACTTCCTCAGTATGCATCCACCGTGATGTGGGCAAATGTGAGAGCTCAGCTCAGTGCCCTGGCCCCAAAACCTACTTGCACATCTCCATAGTTAGAGCAGAAACCAGCTGGCTTTGTCCCTCAAAGGATGATTGGACAGGCTTGAGTATCCCCACAGGGCAGATAAACCCAAGCAAGCAAATTTGCTCAAACTCCTGTCAATCAAAGCGCCAGACTTACCAGCTCGGCTCAGAGACCAGCCCTAGGGCCCCGTGGGGGAAGGGCCTCCCTGGAGGTTACCGCCAGCACAGGATTCTTCCTTGGCGGGGAGCTGAGGGTAGAGTAGACAGTGGGTCAGATGGATCAGCCACTGGGAAAATGAAACCAGCTCTCTGTGATCTTGAGATACGGGTCATCTTAGTAAACCCGTGACAGAAGGAATGAGCCTAAACAAGCCAGACAGAGCAGTCCTAGATGTATCTGGAGAGGCATGTGTAGTTGCTACCCAGCCAACCCATTTTCTCCCCCACTGACCCATCGCAGAACTTGGGGGCCGCTGGAGATAGAGGAGGGGGCCCCCTCCCACCAAAACACGTCCTGGACAGCCATGAGTGGGCTTTGCTGGGGTGCCAACCATGGTGGGGTACCTCGGCAGGCAGCCTGCAGGAGCCAAAACCACGTAGGAGCCAGGTACCTCGGCAGGCAGCCTGCAGGAGCCAAAACCACACTTTCAGTGGCCGCCTGGATGGAGAAACACCTCAGGGCAGAAACCACCGTGCAGCTTTACGGCACACTCCGAAACAGGAAGGCAGAGAGGTGGTGGGCAGACACAGAAACGCAGAATGATGGGAGTTAGGAAAAGAAAAACAATTTACACTAGCATCGCCCTTCACAGACTTCGGAGAACATTCACGAACACCGTAACTCAATGTATCCTCCTGACAATTCCTCCAGGTTGGCCGGCCAAGTATTGAGGTGCATCCCCATTGTACAGATGAGAAAATGAAGTCCAAGATCCTCACAGTGGGGCCACGGCAGAGCTGTGAGGGGGACCCATACTCCTGGTCAAGGTTCTTTCCGTCCCCCCACCCCCACCCCCAGACAAGGGTCCTTCCAACAAAGTCAGAGAAAAAACAGACCCAGGGGCTCGGGGCCAGAAGGGGAGGAGCAGCCAGCAATGGCGAAGAGCCCCCAAAGTGGAAAACGAGCTCACAGTCAATGTGTGCGTGCTCTCCAGTCGATGACACCCACCCTGCTGATCCTCATGACCACACGGAAAGGGGCAGGCAGGTTCCTGAATTCACGATTAAGAGGCCCCTTGAAGGGAAAGCCTCCTCAGCTTGGAGCCTTGTGTTTGGTGGAGTTGGGTAGGGGGGTGTTTGTTTTCTCAAAGGGTGGCAGCTGGGGGCGCAAGACAGGGCCAGGGGACAGGGAGGTGGCTGGCGCTGGGCTGCCCCAGATAGAGGTAGGTGGCGGAGAGGGGAGAGACAGAGGTGGGAGGCATCGTAGTGCAAGGGAACAGCGAAGACACTGCTCAGGGGATTGGGGGGAACGCAGGAAGGGAAAAGAAAGCTCTTCCTAATGATGAATGCTGGAGGGCGGAATTGGAACAATCGTAATTAAGGCTTCTAACAATAGGAAGGGAGCCGAGACAGTTGTGTGTGTCAAACAAGGTGCTGAGCTCCTCTCCCCTGGTGAGGGTGCTTAATAAAGCAGCCCACCCCTCATTACCTGCTTAGCAGGCGACAGCTCTCTCGGGCGGGGGTGGGGGTGGTGGTGGTGGGCAGGCAAAACCAGCCTGCTGTTGTGGCTGTCGGCATCTCTTGCTCGGACCCAGCCATGACCCTGAGGCGGGAAATGGGGAGCAGGGGAGATTCTCTCCCTGCCACTGAGCAGAGAAACCGAGGTCCAAGGAGCCAAAGCGCAGTGGGGAACGTTCAGTCTGGAACCCGGGGGCCCCTGTGCCCACACCCAGCCCCAGGGCAGAGCCGCTGCTAGCTGCCAGCACGTAAGCCTTGGGCAGAGCAGAATCTGGGGCAGTTTTGTGAGGTTCAGGCAGTGAGTTCCAGCACACCACGGACACACCCAGCCCTGCTCAGTGGGTCCTCCCTCACTCCGGCCTCAGTTTCCCCACTTGTGAGATGTGAAGGAACCCTCCCTGGTCCCTCGCTCTGCCAAGGCTACCATGAGGAAAGGAAGATAAGGTAACTCAAGAATCACCAGCTCTTTGCAAACACAAAGTGAGCAAAAGAAATGTATAAAATCGCAGGATGTCAGAGCCCGAAGGGACCTTAGAGATGGGCTAGTCCAAGTCTATCACTGTCCAGATGTGGACACTTAGGCCCAGAGAAAGGAAGTGACTTGTCCAGGGTCACACAGCCAGTTAGCAACACAGCTGGAACTCAGAACTCAGGTATCTGTGACCCATCCCCTGCTCTTTCCCACTCTGCCCCCTTGATCCCAAGCAGAATTCGCTTGTGTATGGCTTGCATGAAAAGCGGGATTCCTGCCTTTCTAGAAATGGGGAGAAAATGCAGGAACCATGACTAGGCACAGCAGAATTCTCAGGCTGCTGGAGGGGCCATCCAACCCACCCTGCCCCCCAACCCCAACAAGTTCTGAAGAGCCCCGGTCAAGAACGAAGAGAGAAAACGAATCAGCAATGCTGAGAATCTTGTCTGTCTTCCTCCTACAGCTCCTGATTCAGACCCGCCACCCTCTACAGAGCGGCTTTTTATGAACCATGCACTTTTCACACAGACTCCCCTCCTCCCACCAGGCAGCCTGAGAAAGGGGCAGAGGAAGGGGGGCTTGCGGCAGAGAGGGGAGGGAATGGGGGCCTCGCCCCCTTCTCTTTGGCTGCCATAAATGGTAACAAATCAAGCACCCTGTGCGCTGAGCTCTTCCGATAGCAACAACGTTCCTTCTCCCTGCCCTCCTGAGGGTCCCCCAATCTCCTCCCCACCAGGCCCCCAGGCCCCAGGCACCGGTCACGATGGGTGTCCTAAATGGCTCAGACATCACAGAGCTCCGGCCCAGAACCCAGGCTCATCGGCCTGACAAGCTGTCACTCTGATTTGGGTCCCATGAGCTCTTGCCCACAGGCAGTGGAAGCCTCCCTTGAGTGGGGCGGGCGGCGGGGGGGGAGGGGGGGGCACAGTTAGGCCTCAACGCACACCCGACCTCCCAGAGAGAACGCACTGGGGGCTGCTCCACACTGGATGGAGCACAGAACGTTCCGGGTCCTTCCACCAGCCACTGTAATCTCCTTCAACCCCCCTGCCAGCCCAGCCCAGCCCAGGCTCAACATGTTCTCCAAACCCCAGGGTGCTTACCTACACAGACGGGATTCCACCCAGCGGTCTCTAACACTCTGCCAGGTACCACCCAAAGTGCTGTCATCAAAGGAGTCCTCGATGGCCAGCAAACTGCTCTACTGAAGCGATTCCTTGCCCACCACAATCTGGTTCAAAACCGTCTGTATCAGCCCCCTCTCTGACTTCAAATATCACCTCATTTTTCCTGCCGCCACCTCCTCCATTCTCCCCATGCCCCCTCTGCTTGTCCAGAACCCCTTTACCTGACTGCCTTCTCCCCCTTCCCTGCCTTCTCCCCAGCTGTACATCTTCCATCCTCTGGGTCCTCGGGCCCTCTCCTCTTTGCCCTCAAATACTGCCCGAGAGCCTGCCTCCTCCATCAAGCCCGCTCTGCTCAGAGACAGATGGCAGGTGCTGGGCAGGGCCAGGCAGACGCTGCCCTCCACGGTCAGGAGAGCACTGAGCGTCATGCTGGGGCACGGCAGCTACTCAGTACGCGCTGTCCTCTCCTGTCCCCAAGAGGCACCCACCCCGCCATGCACCTGCCGGAGGACCACCTCGTCCTCCACCCTCGTCTCGGTCATCAGGTCTGTACACACGGCCGCGGTGAGCCTGACTGCAAGGTCCTGCGTCAGCTTCTCATCCTGCTGACCTCTGGCTCCCCTTCTCCCCACATCCGGGCACACCCGGGAGGCCATGCCTCCTCCTCCACATGTGGCGAAATACCACTCTTTTGTCAAGGATCAGCTCAAGTCCTGCCTCTTGCACACAGCCTTCCCTGTCCGCCTGGCCCTCGCCCCGAACTGCTTGGTGCTGCCACCATTCACGCTCCCAGGCAGCCAAGGCAAATGGGAAACACACTAGATCATGGACTAGCGTGGACTGTTTGTAAGTGCCCGCTACATGTGAGAGGCCGTGCACAGGCACCCTGACTTACTCAGCAGCCTGGATGAGGAGCCCGTGGGTCGGACACAGAGGATGTCTGTAAAATGCGCTAACCTTGGAGAGGCCGGCTGCGTATGTGGGCGCCCCGGGCACGCTGCACTGCCTTTCCGCACCGCTCTGGGCCACAGTTGGCTCTTCCCAGTGAGACTGCGTGCGTCTTGAGAGCAGGGACACGGTAGGCTCTTGTTCCCCACCAGCCCGCAGTGTGGGGTCAGTGAACCATGAACACAACTCAGGACTCACTGGCTGATCACTGAGGACCCCTTTTTGGGAATTCGGAGACTCAGGACTGACGAATGTCAGGCAGCTCCAGGACAGGGCTGATGAGGCAGCAGCACCAGACCACACACCTCCTGGAGCATTGGCAGGTCCAGCAGCAGTCACCGGGGCAGGGTGTGGGAAGGGGCAACACACTGGAATCTAGACGCATGGCTTGCTGGGAGATGGCCTGAAGCTGTCCTGGCTCTAGGGAAGCTGGAAAATCAATCCCCAAGCAACTCAGACATACCCAGATGGCCCAGCCAGGCACAGAGCAGACCAGAGGAGCAGGAGCACCAAGGCTGCCAAATCTCGCCCCCAGAGGCAGGCATGGCGGCCAGGCAAACACGGCCTGAGCCGCTGGATGGTGGTGGGAGCAGGGGGGATCTCAGCTCCTGACCTCTCTCCCCAGGAGGTGGGGAGGATACTTCCAGGGGATGAGCAAATCCCAGCAGTGGCATCTGGCATTTGGGAGGCAAAACTCTTCGGTGGACATCTACCATTTCTGCTTTTGCCCCTTCTTTTGGTGTCAGCACCCCTGTTTTCCTCTGGGGAATCCTCCTCCTTCCCGGTGCATACAGCCCTGTCCCGTCAGTCAAGGTGCTCTGCTCAGCCCTGCCAAAAACAGCCTCAGACCCTCTGTCCAGGAAAGCCAGTTCCTGAGCAGGGAGCCCCGCGGGCCAAAAACGGACACGGTCAACGTGACCAAGGTCATCATTACCTCCTGGTACCTGGACACCGGGAGCGGCCCTTGTTCCTGTCCCTGTGTGTGGCCTGTTGCTCAGCTTTCCTTTCTAGCCCATGAGCTAACCTTGTCTCTTCACAGATACTGAAAGATCAGCAGATTGAAACACAGGGGCAGACAGCAAGAGAAGGTAGAAGAAAGCCAGGCCGATGAAAACAACAGACGCCCACCAGAGTGGTTTGCCCCCAAATGCCAAACAACACTGCTGGGCTGTGGTCACAGAGAGAGATAAAAAGGTAGGTCTCTATCTGTGTTCTTGAGTTTGCCATGGTTGGGGTGTGGTGCTTGCAACCTACGAGGCCCAGAATCCATCTGGAAACGGGAAGCTGAAAACGGGGATGCCAGCTTATACCCAATGGTCACACACACTTGGAGGGACTCTAACTGAATTTACATGTTCATTCACAATTGACCCTCGAACCACACCGATCCCCCCTGGTCAAGAATCTGCATATATATATAACTGTACGTATTCAAATGCTCCTAGAATTCTTAGGAAGATCTTTTATACGTGTGTCTTTCCAGAGTGTATTAAATACAGCACACTGAGGTTATTAATTTCTTTCACAGAAATATTACCCATATAGAAAATGCTGTTATTAACAGAAATATATTTCATACGAGCGTAAAAACAAAAAAAACTGGGTATAATTTTTGACTCCCCCAAAACTTAACTACTAATAGCCTACCGTTGACTGGAAATCTTACCAATAATAAACAATTGATCAACACATATTTTGTATGTTATGTGTATCATATACGGTGTTCTTACACTAAAGTAAGTGAGAGAAAAGAAAATGTTAAGAACATCATAAGAAAACACATTTACAGTAGTATACTGTAAAAAACGTCCATATCAGTGGACCCATATAGTTCAAACCCATGTTGTTCAAGGGTCAACTATATAAATACGCACACACACGTATTCACACTATGAAAATGCTTCTGAACGTTTGTATTTTCATGCACATATACACGCGTACATACACACATCATATGTATACACATATGCACGTACATACCCACAGGTCTGCATGTCTGTGCTTGTGTGTCTGTGTATGGGGCGCGGAGGAGCTCTGAGAACTCACAGCAGAGGTACCCAAGGGGAAGACACAAGTGCAGAACCAGACCAGCAGAAGAAAAGGAAATAAAGCCCCTCAGGAACCAGCCCCACCATCCATGCCACCCATGGACTCCTCACACAGAGACAGTCCCCTGCCCACTGCCCCAACTCCACCCGTTCAGGTTTCAACAGGCAAGGAGTGTATCTCCTCTGCCACCATGGGGTCCCAGGCCCAGAGGAGTCTGAAAGGACGCCCCCCCCACCCTGATCCTGGGGGAGGACCAGCAGTGGGAAGGGCCGTCCCACTTGAGCACACGGCACATGGAGCCCCTGGCTGGGGACGCGGGACCAAGCCTGCCATGACCAATTAGGATTGCATTTTGGGGTTCTGTTCTGAAGTGGCTGGCAGCTCCCCTCACACACAGCTGCAGGCCCTGACATGGGCAGAAATACAATTAAACCCCTGCTCCCGCATCTCCTTTTTCTGCCAAAGGACAAATCTAATCATGCTTTTCCTTTCACAGGCTCTTTCCACTTCTCTCTCACACCAGAAATCATTTTTCAGACCATCCCACTTAATTTCTAACTCCCCAAAAGGAAGAGAAACTGAGGTGTAGAGTGACAAATGGAATTTTCCAAGTGCTCATCACTCATCATGCAGTGACCAAGTAATACCACCGCCAAGGGCCTACCCAGAACCAGATCACAGGGCAAAATGGCCAGCCAAGGGCCAGGGCACCAAACCCCATAAGTCTGCAGCATCTCTGGGAACTAGTGCAATGGAGGCAACAGTATTCTCCAGAGTCCTCAGGGAGAATGTTGTGCATGTGAGAAAGAGCACCCTGATGATTCACTGTGCAGGGCGACACCCTCCAAGGGCTTGCTGTGATAAGGCTACTGGTCGCAAAGCCGCCTTCCAAGGCAGTGAGTATGTGAGGCTGCACGGGTCCTGTTCGGCTAAGCGGGACATTCCAGTTGGGGGCCAGTATGCTCCCCCACAGCATGGAGCCTTTCCTTTAGATAAACCCCAATCACAGTCAAAGGGTCTCTCCTGCAAGGGGCATCCCATTATGAGCCTGCCCAAGCCCTCTTACCTAGCATTGCTGTGCAGCTCAGTCAGCCCACAGACCAACACGCATCTCCTGAGCACCCATCACGAGCAAGTGAGTCACAGATAAGACAAGGCCCCTCACACTCAACTCCTCCTGCTCTCGGCCTCGGGTGATGAATGCCTCCAGCCTCAGTGTCCTCATCCATACATACGTACCACTGCCCACTCGTGGTAGCTGCAAGGACTTAAAGTGCCTAGAAGATGCTAGCAGAGTGGAGGGGCAAGATACAAAACACAAAAGCAGGACCATATGGTTAGAACCCTGCCATATGGTAAACCCTGCCATGATGAGGTGAGCAGAATCTGAAATATTCAATAGCACAATATGCAGGGTCATGCTATCGGGAAGCTGTGAAGAAAACAGTATTCGTTCTAGGGTTCTCTCATAACAAGCACAAAAATAGATCATAAAACCTATACTGTACACAACTGACCATCCCCCGATCTGAGAAAGGCCCTGATGATCACTAGGTGGTCACCTCCTGACCCGTTTCTGTTTGGCGCTGGGACTGGTGGAGGGAAGGCACAAATCGTCAATGGGTTATACCCAAATATTCGTAACTCTGATCCTGTTATTACAGGGCTGCACCACACCAGACTGGAAGCATGGATCCAAGAAAAGCACAATCTAAAGTTAGCAGAGGAAGGAGCTGGATTAGGATGACCTCCCAGAGACAGTCATAGAAAGAACATGGGCTCTGAACCTGGCTTCAAATCCCAGTTCTGTCACTTTCCAGCTCTGATTTGGGGCAAAATCCCTAACCTGCCAGAGCTTCCAACTCCTCCAAGACAAAATGTGAATAATCCTACCTCTCCTCATCAAGTGCTGTGAAGAGTAGATAAGGTAACAAAGCAACCTAGGGAAGTGCCCAGCACCTACTCAGCCCCACCACACCATAAGGAGGAGTGGCTAGAAGGGCTGCTGGTGTCCTCCCGGGGCTCTATTCTCTGTCCTTGTGCACACAGGGGTTCTGCTGCATTCTGAGGGGAGGGTGAGGTGGCGTCAAAGGATAGAAGATCAAAAGTCTCTATGTAACAAAAGATGTGTAAGACCTTCATGGAGAACATTATGAAACTTTACAGAAAGACATTAAACAAGGCCTAATATACAAAGTATACCATGTCCATGAATAGGAACACATGACTAGAATACAACTGATATTCATGAATGGAAATACAAAAAGAGCAATTCTCCCCAAGTTGATCAACAGACTCAATGCAAAACCAGTCCAAATACCAACAGGGCTTGCATGGCAGAGGGTGGGGAAAAGTGGTTGACTGATTGATCGATTAACTTTTGATGAAACTAGACAAACTGATTCCAAAATTTATGTTTGCATAACCTCTTCTGAGAATAAAAGGCCAAGAACAGCCAAAACATTCTTGAAAAAGCATCAGATGAGAGGATTTTCCCCACCAGATATTAAGACTTAGTATAAAGTTGTGGTCATGCACCGCAGAACCGTGACTGAGACCTGGAAGTTAAAAAGCTGCTCCTTCCAGAAGCAATGTCCTAGAGAAAGCCTTGCGTATATACACCAGGAGCCTTGTACAGGAATGTTCACAGAAGCACGTCTAAAAAGAAGGAAGTAATCCAAAATGCTTATCATCAGAAGAATGATAATGGAATACTATGGAACAGGGACAGTAAGTCACTGTTGGCCACACATACCACCCTGAACGAATCAATAAACGTAACAGTGAATTTAAAAAAAGTTCAGAGGCACCTGGGTGGCTCAGTCAGTTGGGTGTCCAACTCTTGATTTCGGCTCAGGTCATGACCTCAGGGTCGTGAGATGGAGCCTGCCTAAGATTCTCTCCCCCTTCCCTCTTTCTCTGCCCTACCCCCCGCTCATGTGCCCAGCTGCTCCCTCTCTATTAAACAACAATAACAACAACAAAAACCAGATGATTCCATCTAGCAAAAGTTTTAAAACAAGCTAAGCCAAATCAAATGATGTGGTGTTTAAGGATGCTTACATATGTGGAAACACTACAAAGAAATATACCTAACACAAAATTTCAGGATAATGGTTCTTTCTAGGGGACAGGTTGGGGGCACGTTCAGGAAAGGGCATGCAAAGGTTTCATGGGTATAAATGGTGTTTTATTTCTTAAGCTACACAGGGGGTACATGTTTTTATGTAACTTTTTAAACTACATGAATTTACACATGATATATTCCAACATTTAAAAAAAAAAATTTGAGTGACTGTTTTTCTGGTTGGTAAAGTGACCTGGACCTGGAGCCCCACATGCCCTGTCTATTAGTCTGCTTGTGTCACAGGCCAAGTTGCCCAGCAGAGTCCAACACTGAGTGTGCCAGAAGGAGGGACCTGCCCTTCCAGCACCCAGGGTCGAAGGCCCATGAGGACCCTGCTCCCGGCCTGGTTCACTGCACCAGCAACAAGGGGAAGCAGGGGCAGGGTGTGGGCCACCTCACCTGGGACGGCCAGAGGTAAGTGTACAGGGTGGCAGGTGCAGCTGCAGGCCCTGGGATCTGAGACCACACCCCTCCCCCACTGCCTTCCATGCCCATCTTCTATCCCAACAGATCTGCCTAAACCTCATTGATCCCCATTTCTAGCACATATCCCTAAGACCAGAAGACATTCGGAACAATTCCCAGCCTAAAGGGACACATGGGGCCCCTTGAAGGGCTCCAAAGCCCTGCCCAGCACTGTTGCTCAAGCCTCTGGACATCTGACTCCGTGAGAGAGGTTCCCTGTGCATCCAGCAGTCCCAGCATCCTTCTAAGCGGCATACCTACAGAATGCATCAACGGCCTCATCTGGGCCTCACTGCAGCCCTGGAAGACAGTTGATACCGTCAAGGATGAAGAAATCCAGGCACCAAGAGGTAAGGCAACCTTCAAAACACAGGCCACTGACTCAGTAGGTCGGTAGGTGGGAGAGAGGGTGAAGCGGGCAGGGGGACATGGCCTCTGTTCATGTACAAAAGGTATCTGGTTGATCTGAGTCTACACCCTCATGAAGAACCCTCAGAGCAGACAGAAAGCTCTCGGAAGGCAGAAGCCATGTCTCTGTTCTTCTTGGCCAGTCACCTCCCCGACAGCCACTAAAACAGGACCTCCCTGCAGGCCCCAATGCACTAAGCCACCCAACACAAGGGAGAAGATTTGAAACCCTGCAGCCTTCCCTTCCAAGGGCTTGTCCAGGTCCCGAGAGCCTTCAAAGCTTGCTGGAGCCCAAAGGAAGAGAAGGTAGAGCCCATCCAGACGGAAGCACAGGTACTTCAGGTATCATCTGAAGCCCCGTGACCACTTAGAGAAAGAGTAGGGGGCACAAGCCTACCTCTAACCTGTCCTGCTCCCCCAGCTGCAGGTCTGCTCACCCTCCGGACCACGTGCCACTTGTAATGTCCCTGCCCCAACCCCCTACCACTTCTGCTGGCAGATTAGCTTTCAAATGTGAACAGGGACAAAGCTGGCTCAGAAGACTTAACTCTGCCCGACGGGTTTAGCTCAGCTTCAAAGCTTCCTAACTGGAACCAAATAAGCGGGCATATCGCAGCTGGAAGGGACAGGCCGGAAGGAGGGGGGAGGACAGGGGCATCTCTGTAAGCTGGATTACCTACAGCAACAGCCTGCAGCTGAGTGACACAGCAAGACCTGTCATGGTGGTCACTGCAGGAAAAACCAAATACCCCTTTCCTCCGAGCCCTGGGGACAAAGTCAGGAACATCCGCAAGCAGGGGTGCACCCTTCACAGCAGGGCAGGGCCACCTCGTCCTCAGAAGCCACGCCACACTCACCACCCCGGAAGCCATTCTCAACTGGCACCACCCAGACTGACAGCACCCTTTGTGCTCTGGGTTCAGCCCATTTCACGTGCACAGGAGGCTCTGTCTCTTCCACTGGGCTGCAAGCTCTCCCCGGGCACAGGCTCTGGATCAACTTGTCTCTGTCTCTCTCCACCCTTGTCCATGCCCGGAACCCCATCCTCATCTTACCAGCAAACTCTTACCCACCCTTCAAAATCCAGGGGTCACTGGCTCTACTCTGTTATCTTTGTTTCTGTCTACCGAGCAGTATTAACTACTCGATCAAGTAACTCGACTGAGCACCTACTGCTCAGAACTAGAACTGTTCGTGTATCTGACTCCTCCATGGGACTCTGAGCAGCTCAAGGGCCCGCCTGGCTTACAGCAGGTGCTCAATCAATGCACAGGGCCACAGTGCCTCCAGTCAGCCCTCTTGGTAGAAGAAACAAAAAGATACATAATTCACTAAGACTTTTTTCCAAACTAGGAAACTCAGACTGGTTTTTTTCCCCTCCCCTTTATTTCTGATGGACACAAACATTCTAGAGAGGCAGAGTCGGACAGCCAACATGGGGATGGGGGGGCGGACAGGGAAGGACAAGTCAAGTCAGGCCACCCGGGGGCGGGGTCCAGGCCTGCTGCTGTCCCTCCCTAGAACGCTGGGGAGGGGGAGATGGCCTGGCTCTAACCCCTGCCTTGGGAGCCCTGTGTTCAAATGCTTGGTGGAGGACAGTCCAGATGACCTCTCAATTCCGCGACTTCCTGGCCTGAGAAAACTGATCTGCCCTCTGCAAGCCCAGTCAGCCTGTTCTCACCAACTGGAGGCTCCTGTGCACGCAGCGGGCATTCAGTAAATAGTTGTGGCATGAGTGAATGGGCTCAACTGGGACCCCAACAGCCCAGCAAGCCCCAGAGCCCGCTGCCAAGTTCAGCCAAGGGCAGCCAGGCACACAGAGGCACGGCAGGGGGAGGGCGAGGCCCCCATCCTCAGAAGAGGTCGGTGGTGCTTTCTGGGCTCTTCCCTGGCAGGTCAGCCAACGTGAGGGCAGACCTGTGGCCCTTCCCTCAAGATGGTGACAGGGCTCACCCTGGTTCAGCTGGGACTTTCTCTTTTCTTTCCTCTTCCTCCCCGCCCCCCCCTTGATTGACACTAGTGCTGGCTCTGACATGATTTAAAAATAGATATTAAGACAAGGAAATTTAATTTTTAATGCTTTGGAAAGGAAGTGAACACGGAGCTGGCATTCCCTCACAGCCACGTTCTGGGGTCTTGGAGCACCAGCCCCCTTCCCCCAAGCAGAGCCCTGCCTGACCCACCCAGAAGGCCTACTTGCCAGGGTGCTCTGGGGAGACAGCCCGATGCCTCACACCTGAGCATTTCAGGAAGCCTCTAAATGCCTCCCATTGCCCAGCTCAGCCAGCCTCCTGCTTGGAGAGGTCACGTCCCAAACCTGTTTTGACCCTGTTGAGACCCCTCTGCCTGCTTACCACTTCCCTTCCCAGACAGAAGGTCTCCCACAGACTCCGTAGGACACCCAGGCCATCCAGCACCGGCTGTATGCACACCTGTGTCCTGGGCACCATGGACCGGCGGGGAACCAAGGAGCCCACAGAGGAACTCACGATGCAGCCAAGCCACTAACGAACGTTAAGCCTCAGTTGTGGCTAGAGAGCCTTAACCAAGTTGCCCGCACCCACAGGGCAAGTGAATGGCCTATGAGGGGCCAAGCCGCAAAGGCCTGACCCCACTCAGGGGAGGTTAATCAGGGTGTCCACCCAGCACCCTACCCGTGGCAGCCCTGCCCCAACCTTTCCCCTGCTCCAGCAGGCACACTGAACACTGCCTCCTTGGCTAATTGGCCTTTATTAAGAGAGCAACCCACAAGGAATAGACTTTCCAATGGAGCCGGAATGTCACTGCTCTGCCAGCCCTGATTTAAAGTGATGGGACAGCTCTGCTGGCAAGCAGGAAAAGTGACCATTATCCTGAGTGGCAATTATGCCAGCAACCCCAGGCCCATCCCCAGCCCCTCCATTATCAGACAGGAGCTGGATTTGGATTGGGAGGAGCTGGGCTGGGATCACGGTCTGCTGTGCTGAGAAGGGGACACAGGCCCCCAGCACCCAAAGCCCACCCCCACACACTCTCTCTCCCCTACTCAGGGTTTAAAGCTCTGAGCCTCCTTTGCCCTCCTGGAGGGGCTCTGATTCACTTCATCTCTCCCTAGGGTATTCCACCAGATGGCCCTGGGAGGACTCAGGGATGGAGCTGATGGAGGGTGCTGCCCTGCGCTTTCTTTCCACTGCTGGGAGAACACCCTGGGGTGGGTTTGATTACTGGTGTACAGGCCCCTCAGGATGGAGAGAAACTGCTGTCCCAAGTCAGGCCTCCTATCTCCCTGCTACCAAGAAGCCAGCCTTCTCTTTGGCCCCAAGGATCAGGATGAGGGCCCCAGAATCAGGATGAGGGCCCCAGAATCAGGAAGAGGGCCCCAGGATCAGGTCGAGGTACGAAGGGGACGAGGAGATGGGGCTCAGTCTGACGTGACCACTGATCCCCCCTCCCCTAGCCCCAGCATCTCTTTCAGGCCCTCAGAAATGCTGCCCTGGGTGCCAACATGGCTAGCACCAACTGGTTGAAGTCAGTGGTGCCAGGAGCATACCGGGATGCCACCCCGGCCCCCAATTGGCAGGCGCGCCCAGCAGCCTGTAAGTCACCTGTCTTTTTCTTCGGAAGGAGGAGGAGCACTGGCCGCATAGCCCCGCCTCCCTCCTGCCCCTAATGATGTCGCCCAGGACCTCACTAATGGCAGTACCCTCAAAGCTCCACCCAGTAGATGGGACCCAGGATTCTCCCGCCCAGGAGGGGGTGCAGTGTGAAGGCAGGGGGGTGTGGCGGCAGCAGCGGGCTTGGAGAACTACCAGGTAGGCTCCAGGATCTATAGGAAGATCTCTATCTATTGATTGCAGGCCTCAGGTTCAACTCTAATGCCTCAGAAAAGCCTCCTTTGGGGATCTGAGCCATAAGACTAGAACAAGTGATGGCTACGTAAGTCCTAACAATTGCTCTGGGTCCCAAAGGGCTCACGCTCTGACCAGCTCAGCATCCCTCCTCACCCCTACCCTCTCACTCCCCTCCAGTCTTCCTGTGTGCACTGTAAAGCAACAGAAGTGTCCCAGGAGTCCTGCCTCATCAACCAGCCCACCTGCCCTTGGCCTAAACACCTTCACCCTTTCTCTTCCGACTTGGCTCTTTCCTCTGCTCCCTCCCTCGTATCGGGCCCAAGCACCTGCCTGCAGGTAAAGCGCAGTGACCTGCCCCCATGCCCAAATCCCGGCTAACTCCCAGCTACGCCCTGTCCACCTCCCAGGGAACACAGTGGCAGACACTCTTACACACACCAGCATCCATTGCTCTTCTGCTAACTTTCCACCTTTCCTAAGGTCTACGTCTTACTTCATCATTTCACGAGTGACTAGCATAAAAGAACTGGGTCTTTCAGATCCAATGTCTCCCAGCTCGTAGCATGTCATGGGAATTCTGAAAATATTAAGCAATCAGAAAAGTCAATGATTCAGAGAAAGAGAATCCTTGCCTGGTAAAAAAGAGTGCTAGTAGGTACCTCCTAATTAGGAAACGACAGCAAGTTTTCTCACTATAACCAAAAATAAGAAAGCCACTCCATCAATCAGCTCATTAACCTCTGCCAAGCTCTTAAGGGAAGATGAAAAGAGTTCCTTGTCGCCCCACAGCTAAGTTGCTAGGAGAGCCTTCATCACAGGCAAGTCTGAGAACTAACTTCTCTTCCCTATCAAGGGGGATTCGGGAATCCCTACCACACAGGAAGATGTGGATTTACCACTCTGGCCGTCCATTCACTCACTCACAAACTTATAATGAGTGCCTACAACGTGCAGGGCCGGGACCCCTGTGCCCAGGTGTGAGGAGGATGGAAACCAAGTAGAGGGACGGAGCTGAAGAAAGGAGCCACAAGCAGTTATATCTACTCTGGCCAGCAGGGGGCGGGGTGGGGGTGGGGAGGAGGGCTGCTAAGTGGGCGGTATTGGCCAAGGCCCTGAGCTGCCCCACCAAGGGCTTTCTAGTAAGTGGTAAGATATGCAGAGTGGGGCAAGGCAGAAAGGTAGGTTGAGACTATGAACAACGGCAGAGAAGGAAACTCCACGATGAAAGTGTAGGCAGCACTCGTGTAAATCACAGGCACCAAATACACACCACCACTTGGCTGACACTGATGCTGGCAAATGAGTCGGAGGACCAGGAGCACCTGCCCAAAAGCGGCCGTGAAATCATTCTTGACATTCCAATGGTTCAGCCCCGGTTTCCACAAAACCCTCACCACAGGACAGGTAACATCCTAACAGCGGTGGTGGCCAGAGGGCCCCACACCAGGCAGGCATCTGGGGAAATCCAACTCAAACAACCTCAAACTGGGCTCCTCAAAAGAGAAGCAGTGGCCTGTGCCCCAGGCTGGGAGGGGGGCTCCCTCCCCAGAGGGAAGGAAAGGATGCAGGACCCCATAACTAATGAGGTCAGACATGAGGGAGGCCATCACAATAGCCTCCCCTGCCCCAGACTAGAAAGGAAACCCAGTGCTTAAGGGATAAAGCGATTTGCCCAAGGTCACAAGAGAAGCTAAGACAGAACCAAGACTAGATCCCGTCTTCTTCCCACCCAGCCCTGAGCTCTTTCCTTCTGTGGGAAAAGTCATCCCACGCGCACACCCAAAAAAGTTTGTCAGTTAAAGCAGGTCACTTCACACGGGTGCTGAACATCAAAGCACAACGGCTTCTACCCAGCTTCACCGTGAATGACTTTCTCCTGCCCCCAGGGCTCCTTCTGGACCCTGGGCAGCTGACAGCCTCCAGCCGGCAGGAGGACAGGCCCTGGGGCAGAGCCAAACATCTGTGCTGATGACGCTGGGGCTCTGGCGAAGAAAGGCAGAGGCAGCAGCTGGGATGAAGAAGCCATGACATACAAATTTAAGAAGTTTTAAAATTTGCCTAACTTGTATTCCTTATGCACGCATGCACACGTGTGTGCCCGCGGCCTTCAGAATCACAGAGAACAGAGAGCTATTCCAAGTTGCCCCACCCACCGATACCTTCTCTAGAAAATAATCTCTCACCGAGGATGGGGCACTCCCTTTGTCCCTTCCAGTCTTGGGGGCTCCCGGAGCCTGAGAGGGCTCACTGGCGTTCCATGGTGGGAGCACATGGCCAGCCTGCTCCCTGCCCAGTCCACTGCAATCCCTCAAAAGCAGCTGTCCGCCACCCGATGGCAGTATCCCTCCCACACTCTCCTTTCCCACACAAGCCCCACACTCAGGGGCAGATCTGCAGGCTAGCAAATGTGTCTCCCGGCTTGGGACAGGGGCTCCTCTCCTTTTCCCGGGACTCACTGAAGGAGTGAGAGGAAGTGACCTCGACCATCCCTCCCACCCCTCCACCTCACGCCCACAAAACGCGGCCGACTGTCTTCTTGTATATTCAGGAAGACTACAAGAAGATACTCGAAAATCATCCACACTTGTGCCTATCTCCGACTCAAGGTCACAGCTGTTAAAAATTCTGGCCCCACACCTATTTCTGCAGGTTACCCAGTTGGAGGCACTTGCAGCATGGGTTTCTGACAGGGGAGGGAGGTGGTGGCAAACTTTGCCAGCCACCTAGGAGTAGAGTAAGTCTCTCCTGGAAGACTGGCAAGTTGGAGCCTCCATTCAGCCACCGAGGAGAGAGAAAGATGAATGAAGGTGGGGGGGGGGAGGTAACGATTTAAAAAAAAAAAAACAACAACAAAAAACCCCACACTTACCGTTGTGCAGAAAGCAGGGCAATGCAGCACCACGGAGGAAGACGGTAGCATGACGGTAAGCAGCGAAGAGGAGAGGTGGCAAGGGAGAGAGAAACGCAAGGACTTACCCAGAATATCAAATTGAAGAGGAACATCATGTACTTCAAGCAGCAGAGGCAGCCCCTGGCCATGTTGCACTTCTTAAATTCTAGGAGAAAAACAAAGGACAGGTCCAGGTAAAACACCACGTACTTGCTGCCTTTGGGGGCATGGTACTTGTCAGTCTTGACGCCAGCCTCGGCGCGGCTCTGTCCCCGGGAGCCCGCGGTGCCGTAGAAGGCGCCGGCCGTGAAGCCGCGGCCGAACGCGCGGCCCGAGGTGGACGGCTTGGCAAAGTCCGAGTCCTTGCTGTCCAAAGATGGACTCCGGTGGATCGAAGAATCCTCGCTACTCGACTTCTCCATGCTCGCGTCGTTCCCGGGGGGCGCGAGGGGCGGGGGGCATCGCTCCCGGAGTGGGACGGAGGGGGCGCCCAAGTCGGGCGCGGGCTGCAGGCGGGCTGGCGGAGCCCTGCACGCCCCCTCTCTGCACCGGGGCGCACTCCCGGCCAGACCCCGTGCTCAGGGGCCGCTGCCTTTCGGACGGCGCCCCGCTCCCAGCCGACTGGCCCGGGAGGGCTCTGCGGTGCTGCGCGGCGCGGCACGGCGCGGCGCGGCTTCGGCTCTACGCGCGCTCGCGAACGCTCTCCGGGAACTGGCTGGTCTGCGTAACTTAACGTCTTTGGGGAGGCTGCAATTTGATTTTTCTTTCCAGAGCGTCAGCTCGCCTCCCGGGTGCACTGGCCGCTCCACGCGAGGCACAAGGGCGCCAGGATCCAGGTCCCCGGGCACACCTCTCCTTGCCCAGCCCTAGCGCGGAGCCCGACCACTTTGCTGGCGCTCCTCCTCCTTTCGCTCCGCGACTTTGCGGAGCTGCTCGCCGGCCCTGGGCTGCCCGGGCGCGCGGCGGGCAGTGCCGAGGGATCCGCCGCAGCTGCCACCGCCGGGCTTTCCCTGCGAAATCCCAGCCCCGACTCCCGACTCCGATATCGCCCGGAGCCCCCTCCTCGGGGCCTCGGCCCCGCCCCCTGCTTTGCATTCGACCAATGAGCACCGGGCTTGCCGGGGGGGCGGGCAGCCTCCCCCTCCCCAATGACACACTATCTTTAATAGGATTAGCGTTCTGCTGTGTGCCTATACCAGTGCGCCGCGAGCCCTCGCTAAATGTCAAGGGCTCTGGAGCTGGGGGTGAACCAGAACCTTCATCGGAAGGCGCTGGTCTCTTCCACGGGAGAAAAAGGGGCGGCGAGAGAAGGGGAATGGCTGGAGGTACCAACGACCCAAGGAAACCAGAGGAAAGGGCTGGGGAGGACAGGAGGAGGAAAGAAGCGCGGCCACTGTCGAGCTGGCCGCCGCCCCCTGTGCACACGGGGCCTGTCCGACCCGAGGCACACGGTCTCCCTGCTGCATACGCGCACACACGCTTTTGCACACGTGGATCTGGCTACTGCACGCAGAGAAAAGAGACCGCAGGGGAGGCGCGAGGTGTGGGAAAGGCGCTCGGGGCCTCCGCGGGGCGCGCGCCGCCCTCCCCGCCCCCTCCGCGCGCGCGCGCGCGCTCGAGCACACACGCGGCTCCGCGAGACTCCTGCAGCTGCGCGAGGCCCCCCAACCCCCACCGTCCCCGCGTTCCTGGGTGGGATGCCGTGCTGGCTGGGACCCCAGCTGGGCTGAGAAGAGTAGGTGGCAGAAGTAGGGTCCTGCCTTGCCCCTCTGAATGCTGCCTATGCCAAGGGTGACGTAGGAGTGCTCTGGGACCCAGGCTGGGTCCTCTCCCGTGAGGACTGCACAAAAGGGGCTGATCAAGGGAAACAGGACAAAGAACGCTCTTGCTAGGGGCTCGGGAACATCCTGGAGGAGCCCTTTATCCTACTGTAAAACATTGCACCCGTGTCCCCTTGGCTTGTGCATAAATCTGCACAGCTGATCTGGAGCTACCATAGTTGGCAAACAAAGAAAACTAGAAGACTTGGGGGGTAAGGAGCCCACCTCTCCTTTCTGCCACCAGCAAGAGAGTGCTGAGAGCCCTTGAGAGCAGCCCGCCCCCCCCCACTCCATTTACCAGGCTCTGTATCCCAGCACCCAACACCGGGCTTGGCCTCTGGGAGGCGCTAGACAAGGATGGCTGGATAGAAGAGTTCCTGCCCTCCGTGGGAGTGGGAGTGTGATTATGCCCAACCTGGATCCCATGAGACATGTATTCCACACCTGCTATGTGCTGAGCGTGGGGCCAGACCCTTGAGGGAACAGATACAGGGTGTGCTGCTCCCTGCCCTTCAGACACACACAATCTAGTTAGGAAGACGGAAGGACATCAATCACCAAGGTGGTGGGCAGGAATATAACTGGCTATGGCCTAGAGGGAGAGGGACATTCATTCCAATCAGAGGGACTTGAAGACCCTCATCATGGGTTGGCTGTGGTGGCCCTTTGCTGAGTCTGCACCCTCATTGGCTCAGAGGCAAGGGGGGGGCCAGCGCTCAGCTTCTTTAGTGGGACCTGCAATGGTGTTACCATTCTAAGCCCCTTCCCCACTTAGAGGGCAGCCCAGCAATGAAACCTAGTGAGTGTCATGGCCATGGCACCTTGGTCTCCTGGTTGGGCACAGTGGTCCTCTGGATGCTATCTACAGATGAGGGGCACGTGTCTGGCTGGCTCCCGACTGACCCCACTGCCACCTGACTGGAATGGCTAACACCTTTTGTCCTCTTCAGCCTCGACTGGCTCCCACGGGCTCCCGGCTGCCACTTCGTTCTCATAACATTACTTCTTTGATGCAGGAGAGATCATTTACCAGCTGGACTGTGAGTCAGGAGACCTGTTTTTCACTCTGAGCTCAATTTTGAGCCGTGTGATCAAGGACAAGGTAGTCTGCCTTTCTGAGCTACTATTTCTTCCTCTTTAAAATGGGGATTAATAGAGCCTCCCCCCGGAGACGTGTCATGAGAATAAAGTGAGCTGGCAGATGTGAGACCCATCTGAGCACTGTAAGCGCTGAGCAAATACACGGGCCTGGTAACGCTAGCCTCAGACGGAGACTCTGTGTCAGCACGGGCCCTCCCAGGTTGGCCCCCCCTCCTATCTTCTCTCTTTTTTTTCTTCTTCATCAATTCACACCTTCTTCAGTAAGAATAGCCTCTGCGTTGTCCCTGGATCGTTCCCCCTGCATTCCTGCTTATAAGTGGGTTCAGGCCGTAATTATTTCCTCAGCAGCGGAGGCCCTGGTAGGCCAGGGTGAAGGACGAGGTAAGGGGAAGAGGAAGCTGCCCAGTGTAAGAGTTCTGCTCGCTCCGGGTTACCCTTGTTGGGAGGGCACTGAAGTCCCGGTCTTCAGTCCATTAACAAAGTTCAGTGATGTCCCATCAGGGCACCCAGCTTAGTCATTATCAGGATAATAAGAGCAACAGAGATTTGCAAGTCCTCATTATATCCCAGGCACCCAGCTTCACACATAGTAACTCACTGAGTCCTCATGACAACCATGTAGAATAGGAATGTTATTAACCCCATTTTACAGATAAGGAAATATGATTTCAAAGCCCATTTCTTTACTCTCTTGGGCTCGAAACCTAGTTCCCAACCTTGGGAATCTTCCAGTCTAAAAGGCAGAATCTAAAAGCACAACAGGGAACCTGAAATTGCATGTCCTGATGAGAGGTCATTAGATAAAAGGACTTCATAAAAAAGGACCTCAAAAAAAAAAAAAAGCCTTCTGCCCCCACTCCAAGACTGTACGTAGAGAAGCCCAAAGCAGAGCAATATAGCCAGTTCCATGACAGGACCAGCAGAGAGGGGTCCCTTGGACCCCCCCAGAGTGAGTGTGGACAGGGAGAGAGGAGGTGTGAGGGCATCCCAGGAAGGCGTGGGTATGGTACACTGAGGGGCAGTAAGGAACCAGGCCTGCCTGGAGCAGGAGAAGGTGCCTGGGAATCAAAGTGAGCTACTTTGCATGGCCTTGCATGACACAAGAACAGTATGGACCGCATCCTGGAGCTTCCCAAGCACATGACACCATTGGTGCCCTTGGAAGCTGGACCTGGCAGCAGCGTGCAGAGGTGAGAGGATCAGCTGCTGTGGTTGCCCCAATTTCTTAGATTGTGG
This sequence comes from Callorhinus ursinus, assembly GCF_003265705.2. NCBI lineage: Eukaryota > Metazoa > Chordata > Mammalia > Carnivora > Otariidae > Callorhinus > Callorhinus ursinus. The sequence continues at coordinate 4,293,107 of NW_027397136.1, read as the reverse complement.
GTGCAGAAGTAACGACCAGAGAGCAAAGGTGGCCTGAGACACCAGTCTCCTGCCCAGCCCTGATCCTCAACCACTCGCCATGCTCAGGGGAGCTGGAAGACACAGCCTGCCCTTGAGGATCTCTGAGCATGTGAACAAGGCACAGCCTGCCCTTGAGGATCTCTGAGCATGTGAACAAGGCAGAGCTGCCTTTCTTTTTTTTTTTTTTTAAACAACAACCCCCCAAAAAGTGAAGCAAGTACAGAATTCCCAGAGGGGAGAAAGAGAAGTGAATATGTGAAATTAACATGCAAAGTCTCAGCTGACTGGCAATTGGGGAGCTGTGGGCTCAGAGTAAATGCCAAGCTCTCTCTGCCTCTTCCTGAGTTTCTCAGGCCTGCAGTGTGAGCCAGAGCTCGGCTTTGGTCTCTCACTCACCCACACACAATCAGAGCTGATGGGCCCACACAGATCCCCTTCCTGACCTGCACTGAACACTTCCGTGTTCAGCAGCGTGTGCAGCTCACGAGGTATCCTGTACCTCTAAGCTTCAAACAGGGCAGTCTCACAGAGAATTCAGGTTAGACATGCGGTGGTATTTGCTATCCTAAGGAACATGTGAGATGGGCCACCGCTGTAGGAGAAGGGAGTCCATCCCAGTTTTTAAACTCCAAAATTGGGATCTTTTTTGGCAAACCATTTACCAATGGTGCCAAAAGAGAAAAAGGCTGGAGAGGTCCCTAGCAGGGGGCCCATATCCCACAATGTTTACGTGAAGGCTCAGTAGGCAAGGAATGATTAGGAGGGTCCAGAGGCCGGGGCAAGGCTCTTTGCCAGGGAAATTAAACAGCTACAAGGTCATGCTACAAGGTCATGCATACCCGTACTTGGCCAGGATTCAGGAAGGATGGTAACAATGCCAGTGAAAAGATCAGAGTAAAAAAGAACTAGGGGGTAGTTCTATTTTGTATGTGTTTAATTTCTGAGACTCATAAGGAAAACATACAAACAAAGAGGGTTTGGCTGCAGGGGCACAGTTCACAGTTAGAATTGCTCAGGAGTGTACCAAGGGTACCTCGCTCTCTGGGGAGAGGTCTGCTCCTCCCTCCTTTGAGTCCCCAGCTGTTTGTTCAGCCTGCAATTACAGTTTGCCTGCATGCCTCTGCTCCGGCCACTGGGCTTCCCAAAGGAGGGAGGGGCTGTGTCTGAATCACTTCATCCCTCCCCCCGCCCCCCCTCACACACACCCCCGCCTGGGGGCGTGTCACAGGGACCACTACAGGGCAGGTACTCAGAATGTGTCAGCTGGTTAGAGGGGAAAGGCAGACCACCATGCCTAATGCCTAAGTCCTGAGTTCTCTCTAAGGATAGCCTGAGAGCCCCAAGTTGATTAACCAGAGGATGGGACCCAAGCCAGAAATCTATGGAATTGTTCCTGGAAAGCAGGCTATCTGAGGCCATCAAAACCTGACAAGGGAACTCAGGAAATTTAAATTTCCCAGCTACAGATAACAGAGTGGAAAGGCCACAAGGTCAACTGTTTTGTTCATAGCCATATTCCCAACACATAGAGCAGCATGGGATGGTGAGGAAACTGACAGATGGATAAATAAGCTTATGGATCAGAAGGCCATTGTGGAGGAAGACTCAGGAAAGGCAGGAAGGAGAAAACGGGGAAGACCGACAGGAACCGACAGGAACCAGACCACCCCTCCCCATCCCCCGGTGGACCACGCCTTTTGGAAGAGCTCTAAGGACCACGCAGGTCGGCCTCCAGCTGAGTCCCTGGTGAACTCCCTAGTCCCTGTGAGCTCCGCTCCCCAGTGCTATGGTCACGTCTCAGAGCCCAAGTGCTGGCTGTGATGAGCCCCTGTCAGAGGCCACTCCTGGCCACTGAAAAACCATGACTGTGAAGGGTCCCTCAGCTGTGTGTCCACACGCCACACTGAGAGGTGAGAGCACTGGGCAGAGCGTGTGCTGCTGACCCTGCGGGCAGTAAGCTCTGAGGAAACAGGGTCACAGCTGTAGACCAACTGTACTGCTCATGACCCAGTCAGGTGTGCTGCAGGTCAGGCTTCTAGATCATGAGGAACCAGGTGGAAGGTGTGCATGGATCGTCAGGAACACCAACACCACTCAGCACATACCACACGCCCGAGTGACTGTGGGCCAGTTGGGCCCGGTTCTGTGAGAAACCATGGCATACGCTCAGATGGCGTCAATACCCCCCGTCCAAACCCACCACCCCACCCAGCCACGGAGAGCCGAGCTCTAGCAAAGTGACAGCGTGGAAACTCTCTGGGCTTTGGGACTAGATGGATCTGCGTCTCTTCCCCCCACGTATCTCAGTTTCCCCAACCATAAAATGGAGATGATAATCACACTTCCCCAGGCAGTAAGAAGACAGAGATTAAAGGTTAAAACCGCAATGCACATAGCACAGTGTCTGAGACAGAAATGTTCAAAGGAATTGAGGCACTATTATGATTATCAGCGTAATTATGATAGTAACTGTGGTCCCAGTCCCCATCGAATTATAATGCAGTTGAACAAAGATACAACACGTAACCGATACAAAATATTCTGTGGCTCCAATTCTAAGGGTAAGGACCAACAGCTCCTCCTCCTCAGACAGCCCTCAGTTCCAGGCCCCCTTCTTCTCTGCCCAACACTACTGCACTTGGCCATCCCGTTCCTTCCAGGGCCATCCACCTGCTGATGTCACCTAAACGTTTACCTGGGCCTGCCCCGGCTTCTGGGCCCCAAGTGCACATACCCAGCTCCCATTTGGCAGCCCCATCAGCTGCCTCACAGGCAGCTCCAATTTCACATGCCCCAGAGGGACTGACCTTGCCCTAGCCCTGCTCCCCTGGCCATACCCTCCCCTTCTCAATAAACAGCGAAGCCCAAGATTCACCCATGACTCCCCATTGCCATTTGCTCTCATTCCAATCAAACACAAGTCCTATCCAGTGAGCCACCCTCTACTTCCTTCTCCACGGGTACTGCCCTGGCCCCATCCTACGTCATGTCTCACCTGAGCTCCTGCTGCAGCCTGGGACAGAGCCCCCAGCCCCACCCCGGCCCCGAGTCCTCCTCACAGGACAGCCAACACCATCTTCTCACTCACCGTGCTCCCCTGTTTTCCTGAGATTAGGAGTGCGTGTATGTGCGTGTGTGTGCGTGTGTGTGCGCGCGTGTGTGTGTGTGTGTGTGTGTGGCTGCTAGTCTACTTTTCCACTGCAATCCAAATTCCTGAAGCATCCTAAAGGTCTGGCACCACTGGCCCCAGCCTACCTGTCCAGCCCCATTTGCAAGTATTCTCCTCTTGCTCATTATGCCCCAGCCAGTGAACCCTCCGAGCTCGCTTCTCCCCAGAGTCTTTGCCCATGCTCTTCCCTCTGCCTGGAACGCTCTTCCTCAGCTCACTGCCTGACTTACTTCTACTCATGCCTGAGCTCTTGCAAATCCTTCAAAGACGTTTCTTCTGGTTTGCTGGCTAAATTGAAGCTACCCTGCCCATCAATAATACAGTCTTGGCATCATTTGCCTCTTCCTGCCTAGCCCTCATCCCAGTTTGAAAGCACATGTTTCCCTGAGTGACAGTTTGCTGCCTGATTCTCTTACTTGACCATGAACTGAGGGCAGCAGGGACTGGGTCTGTTCTTCTCAGTACTGCGTACCCAGTCCAATGCCTGACCAGCAGCAGGGCTCAATAAACACTTGATAACAAATGAATGGGAGCTCACTGCAGGGCATGCACAGGGCAAGCCAGCATGATGAGGAAGGGCCTTCCAGTTGTATGGTCACCTCGGGCCACCTGAGCAACAAAACCTCAGGATACTAGTTACCTCTGTGATCTCTAGTTCCTTAACTACAGAACAGGGAGCTTGGACTAGTTGGTTCTTCAAGGCTTTTTCCAGACTCCAGCCCTGCAAATCCCCCCTGTGAAATGGGACTGGACAGGCATAGGGTGGGAGAAAGAGTGTGCTGGAAGGAGAAGAGTGCCCAGGACATCCGGGAAGGGCATGCCCACATGCCCAGACAAAACAAAGCTTTGCAGAAAGGCCACATGGCATGGAGGTGGGGCTGGAGCAGAGATGACCCTGGATGCCAGTTAAAAATCTGCATAAAGCTTCCCCACCCCCTACTCCTCTTGTCGACTCCAACCCCTGCACCCCCCTGCCGCAGACACTCCCACCAAGATGAATGCACATCGAGGTCACTGCTTCCTCTGTCTGGAACTCCCTTTCCACACACACTGAGTGGCTTTCACAGCCCGGGTGGCACCCGTGTGGCCTCCTCCTGAAGTGTGGGGCCCCTCCTTGGAGCTCCGGAGCCCATCAGAGCACGGTACTGCCTGTTCACCGAGCTCCCTGAGCCCGAGAGTGTGCGCTCCTTGAGAGCACGGGCTGTGCCATCACCTCTGCATTCTGGCCCCTGGCACACTAGCTCGCACGCAGGAGCTCTTAAACACCAAGCACGTGAGTGAAGCGGCGAGGGTCTCTGCGGGCTCTTGAGCAAGGGAGAGCCACACTTTAGAAAAATGCACCTTGGCTTAGAGCAGGGAAGTCTTTATGCAAAGAGCGAGAATGGCCAGTCCCAAAGGACAACAGTCTTTTCCTTGAGCAGGTGTACAGAGTGGAAGGGAACAGCAGACACTGAGCCCTGGAAGCACAGGCTGGTGGCCCACCAGGGTGATGCCCACCTGGGCTCTCAGGCCCTTTTTCCCAAGAAAGTCCCAAACCAACACCATCTTTCTTCCCAAGCCCCATCAGCATCCCTAAGGGGCCTGGCGTGCAAGGCATTGTGCTGGACAGATGTACCTGGACCCGCACACGCACACACACGGAGCTATTCACTCCAGGGAGACAGAGAGAAAGAAAGGATTTGTTATAAGTACTATCAAAGAGGGCAGGTGGCTTCAGGGAGGATGAGATAAGGCCAGGCCACCAGGCACAGGGAAGTGTGGCGAAGCCTGAGGTTTATTGCCATGCACCGGTGGAAATTCACTGACCCAGCAAATCCAGTATTCCTGAACCACCCCGTGGAGGGCACTGACTTGCGGCCTGGGCCAGCACCCTCTGACCCAGCATCCAGCCTGCCTGTGAAGCCAGCCCCTGCAGCCAGGACCCATCCGCTGATTGAGAAACTGCTGCCTCCCCTCTTCCCTCCGTCCCTCCCTGGGCCTGGGACCACTGTAGGGAAGAGCAGCGTGTGAGGAGCACTTGGGGATGCTCTAAAGAAGATGGAGGAAGAAACAATGCCCCGGATTCCACCGGCTCTGAACCCTCACAGGAAGGGAGCTTGCCCCTGAGCTGAAGCGAGTAGGAGGTACAGTGTGGTGAATGGGCTCGAGAAGACATATTTGGGCATCCCCATTGGGTAGAAGTTGGCTATCGAAGGACTCAAGTCTGATGGTGCATGAAGCTGCTTGTGGTCTCTGAACTCCCGCCAGCCCCTTCGGTAAAGTGAGGCAGCAGCACCGGCCAAAATCCCACTGCATCTCTCCTGCCTCTGCCTGCGGACCCGCGTCCATGCGGCCGAGTCAGTCAGGGTACCTCCCGCTGAGGGGGCTCAGAGAAGCAGTCACCCCAAACCTGGAGGCAGCTCTCGTCTCCAAGTAGCTGGGATGAAAATGGTCACAAACCACACCCTTTGCCGTCCTGCAGCGTTCCTCCAAAGCCTCTCAGGTTGTCCCGGCAGAGCCGCGGTAACCAGATCTTAACGTGATGCGCACCCAACCATGTTTCCCTGACCCAGACTTGCCCAGCACATGGCCAGAATGCAGACGGCACGCACACACGTTCCCTGCCGCAGCCTCCCCGCCTTGAGACTGCCAGCCCCAGTCCGCCTCCCACCCGCCAGTCTCCTCACTGCCTCCCGTCCTCCTACTGGCCCCCTGCCAAATGTTGCCACCATCACGGACCAGAGGCAGGGCTCCGAGGTGCCACACTGCCCCCTCTCACCAGCTCCAAATCTTCGCCCGCTCTCCGGGTCTTTTAACACACACACTCAAGCTTGGCATTCAAGACCTTCTACACTGTGCTTTGCGGGCCTTATTTCCCACGAGTCCCTGGCCTGTGCCCTATCCCCTCAGCAGTCGGAGCTCCTCATGGCTCCCCGGACACGTCTCCACCTCCCAGTCTCCACACTCTGGCGTATGCACTGCCCTCCACCCACGGTGGCTCCCCCCACCCATCTCTGTCTGCAGTAGGTGGGCCAGGACTCGTCTCAAATGCCACATCCTCCATGAATGAAACTCTGATCCTAAGGATCGCCCCCAAACTAAGAGGCCCTCTTCTTGTTCCTAACCTCTCTTTGGGGCACTCATTTCACTCTGACTTGTACCATGGCTGTTTGCATAAATGTCTTCCTACAAGACTACAGGAAGACCTGAGGGGATGAACTCTCCTGTGTTCCTCTTGCAGAACCAGCCTGATATGTGGAGGACACTTCAGAAATGTGAAGCCAAATTAACTGAGTCCCTCAACATCATCCACATGGCCCCCAAGCATCACCCCCACCTCTACCATCCGTACTCACCTCAACCCATGTATTGGACACACCTGACACCGCCCCCAGCCTTTCTGGTGGGTGCTCACCTTGTAAAATCACTAGTATCTGTCCTCCCTTCTGAAGGCCCTTTCTGGGGTCACCCACCAGACTTGGCCATCTCCTGAAGCACCGGAGGACTTGGGATGTCCAGCCTGGAGCTCAGAGAATGCGGCTGTGCTCTGCGAGGCCCAATGGGTCTGGGTGGCTGCATGTCACTCAGCCCCCAAGCTCTGGCCCCAAGGGGCGCTTCCATATCCCAGTCGGGCCCGCTGCCAGGGCACACCTGCTCTTCCCCTCCCCCACAACTGCTGCCAGAGGAAATGCCAGCCCGCAGCCTCGGCCGGACACAGCAGGGACAGGCACTGAGCACTGGCACAGCCCCTCTCTCCCTCCACCCCCAAGCCTGAGCCTGACCAGCAACCAACCTGGCTTATCCCCGATCCTTCCATGAATGCACGCTCCACTCGACTGTGCAGCCCTGTCTGCCTCCTAAAGGGAAAGCACAAGACGAACACTTGTGCTGTGGGGAGCCAGGCAGAATGAAGGGCTGGGGCCCCGGTCCCAGCTCTGGCACTTACCATCTGTGTGACCTGGGTGAGAGGCTTAAAGCTGTCCGAGCACAGTATATATTGATATATTGTCTAAATGAATGAGCACACTTCCATTTTCTTATCTGTGAACGGGGGCTGGGTACGATTGTGAGGGACAGATGAGGCATTGTCTGGGTAACTGCTTTATCAAATGGGCAGAACCTGCCATCCACACACAGTCTGGATCCATCCCATGTGTTTCCTATGAGCTCGACAAAGGACACTGCACCGGTTACTAATCACTGACGATTTCCTGAGCTCCCACGACGTGCCCATCCTGGGCCCGCCACTGTGGGTGTTACTGAGGAGCGTTAGCCCTTAAGACCTAATGGTCCATATGGGGGAAGAGCAACAAAATGAAAGGGAAGCCGGTGAAGAAGCACATGCACACATGCCAGAGCAGGGGGCACGGACTGAGTGCTCAGAGGACTTGCCCAGGGAGGCCTGGCCTTTCGGGGAAGGCTTCTTAGAAAAGATGGGATGCATGCTGAGCTGCCATCCCTACTGAAGGAGGCAGAGGAGAGGGGTCCCAGATGCCTGAACACAGTGAGCAGAGACCTGTGACTCAGCTAGTTCAAGGAGCTTTCATGCTTAACAGCGCACGTGATAGGCACCACACTCCTGCAAGATACGTAAGCAGGGAAGTTGTCCTCGTGTATAAATGAGGGAACTAGGCACCAAAGAGAGGAGAGGGCTTGTCAAAAGCCAGTTAGCGGCAGAGGTGGGACTGAACCTATGTCTCCTGACTCCTAACCCGGAGATCTTCCCTTACACCCCGAGTGGACCCTGTTTTGCCTCACAAAGCTGACCCCTAACAAGGCATGCGCATGGCATGCTCCCTACACAGAAGGAGGCCAAGGGAAGGCAAGGAATAAAATGAGAGAGCACTCATGCATCGGGATGGTCCAGCCAGGAGTGACAGAGAAGCCCCACACTGCGGCACCGGGGGACGAGCCTGGGCAACACACCAGCACACCCAACACCAGCCTGCATCAAACCCTCAGCCAGCGTGTCCCTCGCTCTTTCTGACTTCACTCAGCAGGAATGCATATATGTGCTTTGCCAAATGAGAGCAAACAGAGGCCCCGTCCTCCAAAACCACAGTCCAGGTAGAGTGGAGATGACAAGCCAGGGGCGGGCTGGCAAATGCTTAACAACTAGCCCTCCCGTAGTCCTTGCCAATTTCCATGGTGTCAATACTTCCTACCATGGCCAATTTCAGGCTACCAGCGGCCTAATAGCTGGCAAATTTTCCTATCGTTTACTGATAGGCTCTTGAGAGCTAGTACCCAGAGGCTCCAGCAAACCACTTTAACAGCCCAGCTCCCTTCCCTTCAGAAGAAACTCCACAGCCAGGAGAAGAAACCCAGCCCCGGCCTGCCCTCCCCCCTGGCAGGAAAGGTCCCACGATTAGGGTGTGGGAGTAGGAACGGAGGCCAGACATGTCACGGGGAAGGGATGGAGCAGTCCTCTGCCTGGTCTCCTGTGGTGCCCCCCAGGTGGTCTAATCACTGGAGAAAGACAACTGAAATTAGCTCCCATACTACCATGACCTTACCACGTAAGTCAGACCAGGGTACTCTGCTCAAAACCTTCTAATGGCTTCCCATCTCTCAGAGTGAAAGACAAAGTTCAAAGTTCACACACACACCACCACTCTCTCCACCCATGGCCACACCATTCTGCTGTTTCTTCCAGGAGAACCTTTACGCTGGCTGTTTCCATGACCGGAACGTTCTTCCTCTAGATCTCTGCATGGCCAACTCTCTCGTCTCCTTTACACCTTCTCAATGAGACTTTCCCCGACCACCCCATTTAAAACTGTACTCCCCCGGCATGCACAATCTCTCTTACCCTGTCCAGCTTTTTCCATAGCACTTATCCCCAATATACTATATAATTTACAGGCATACCTCGGCGCTGTCGCGAGTTCAGTTCCAGACCACTCTAATAAAGCAAATATCACAACCAAGTGAGTATCACAATAATGCAAATATTGCAATAAAGGAAGTCAAATGAATGTGGGGTTTCTCAGAGCATATAAAAGTTCCGTTTAAACTACTGTAGTCTATTAATGCAATAGGATTAGATCTAAAAAAAAATGTACATACCTTAATTTAAAAGTATTTTATTGCTAAATAATACCATCATCTGAGCCTTCAGCCGGTTGTAATCACTGATCACAGATCACCATAACAAATGTAATAATAACGGAAAGTTTGAAATATGGTGAGAATTACAAAAATGTGACACAGAGACCAAAGTAGGCAAATGCTGTTGGAAAAATGGCGCCAACAGACTTGCCCGACACAGAGTTGCCACAAACCTTCAATTTGTGAAAAATGCAGTATCTGCACAGCACAATAAAACAGAGTGTGCCTCTACCCTGAGGTTAACTGATTGTTCACGATCTCTCTCCCCGACCAGAAGGAAGCTCCGTGAGGGCGGGGATTTGGTCTGTTTTATTCCTTGCTATCTTTCCACCAAAGAACAGAGCTTCCCCCCGATAAGTACTCAGTAAGCACTTGCTGGACGAAGGAATGCCTGGAGGACGCCCCTGGACAATCCTCTAGGTGCCATCTTGGCTTCCCAAGAGGAGGCAACCGGGGAGTGAGGGAGCCCAGTGGTTAGTGCCCACCTGACTAGGCTCGGGATGCCTGCATTCTCATGCTGATCCTGCCACCGTGACCAGACACAGCAGCACCCTCGACCCCACCTCTGCACCTCATTTTCTCCCTTCATTTAGGCCAGAATGGGACCCTACATGGCTAACCCTGGGCAGTACCAAGGGCCAGGGCTAGGGCCAGACAGGACACCAAGCCAAAGGCCTCTGAGCTCTGCAGTAGGAGGCTCTACAGTCAGGTTCGAGGCCTTCCCTTAAAAGGTCTTAGGAAAGACAAGCTCTCTGCTTCCCCTCCGCACCACCCACACCTGAGCCCCCAACCCACTGTTCCCCCAGCCCTGAGCCTAGAAGAAATCCCCAAAGAATACTGCCCACCCCAGTGGTTAGAGCCAGTGGAGCCCCAACTCCAGGCAGCTGCCCCATCATGCCTCAGGCGGGCTCCCCACATTCAAAGCAGCCAGCTCATACTGCTATTTTAAGCTCTGCAGGCCCAGCTGTAGCACGTGGCCACAGCGGGCCAGAGGCCCGGGTTGGAGGTAGAAGAAGCTAACTCACTAAGAGTGCTGACCTGGGGAGCTCGGAAAGGGAGTGTCGGCCACCCCCTGTAACACCAGACCTTCCTTGGAGGGACCGGAAACTCCCGGTCCACACCCTCAAATCCACCAGCCATGGGGAAAGTGAGTCAAGAGCTGTGTTGGGCACACCCAGATTCCATTTCTGAATGTGACCCCCTGTGTATCCACATTACAACGACTCCTAGCCCCACCCGGACAACCTCGGAATTCCAGCAAAGCTGGAGCTAGCATGGTACCCATGTCCCAGGACCTGACATTGCAAGGAGACACCAAAAATGCAGACTGAACAAAGGGAGCTGGCATTCTGTTATCTGAAAATGGCTTATTCACTGGGTCCCTCTCCACCCCTCTCCCCGACTCCAGTCCCCCCTCAGTGACTCCGCGCACTGCTAGACACACAGCCCCGCTTCACAAATAAGTACTTATTTATTAAATGATTGCTTCTCCATGTATTCCTAAACCAAGTATGGTCAGGGGACAAACTCATCCTGATCACTGTTATCATTATCATTCTTTAATTATATACATTTCTACTGACCTCAGCAGGCACCCAAACTAAGAATAAAGACCAAAGGAACAAGGAAGCAGAAGAGTTTAGTAACAAAACAGAGATGGCCGGGGCTGCGGCCCTTCCAGGGAGGGACCATCCACTTCCAGGGGGAGAGTGACACCATGGTCTCTGGGAAGCATGTCCCCTGAAGCTGTGCGACACGGAGGCCCTGTCTTACCCACCCCCTTCCATAGGACATCCAGCAGCCAGGAGCTGGCTTGACAAGCAATGCACAGAACAGGAACTCTAGGTGCAGGGCATCCCACCCCAACCTCACGCCGCAGGACATCAGCAAAACCACCCAGGGCAGGCTGGGTCACTCGCGCCGGGAGCTCGCAGCACAGGTCTAATTGCTCAGTTTACACAACATCAGCACCAGAGAAAAGGGAAAGGCGATCCAGAAGGTGCTGTAATTAGGGAGTTCTGGGACCTCTCTTCTTGCTACTCATCTATCTCAAGACTGAAGTAGTGACCCACATGGTAAAGAAACAGATTTGCAGAAATAGATTTGAACCTGGACTAGGGGGAGGGAGAGGGCAATTCCTTGAATTTTCTTGTTGGAAGAAGATGCCAGAAGCTATGGGTCTGCGGAGATCGTCCGATTCACTTCTCTCCTCCCCTCCCCTTTCCTGGCTTCAATCAACCCAGGCGGGCTCCGTGGAACATTTTTATTGTAATTGTAAAAGCGATGACCACAGCTTGCATCTACAGAAAAGCGTATACTGTTCAAAGGGATCTCACCTAAGTCAGGACTTCGCCCTCACGAAAGTCCCGGGAGGCAGAGGCGCTGCACACATCACCGTATCTGAGGGGATGAGACCTGCGTCGAGCCCATCACTGAGGGGCCACGACAGGTCTCACAGCCCTGGCCCCGTGCCCTTTGCAAGTGCTGAGTTCCCTCCAAAACACATTTCTCTTAGTGTGGTTCCCAGGCCACCTACTTCCAAATCCTTGGATGTTCTGAGACCAAAGGCAAATTCCTGAGCCCACCCTGGCCTCATGGAGTCAGGATTTCTGGAAGCAGGGCCATGATAACCTCCTCTGTTAATAAAACCTTCAAGGGATTCTAAAGTGGGCTGAACTCAGAGGGTCCCTGGCGGCCCTTCCTTTCCCTACTCAAGTAACAACACAAGTCCGACCGCCTCCAGCAAACCCTCCAGGCCTAGAGGCTGCTTGGGTGCGAGAGCCCCACTGCTCCCTTTGGTTCATCTCCTGAAGATACATCTGCACATAATCACCAAAGTCACCCTGAGACATTTCTGTCAGTAATCTGAAGTCACACCAGCTGGGAAGACAATCCTGGCCAAAAGCTCCCCTCTCCAGCAGGGACATATCTGCCAAAATCACTCCGTCAGCCCCAGCCCGAACTCACAGACGTGCCTAATGAAGAGGGACGCAGGGGGGTGGCGGGGGGAGGGGCGGAGGAAGGGAAGGAAGAACAGAATGGTAGGATTAGGTCACTCCAGGGCTGCTTTTCTTTCCCTCCTGCATGTGTCCTCAAAGATACAGCGTCCGCCTTTGATTGCTCACTGTCAGATATGCCCTCACCCCAGCAAAGCTGACAAAGTAGCTATCCCTACGTCAGCCCTCGAGACAGCTCCAACTGGCACTCCATCATCTGCCCTGACCCTGTGTGCACCATTCTGTCGTGGACTCGGCTCCCGTGTGGCTGTCGCAGCCTTTGGGAGGGCTCCATGGCCTGGCGTGGCTCTCCACCAGCCTGCCCCAATTCTAGGCTTCAATTAGCATCCCCTCCCTTGGCATGGAGGCTCCTCAGGTTGATGGCCCAGTTACAGATCTCCCCCTCGTCGTGACCCCGGCACACACCTGCCCTCCCACCCTCCCCGAACCCAGATCACGTGGTCTCCTTGACTCACCCTGGGCAGCCCAAGTGGGCAAGTCTCGTCTTTGCAAATGGACCGTCAGCTGCAAGAGAGCAGAGCACGAGTCAATTCCTGCTGTGTCCCCTTAGCATCCAGTCATGTGCCAGTGACTCAGGAAGCACTTGTTGAGTGAATGAACCAAGTCTGAAAATCTAGCCCAGTCAACTCCTCGGCAGTATCCAATGCTTCCAAAAGAGGAGGGGCGGCGGGCGGGGGGGGAGGAGAGTGAACCACAGGGTGAGAGAGAGAAGTGCTCACTCACATAAGGCCAAGAACAAGGCAATCAGCTCCCCAGGGAGCCTGGTAGGGTATACCAACAGCTTCCCTACCTCCCGATACCCTCTGTCAGTAACCAGAACTGGCAAATTTAGCAATTTCCTCATTCCATCAGCAGAGCATCTCTCAAGCAGAAAGCCTGTCTGATCTGGATGAATTAATTGAGTAATTAACTTCCCTAATCTGCTCCCTCCCGGCCTGCCTTCCAGAAAGGGATAGCAGCACCCCAGGGGAAGGCTGAGAAGGGGCAGGAAGAGAGACCACTTGCCTCTCCAGATCCTGCAGCCTTCTCCACCAGCCCCAACTTGCCAGAAATTCCAGCCTATCCCACATCAGGCACAGCCCCCCAGACTTCAAACCCCCCTCATGGCCCTTCCAGGACACACGCATGCACACGTGCGTGCACACTGACTATGGTACCACCTCTCCATCAGCTCGGATACTGGCTGATTGGAGCTCAGTTTTGAGGCCTCAGTTTGAGGCCAGTCTTGAGCTCTGGCACCTGTCAGATGCATCAAAGGCGCAGGGAGACGCAGGTGGAATGAATCTAGGCAAAAGACTAATGCAAATCACAGAAGGTCTGACTGCTGTAAAGGGCTGGCAGGCAGAGTGGGGCAGTAGGAAGGGTCCACGGGATGGGGTCCCAAGATCCAGGTCTGAGTTCCCGATCTGTCTTTTAGGGACCCTGTGACTTTGGGCAAGCCACTCAACCCTGTGAGCTGCAGTTTTCCCCATCTGCAAAACGGGCATAATGCCTCCCTCCCTTCCTCCAGGGCTGCTCTGGGAGCCAGGGAACTCAGGAAGCTACTGGCTTATGTCCAGTCTCCGCCCCTCGGCAGAAGCCCCCTGAGGAAGACCCTGCAAGGCAGCCAACTAACTCTGCTTGAGCACTGCCCGGGCATCATCTCCCAGCTCTAACTCCCGTAAAGCCGTTCCTTAAGCTGCGCCCCACCCACCTGCCTCTGCTTTCCACCTTATGAGACGTGGATGGGGTATGGGGAGACATGGGCCGTGAACTCGGTCACATCGGTATCAAAGCCCAGCTCTGCCCCTTGACAAGTTACTTAACCGCCCTGCACCTCAGTTTTCTGATCTGAATTATGAGTACAATAAATGCCTAACAACGTGCAGAGTCCGTGATCTATGCACAGGGCCTGATTCAGTGCCTGGCACACCCTACACTTAATAAATAGTAGATAATATTTCTTTTAATTATCATCGTCATCATTATTCTGGCTAATAGAATTAGTTCTTCCCTCTGGAGCAGTAAAGCAGAGGCCTAATTCCTCAACCAGGTGCCAGCCTTTCCCAAGTAAGAAGGCAGTATCATGTGCCCCTGAGCCCTCCCTTCCCCGAGCAAACGTCCCCACTTCTTCCCGCTGTTACTCATGCAGCAACCTACAGATCCTTCGCGGCCCTGCCCACTCTCCTCCTGGCCGTTCCTGGTCAGCCAATGCCCTCCCCAAGACGTAGAGCCCTCAACTACTGCATCTGATCAATAATACAGTACCTCCATCACCCGCCTCAGCACCCAGCACTTAGCAGGTGCACGGAAACTATTAGTGACAGAGCAGTCAATGAATGGGCTGAACACTACGCTCCATGGAATCTGAAAATTGCAAGGGGTAACAGGCTGTGATGGCTCTGGATCTGTACCCTCTGTTTCCATCCATGCAGCCTGGCACTGAACTCCCTTCCTACTGTGCATCAGACCATCACGAACATGAAGCCCTAAGCAGCACCAGGGCCTGCCCGGAGGTGTCACATCAAGCACGTTAAGGCAGAGCTCCCCCTTCAATATTCCTGTGGTTTTATAAATCTAGGTACAGTATAACTGTAAACATTTGCCCATTGCCATTCATCTCATTAGTTTCTCTCCACTATTACAGCACACTGGTGATTTAAAGTCCCCATTCTATCAACCAAAGTATTGGTAAATTATTTCTCTCAACATTCAGAAGACCACAGAATTTTCGCACTACAATGGATGTTAGGGATCATCAAGCTCCATGCCTGCCACATCCAAATGAGGAAATCCCAGACTAATGATGTAACTTGCCCAAGGACACCTGTAATTTTGTGGCAAACCTAAGACTGGAGCCCTGGATCCTTCCTCTCAGCCCAGATCACTGATAGTAATGCTATAAAATTCTCAGTACTTACCTTGTGCCACGATTTCAACAGCTCTTCTTCCCAATCATCGTAACAACCCTGCAAGATAAACGCTGCTTTCTTTCCGCACTTGACAGGGCTGAGGCGATTCATCTTGGACCACAAGACCAGGAGTTCATGGCCAAGCTAGGAAAAGAATGTGCTCTTTCTCCGGGAGCCCTGCCCTAGGCTGCTGAGTCCTGGAACACCTCCACCGGGGTGTCCACCAGGGATGCACCAGCAGGTCCAAATCTAAGTTTGTTCTCATCTCTTCCCTCTACCTGCCTGTTCCTCCTTTGCTGTTTTCTACTCTGTTAATAGCATCACCACCAGTTCAGTCACTTGATCTAGAAACCCAGAGCAACTCCTCAGACTGTTACTTTACCTCTCTGCCCAGCTGTTTTGAGCCATCCCCTACACCCCAGAAGCCAGCCCCTCCTCTTGCCATTTCCTTGGCCAAGCTCCTCAACTAAGTTCTTCTCATAAAACCAAAAAAAAAAAAAAAAAAAAAAAGATTACCAAAACCGTGCCCCTTCCCAGCACGTCCATTTCCAGAACGCCTTTTACATCTGCCCTCACAAACATCTCTTTAAAATAAATTGAGCTTATATTGCTCCAACTTAAAAACTGTGTTGATTCTAGTCCAAATTTCTTTCACCACAACCTGGCAGGCCTGCCACTCGAACTCCTGCACATCCCACAAGACCCCACTCAACCCTCCTCTCTTCCTGGTCTGGTTCCTGCCCTCCTGCCTCCCTGGAGTCCGTCTTTCCGACGGAGTCTTTGCCGGCACCTCTCCTCCGGCGCTTCTCACAACGCACTTCCTGCACAAGCCTTCCACCCCCTCTGGGGGTGAGCTCCTTGAGGGCAGGAAGGTGACACCTCTGATCCCCAGCTCCAACTCATGGATTTGCTCATTTAACTCTACCTTGGAAACACTCCACGAAAACTGTTGAGTAAATTAGCAGTTTAATAATTCAGGGCTCTGTTTATACTTTTCTTATGAAAAATAACCTGTTAAGTAAAAACCTGTGTCGGAAGATCAAATTTATTTTAGAAAGCTGATGTTAACATACTGACTGACAGGGGTCCTTGTTAAGAGATGCGTGAAAGCCAAGCTTCCTGGACATGTGCCTGCTTTGAAGACATCAACGACAATAAAGAAAAGAGAAACCCAATTGCAAAAAATAAAAATCTGAGCTATAATAGATGTGTGACCAAATGCACTAACTTGCGAATTGTTTCCATTTGCTTTAATGTATAGCGACTCCCAGATTAGTGTTTTCCAAAAGGCAGGTCATTACTCATTAGTGGGTTATGAAATCAGTTTAGTGGGTCAGGAAGAGTATTTTTAAAAATTAAACAGAAAATACCAGTATGTATCTCACATGGTAATTTCACGAAACGTTTTTACGGACGTAGCATGCACATGCGCACATGCACGCACGCACACGCAGGCACGTACTAAGTCACGAAGTTTGAGAAACGTGGTCTTGGATCTTTAGTGCTGACATGTCCAGCCCAGGAGGGTCTCGGGACATGAGAACAGGGGCTTTCTAGGCATGAAGTTTAGAGCCGGCTACTTTCTGCAGGGGCCACACCTGGTCAGGCAAGTTTACCCAGCGGTAGGAAATACACGTGATTCGCCCTCGGAGAGAGAAATGTGCTTAAGTATGCCAAAATGTTACGTGTGCCATGAGAAGACACGGCAAGTCTTGGCATTGTGAAAATGTGTCCCTGGGTCATGTGGCAGAACTCTGGCTAGAAATGTGGGTGCAAGGTACTTGCCTGCAAAACTGGGAGAACAGTGCCCAGATCAGCGGGAAGCAAGATCTCAAATGGACAATGTATAATATGGACTCTTTATTCATGTATTCCTCTCTTGATTGCTGAAACAAAGTTGGTTTAAAAAATGCATGAAGTTAGCTCAGCACAGAACTATACCTTCCTACCCCATTAAACTAGAGAAAACCAATTCTGAATTGAGCCAATATTTCATCCATTACAAATTCTGCTCAGCTGTCTTGCCTCATGTGTCGAAAGTAGACACCACCTCCCACTGGTTCTCCAAAACAGAAGGAAAACATCATACCCTCCTGCGTTTAAAGGCTCTGTGCAAAGAAAGGATGATGGCCTCTGTCTCGCTTCACTGAGGGCAGAATGAAAGCAATGGACTCAGAATGCAAGGGGAAGCCTTCCGAAGAGAGCTGTTAAGGACAGAGGCAGGTGACCAAAGCAGGTGCCAGCTACCACCCTGGGCGGGCTGAACCCGGCCCCACCTGGAGTCCAAACGGCCGAGTGCAGCATGGTCCCTTCCTTCCTAGATGACTTTGGGAGGTGCCTTCCTGTCTGCGGCATCCATGGTTCCAGGATGAGGCGAGATGGTGATGGCGGGGTTGCCACAAACAATCGGCCCTCCCCCCCGCCCCGGGGCCCCACGGCCTATTTCCAGCTCCTGATAGTTCCTGTCTAATGCCAGTGTGGACTGAGGAATCCAGGGCATCCTGGGCCCAGCACTGTTCAAATCACACATTCCTCGTCATGAAAAGCTACCGAATAACTCTCATTCCTCCAGCCTCCCAGGAGAAACCACATCAGAGGGCAAGCAACCAGATCCTATGCGTGATGGGAACAAAGGGGGGCGGCGGGAGCCATAGGGTGTCTCCAGCACTGTCCATCAGACCCTCTGCAGTGGATACAGACTTGCCCAGAAAGCTCACCTACCCCTTCTCGCAGGCTTAACCCCCACTCTGACCTTGGCAGTCAAGAGCAGGTGTGAGCAGTCAGAGCCCCACCTGTACCCTTGACCTGGACACGCTGCTTTCCAAGCGTCAATGTTTCTATGCTACCCATCTCCCTGACTTTTTGTGAAAATGGCAACTAAACTCTCAGGGAAAGGAAGAAAATTCCCATGTTTATTGAGAGCCTGAGTGTCAGGCACTGGGTGGAGCACTCGCGGTCTGAAACCTCTTGATCCCTATGGGGCAACAGGCACCCTGAAGACAGAAATGCAAATGGAGAAAAACGAGCACAACAAATATTACACTAATGTTGTAGGGAAGGGGGAGAAAATGGAGGAGGAGAAGGAGCAAAAGGTCAAAAGACAAGGGAGGGGGGATAAAGAGAGAGAGAAAGACGTCTGCAGTGGGGCGAGGCTGAAGCATAGCCTGGCCCACAGCACTAAACGGGAGCGCCACCTCCCTGCTCCCCACGGCACCTGCCGCCCCCTGAAAGTCAAGCAAACTGCAAGACATGCTTTGGGTCCATGAGCAGCTTCCAAACTGCAGGCAAGATCCCTTCCCCAGGCAGAGCTCAGAGGACCCCCCACACTCCCAGATGGCACCCAGCCCACACTCACTGGCCACATCTCCAACCAGGGCCGTGGGCGCCGTGTGAACAGCTTTCATGATGAGGGATTTCACAAATTAAAATGGCCAACCTATCATCGTTTACGCTATCAGGTTACATATATGTAATTAAACAAGGCTACCCAATGCTGGCAAGAGTGCGGCCCATCTCCTCGGGGTCGCCCGCTCCCCGCGGTGCCTGGCCACCTCCCGGTGTCTGTCTCATTGACTTGGCCTTGGCTCCCCTTCCTCCCCAGGGCCCTCCTCAGAAGACTGCCCCACATCTTCCTAACACTCAGTCCTGCTCATTTCACTCCACTGCGGAAACACGTCAATGGCGCCAGCTTTAATGGAGTGCCTGAGGAAAAGCTCCGGTGGACCGTTTGGAGAAGACTGGACAGAACTCCATGGGGCCTAAAAGATGCACAATTCTCAGCCAAGTGGCAGTCGGGGGACGGAAGGCAGGGAGGAGGGAATGATGTAGAGATGGGACACCTGTCGTGAGTTTTCCTTGGATTTTCTCTAACACTGGCCTGATACCTTCCTTCTCCCCTATGACCAGATCCCAGAATGTAGTGCAAGTCACCAAATGAAAAGGAAGGAAGTCTTAGTGGTGGTGAGGTTATTCAACTACTTAGTCTTTTTTTTTTTTTTTTAGCTAAGCTTTTCACTGTGATTGGACCCAGAGGCAAAATACTGTAATCAACCAAAAGATAAAGCGGGTCCTCTACTAGCATGGGACGCTAACAGGAGGGAGCAGGTGTATTATATGGACATCAGAACCCACTGGCACACAAGGGACTTGGGTACCAGTGACGAGATGCCCGTTATATGCCGTGTCAACTGCTTGTGCCTTTGCACATTCTGTTCCCTGCGTGGAACGTACTCCCCTCTCTTGGGCACGCTGTTTTCTCTGTGAAGCCTTTTCCCTTCCTACCCCAGGCAAAACTGGACATGCTCTTCAGCATTCTCTGAAGCCCCCATGTTAAGACTCTTGCCCTGCACCCTGCTCTGTGAGTCTCAGTGCTGAGAATGGGGAGGAGGGAGGGACCAGGAGGTGATTCTTGTTCATCTTTGAATCCCAAAACCTAGTACAGTGCCTGCCTCCTAAGAGGTGAAAATGGATGAATGAGCAATGAACAGATGCATGCCAGGCAGACAATGCCCTCCGAGGTGAAGGGAGACAGACCCCAAGTGCATGGCTCTTTGGGCCCTCTGAGGACCAGGACGGGCAGTGAGTGTCCCTGAGAGGGGGAGGAGCAGGGTGCAGGACAGAGCAGAGCCCAGGGAGCCAGCATGGGTCTGTTTAATATGCAGCATGTAGATTCCCAGAAATCAGTGCTCATTTTTAAAACACGGCTGCCCAGAGCCACCCTCCCTGCTTGGTTCCATGGTCAGTGTTAAGTATCTTTCTATTTATAAAGCACCTCTGACCGAAGTGGTGCAGTGCCGGTCCCACACCCAGCCTCAGAAGTGGGGCAGAGTGGGACAGAGGAAGAAACTGAGGTCTAGAAACAGTTGCTAGAAAGGCCAGAGAGACTCTACCCCTCCCCAGGGGCCTTCTCACTGGAGGGCCCGCTGACCAGCTGGAAGGGCTACTCTTCCTCCTGGCTTTCACGAGCACCGCCAGACAGGCTGGGCCTCTCAGACTGAGTCCTGACCTTCCTGGCATCCATCAGCTCCCTGTCTCATACCTGCTCCAAAGCAGTCACGCCGCAGCTCATGGGGCCACCCCCACCCGGGTGCCGTCCTTCCCACTCCTTCTCGGGCTCGCTGTCTCCCCGCTCCCCTCCAGGAGCCTGGACATCCCGATGCTTTTTAACATCAAGACCCGGGAAAACCGATTCTCTCGCACCACCCTCTTGGGCTTCTTCCTCCCAGTTTGGGTTTCAGTTCTGAGGGACCGTCCTGGTCCCCAGTCTCATGCCTCAGCCAGATGCTGCTCCAGCTCCAGCACATCACACACGACACCACTGAGTCGGGCTCGTGTCCGCAGAACACACAAGAAGTCAGAGGCTTGTCTCAACGTGCCATATCATGCCGGGCGCAAAGCTGGTGACGAGAGCCTTATGAGTGCTCCTGGCCACCTCTTCCGAAAGGAAGGAAGGAAAGATGAGAGGTGAGGCAGGGGAAGCCAAAGAGCTCCCTCTTACACCACCAAATCGGGAGGCCCCTGAGGTCCCAGCCACGCCAGTTAATACCACAGCTAGCCACCGGGTGCTAGGCCCAGAACTAGATACCCCAAGGAGGGCCCCCGGCGCAGCAGGATGCGTGCGCTGGTAAAGACGGACACACAGACCTCTCTCCATCTTCTAACGCCCAGAATCACGGAATGTCAGAAGTGGAAGGCAGCCTAGAAGTCATTCAGGTGCAAACACTCTTTACAATGAAAGAAAAAATGAGCTTCCAGAGGAAAGAACGAACTCATCTACAGTCATCTAGCGAGGCAGTAACAGAACTGATACAAAAACCCGTGTTTCTTGACTGTGTGATCAGTGTCTTTTCCACTCTATTCATTCAACAAACATTGGCAGAAGGGGCCAATTTAAGACATAGTCGATCCCTGTTCTCAAGAAGCTTAAAATTTAAGAAGAGACAGACAGAGAGACGGAAGGAGAGATATATGAAACCAACAAAAACTTGAAGACAAAACAAACTCGTTAAACAGCACAAGGATGTGACAAGTGGTAGAATACCAGTGGGGCACAGATATGGAGGTGACTACTTCCACTGGGGGGGGGCATGAGCGGGGTCCACTGGGTGAGCAGGAATCTGTCTGCCAGACAGAGAGAGGACAAAGGTGTCCCCATCCCAGGGAGAGCCAATGGCGCAGGTGCGCCCCCGAGACTGGAAGTACTCAGCAAAATCAAGAAGTGTCAGAAGATCCGTGGCGTGGCTGCATGCCCCTCGTGAGGGCTACAGAGGCAAGGCTGAGCCGCACTCGAAGCCTGGGCCTTCCCCCAGGACCCCCAGGAGGGCACCCATGAAGCTAATCCACCCAAGACAAGTGAGCGTCCTGCGCACACCAGGCACAGGTCACCCAGTCCATGGGTATGGCCACTCTGCTCTGCGGCAGAAGACAGCCTGGAGGGGGCTAACAAGCGAGCTCTTACAACATTCAGGTGAGACACCGGGAGCACCAAAACTGGAAAAGTGGGATCTGGAGGCAGAGCAGAAGTGGAAGCCACAGAAGCCAGACGTGGGGTCCAAGAGAAAAAGCTGAGAATGCTGCCTACGTGTCTGGAAGGGGAGGGGCCGGGATGGGTGGGAAGGTCCTTCCCTGAGCCCACCCTCTTCATTTAACAGACTCACCTGCCTCGTGCGGTTACTCTGTGTGCCTACGTGCCTTCGACGGCTCTATATTCCCCACAGGCTCAACCAATACTTGCAGGTTGACGTTGCTTACAAAGCAAGCACGAGTCCCAAGCTGGAGAAAGCCTTACCGAGTGACAGTGCTGATGGATCTAGTACAAGAGTGGGTCACACAGACCACCCCTCTCACCACCTAACCCGCCACCCATCTCATCCCCTCCATTCGGACACAAATAGGGTCCTACAGCCAGGTGTGGACACCAGGAGCCCCCCACCCCACCCCAGGCAGGGGAAGGTCCATGGAAAGCACTCAGGACTAGACTCCCATGGTGCTGATTCTTACACTACCGTGGGACTCAGAAAGCTGCTTCTAAATGCCCTGGGTGGCTCAAATGCTCACTCCAGATACCAACCAATTATGAAATTCTCTCATTTTAGAGATAAACAGGTTTGCAAAGCTACATAGTGGTCCATCGCCTGAAATGGAGCATGGCCACAGATGGGAGACCTGACCCAGTCCATGCTGGCTCCCCTGTGTCGCCCTGGGCGCAGAGCCGCACCCGCATCCAAGGACCAGCCTGCATCCCTCCCTCCACAGCGGTGCGCGGACAGCAGAGAGCGGAAGCTGGGGCTGGGGGCGGGGACGCTATGATGGATGGATCCTGCTTTGCCTGCTGCGGCCAGAGGGCCAGGGAGGAAGAGGAGAAATGAAAAGCCTGGGAGATATTTTGCCCATGATTTGTACCGCCCGAGATGCCCTGTAGCAATATTTATCCTGCGGCTCTGTCCCACTTTCGTTTATTATCCAGCTTAGCCTGAGTTATCACAACCAGGACGGGACCCATAAACTAGCTACTGACACCATCGGGACCGTGCAGTGTTATTTTAAAATCTCAAGGAGCAGCTTCGGTCCTCTATGGAAATTAAAAAAAAAAAAAAATAGGTGCACTCCTCATCCTCTGGGGACTGTGGCCATTCTGGAAGCAGATGCAAGGAGCACCTGTCACCGGCTGTCACACTCCCAGAGACGCACCCTGGAGACTGCACCATCCTCACCCTTCCACATCCTACCTACCAGTACAAACCACAATCTGGTCACTAACCCCTTGTTTGGGGCTATACAACATGACTTCCAGAGGCCCAGATCATTTCTAGGGTTGAATTGTAACCAACGGCCAACAGTATTTCATTAAAACATTTGCCAGTAAATAAATGAATAATGAATTCATTGAGCACCTTCTATTACATCTTAGGTCTGTGCTGGGCAAAGGGGGTTAGAAGTATAAAACCAGGCTCTCAGTCTTATCTACCCGATCTGCTCAGAGGAAACCCAGGGCTGAATAACTAACAATGCAGGAAGGATAGGCGTCTGGTCGGGGAGGGAGGGACAGCAGGGGCCACTGGGAGGTCCAGGGCCGAGGGGTCCACAGGGTTGGGCTGGCGTCAAGAAAAACTTGACAAGAGGGTAGACAGTAATTCCCAGACTGGCAGCAAACCATTTCTAAAGATCACAGATTTGTTGTGTGATCTAGTTACTGGCTTTATGGCAGTATATAAAACCAGAAGAAAAAAACAAATCCCTTCTTATGGCTTACGTTCTGAGTTGAGGACAAGGGGGTGACAATAAAGAAAGACAAGAAAGAAGTAAATATATATATATGTGTATATATATATATATATATAAAATATCTGATGTGCTATGAAGAAAATAAAGAGGGATGGGGAGACCAGGAATACGGGGTGTGGAGGAAGGGCAGCTATTTTAAGCAGGGTGGCCAGGGAAGGTCTCAGTGGTACACCAGAGGAGACAAGCGGGGAAGCTAGTATAATCCAAGCAAGAGAGGATGGACCATGGCTTGGACCAGGGCTGTGGCCGTGGGAGTAGGAAGAAGAGAATGGACCCCGGTTGTTCCATAAAGGACACAGGGCTGAGAGGGGTGGGGGGAGACCAGAAGTGCACTTTTATTTATTTATTTATTTATTTTAAGATTTTATTTATTTTTGACAGAGAGAGAGAGAGAGAGAGAGATAGCACAAGCAGGGGCAACAGCAGAGGGAAAGGGAGAAGCAGACTGTCTGCTGAGCAGGGAGCCCGATGCGGGACTCGATCCCAGGACCCTGGGACCATGACCTGAGCCGAAGGCAGACGCTTAGCCGTCTGAGCCACCCAGGCGCCCCCAGAAGTGCACTTTTAGATAAATTAAGAGGTCTGTTAGCCATCCAAGTGGAGATGTGATCCCATGATTTGATGACTCAAAGAACTTTAGAACCAGAACAGACCCAAGAGAGTCTGACTTGGCGTCCTCACCCAACAGGTAATGATGGGATGGTGATGAGGAAGCCTCATCTGGCAGCTCTCCCAGCAGGTGCCACTGCCAGGCGGTCCTTTCTCCTCTACTCCCGGGTCCGTGTCATCATCCCCAACACTCCTGCTTGGCTAGCTGGGAGGCCTGACCGATGCGTCTGCTTCATTCTATAGGCGAGGTGCTCTGAGGCTGGGAGGAGCCAGATGGCCTGCCCAGGCCCTCTCCTACCTGGCAGCAGAGACCCACTCAGTGATCTCTCTGCTACACAGACCCGCAAATTCGGTTTTGCTTCCAAGAGTGTCATGTTCATGACAAGGGGGGAAGGATCTCTGCTTCTGTAAGTTTTTTCATAAAAGCTACTTACAAATTTGAGTTTTTCCCCCAAAAGGGACATTAAATACAAACTCCATGCTACCTGATTTCTGGATGCAAACTGGACATGGTTAGGAAAGACACAAGGATATGGGCTGCTGGTATGAAACTGGACAAACCGTAAGGTCTGTCTCCACAGAAAGGAAGGAAAATCCCAAGCCCTGGCATGGACCAATGTGGATGTACCAAAAGGCTCTAGAATGTTCCCTTCAAACACCATAAACGAGATGGATGGGAGAGAAATTCAGATTTAAGTGACATTTATTGAGCACCTTCTATTTCCAGGCTATTCTTTCACTTCACTCAATCCTCACAGCGACCCTGCGAGACAGGTATTATGATTCCCAGATGAAGGACGAGGAACCTGGAGAAGTAAAGGGACTTGCTCAAGGTCACAGATGCTAGAAAATGACAGAGAAGAGATTCAGGACACCTTGCCCCTTCTCTAAGACATCCCGAGCCTTCCATTGCCACACTGCCTCCCCAAAATGAGAAAAGGACCCCACAATCGGGCTTAATGGGATGGCTTAGTCTAACTCAGGGCATGGAGCACATCTCAAGGCTCCCCTGCATCCTTCACCTCCACCTTTTCCAGGACTGGCACCTTCCTAGACCCTGTTACTTCTGGCCACAAGGAAGTCACCTGCCCACCAGGATGCCTGACATAGTCTTCTTCTCTCCTTCAAATAGCGTTCAAAACTACCTCCTTTATCAAGCCCTCCAAACCAACACCATGCCTCTTCCTCCTCCAATGAGCTAAGAGAGTTGGACGGACCTCACAAATGTCAGGCTCTGCATGCATGGCCTTCAGCCCTGGATCTACAGCTGTAATCACTCACAACCCTAGAGACACCTCTAGCTCTCAGTGTTTATGGTATTTATTATTAATAGTGGTATCATATTACTTTTGAGCAGCACTTTCACCTTCCCTAGGCTACCACTGTTAACTCGCATGGTCCTTATCACTACCCTGGGCAGGAGGGAGGGCAGGTACACCCACAGCTACTTGACATAGGAGGAAACGGAAATATGGGGGACAGGGACTTCTCCCGGGACACTAAACTCAGTAACATCTGCACCAGGAATCAGAGCTTCTCATTTCTAGGCCAAACGTCTTTCCACGAGGACACAAGAGGGCTCTGGCTCGACTTCCTAGAGTAGAGTCTCCTCCCACATGTCCTCTCCGTGAGTGCCAGAGTCAGTCCTACCTTCCCCTGGCCTGGAGCCAAGCTGCTCCGAACCACCCGAGTGTCCCGAACTACCCGAAACGGAGTGAGCACCTTCTGCTCGCCACGGGGAAGAACAGAGCACCATTGAGAAAAGGTGCCCTGCGTGTGGAGAAAAGGCGCCTTTACCCCTTGCCGACACCCCTGTGCAGAAGCTGGAATAGTCAGAGAAAACTCATGAATGTGTGAAAATGGAGCCAATTTCCTCCTCTCGACGACATCCACAGAGAGTCCCATCCAGGCAGCCTGCTGCCAGGGGCTCTGGAAGGAGAGAGATGACAAGCAGATAAGCGTGCACACACTTCGTGTTCCTGGCTCCATTTAATGCCACATGAGATCACCACCTTATGTTTCTCCACTACCTGCCTCCTGAGTCATGTCCAAACCTGAGCTCATCCATCCGCACGCCAGCACTGGCCAGGAGTGGAGGCGGGCCCGGCAACGGACCACATCCCACATCGTATTCACTCATTTGCTCCACTAGAGTCTTGCTGATGGGAGACACACAGGGAAGGAGGGGTGGGGAGCTGCCCTGGCTTCCTGGAGGGGCAGGGCCTGACCCGGGAAAAGAGTCGAGACTGACCAGATCCTCCGCACCTGGACCCCGTTCTTCCCCAATCCCTGTAACCCCTCTTGAGACACCCACTGGTAAAGAGATTGGATGTAGCCCTTCATGAGTAAGTAATGAGAGCCCCCAGACAGAAAGGGGCAAGACAGAGGCAGGGGGACAGGTGGGGGTAGGGAAAGAGACGGTAAGTGTACTGCCACCTGCTCTGGCTCCCCTCCTCCTGGCCCTCGCACACTCTTATACCCTGCCCCAGGTTTGTTACCGGGGTACCTGTTTTCTGCTCCATGTGCTGGATGCTGGGGAACTTCAGGCCGAGCCCAGGGCTTGTTCTTCCAGCCCCTGAAGCACCTGGCATGTGCACACTGGGAATGCACACATACTGGCTCTTGGCTTTAAATTGAAGGAGGCATAAAGAAAAAGGCCAGAGGGGAAGATTTTATGAAGACCTTATCAACTAAATAGGTTTGAAGCATCTGGAAGGAGTTGGTGCAGCATACAGAGAGGAGATTTCTTAATGATAAAGAGTGAATGGTTCTTTGTCAAGGATGGTTGATGGTCCCCCTGCCTTGCAGGGGACTGAGCTAAAATGGTGCTGTGGGTTCTCCCAAGCCCGGGCCTCCACAGTGTTTTTCTGATGCATTATGTGTGACATGACGGCGGCAGCCTCCTGGGGCTGCTCTTCCCCCTGCACCCTGGGGCTCCCTAGGACCATACAGGACGAATCACCCCAGGCTGTGCCTTCATCCACAGAGGCCTACAGCCCCTGCTGACTTCACTCTCTCCAAAAGTATATGCCCGTAAGCTGACCCAGCAGAATCAGTCCCAGAGCTCCCAAAGGAGCCAGTGGTATGGTTCTAAGAGGGTGGTGAGTCCAAGCGAGCACACTGCCCCAGACAGGGACTCTGCAGGCCCAGTAGAAGGTACCCCCACCCCCGACCTGGGTGAGGCCGGTCAAGGCCCCTGGAGGAAATGCAGTCAGCCTTGGTCTTTGCACTGCAGGTCAGCAGCTTCATCTGTGCCCCAGCAGCTCCCAGTCCCTCCATCCATCGCAAGCTCGCAGAGGACACCCAGGGCGGCCATGCTCATGGCACTTACGCAGCAGCTACCTGGACTTGGAGCCACATTGGAGGGGCTTGTGCATGCCCCAAATCCAGCCCATCGTGGGCTCTACACCCCCATAGCCACCCGGGCCTGCCTCTGTTGAGCCCTCCAGCTGCACCTCAGGCCTATCTCAGTGCTAGTCTTCACTGAACACCTACGGGCCTGGCACTATCCCAGCCACCAAAGGGGAAGGCAGGTGCAGCAGCACGCAATATAATCCCAACCCCAAGGGGCTTGCAGCTCTTCCTAGTCTAAGCTGACCAAACCTAGACTGACACTGACTTACCACCCCTGAAAATGTCTTAGTCTATGTCCGCATTGACTGGCCTTCAGTAACTTCCTGATGGAAGAGTTGAAAGTTCCAGTGTGGCTACAAGGCCCCTTCCCATTGCTCAACCTCACTGGTCGCCAGCAAAGTCAAATAAAAGCCATGCTCAGATACTACCACATGTCTACCAGAATGGCTAAAACAAACACAAGAGAAAATCCCAAGTCCTTGGATAAATATGGGCCATGCGGAACTCTCATCCACGGCTGGTGGGACTCCAGATTGGGACACAACCACTTTGGAAAACTGGCACTATGTGTGCAAGTGCACCATTCCCATATCCCATGTCCACCCTTTACTGTCAACCTAGAAAACCGAGTTTCGATGGTAAAGGTAGACCAGCATATTCACAGAAGTACAATGAAAAATAACCAAAGTCTGGAAGCTGCCAACATGTCCATCAGCACCAGAACAACTACATCAACAACGGCATAGTCAGCCCCACGGCAGAATACTACGCAGCAAAGCAAATGAATGAACGACAGCCACCTCCAGCAACATGGATGACTCTCAAGACAGGGGAAAACAAAAAAAGTTGAGGAAAAGAAGGCTGACACAGAAGAGCACACACTGTATGATTCTACTGATGTGCCCCTCAAAAATGAAGCTGTGCTATCAGGATGGTGGCTACCCTTGACTGGGGGTAGTGACGGGAAGAGGGCAGGAGGGTGATTTCTGGGTGCTGGTAACATTCTGTTTCTTAATCTGTGTACTGGTGCCATCGATGTGTGCACTTCGTAAGAGTTCAACGGACACTACGTTTCTACATATGTCGTCCCTCAACCAAAGGCTAGAAGTTTCATTTCTGTTCCTTTTGTTCACCCTGCAGCCCTTTCACGTGAAAGGACAAAGCTATTAAAGGAACCACTGATCATCTGTGACTGTGTGTGTCGTTTTTCATCTCCAAAATGAAGAATATGAGATAATCTCTAAGGAACCTTCCAGCTCTAGATAGTCTGATGCTTTGATCCTATTCTTAGTAAAACCTCATTAATCAGTAATAAGAAATCTTTCCCAAATTAGTGAAAAATAAAAATATATGGAACATTTGTTTAAAGAAGGCAGTGTGACAGCTTTCAAGCACTAAGCGCATTACAAATTAAAATATAAATGTCCACTAAGTGGAAGTTAATGAAAAAAATTATACATTAGGCTGACACTACTTGATACTGCTTGAATATTATTAAAGTCCTGTGTCTTGCCCGCGTTAAATCCTTCTTTCAACCACTTTAATCAAGAGGAGTCATGAATGCCACATTACCACATCTGCTATATTACAAGTAACTAAATTAGTGCATTCTGATGGTAACATAGACCCAGACGTCTCTAGCCCCCGAGCCCCGGCCACCTCCTTTCCCAGCCCTGGTCCATGGAGCTTCTGCCCCACACCTGGGAAAAGCTGAGCCCGGTCTGAGCCCTGTGCCGATCCCACTCCTTGAGGGCTGTCCTCCGCACGCGGCTGCCCTCGAACACGGCCGACACACAGATTACTTGGGAGACTGAAGACACCCCTGGGAGCCTGGCAACACCAATGATGGCAGCAGGACGGGAATTCTAGGCGCCGGCATAAATAAAACCTCTGCTCAGTGGCTAATCTCACGGGCGCCTCACAAATACACAAACAGATAGACTAAGGCTCACTTGCAGCCTTGAGGGCTTACAACAACCGGAGGCCCCTCCCTCCCCGACTGCCTGCACAATCACAGCCCGGCCAGCAACTCTCTTTGGGCTCAGTAGATCCTTCTATACAATGGGAAGGAATGCCCCATAACCCTCACCCTGCTTTGACAGGATGGCAAAGGAACTGGTTCATTAACACTCTATGTCTGGACTCCCCCACCAAATAAGAAAGTATGAGGAATAATGGCTCAAGGGAGGCCTTGATGCGAGTCCAAAGAGCAGTGTCTGCCCAAAAAATAGGCATCTCATCAAAGTTTACTGAAAAGCGAGTGAGTGAACCTGATTTCCAGCTAACTCCCCGCTGACAGCTCTCCTTTCCCCCCACCAACAGAGAGTGGGCCATGGGATTAGCAGGCAAGTACTTGACTTGGGAGACTTAACTCACAGGGTCCAGCTTCTTGGCTAAAGATCTAAATGCACCGAAGACTCGGCCTGAAGACCTTCATTTCATCAGGAAAAAAAGGGCAGCTGAGCTAGGCCTCCCTTCCCCCAGCCCCGGGGCTGTGAGCACACTTCCCCTCCTCCAGGCTCCACCACCTGTCTCTGGACCAAATACGGATCACAGAGAGGCATTTCCTGAGCTCTGCAAGCTTGCTGACCCCGAAGGTTAATCCTACCCCTCTGTGGCCAGGCTACACGATGAGGATCCTCTCCCTCCCAACCAGGGAACCACAGAATCCTAGAATTTCAGAGCTATAAGGGACCTGAGAAACCATCAAGTTCAAGGCTCCAAAATGTCCAGGGATGATGTCAGTTTCCCAAAGCAGGACGAAGAGGACGGGGTTCAAAGCTAGGTCCTCTGACCCTCAGCCTAATGCTCTTTTTACTAGACCCAAGGTAAGGGCTATCTGACATCCAAATGCCACTTTGGCCCTTTGCTGGTGGCGATGTGGCATGCCACGCTGAAAAGGATTCAGTCGGGTGCAGAAGAAAGACCGCTGTGATCAATTAGCAACACGCACCTTGAGCCAAGGAAGAGGGTTTCGCATTAAGTATTTGCCAGCCTGCCACTACACCACACTGACTCCCAGGATGGACACTCTGCATCTCCTTTTCCAAAAACTCCTGAGTGTCGTTCTGCAGGCTGGGATACATGCAAGGGCCAGGGAGAGTGACTGTCCCCTATAGGGAGGACAAGAAACTGAGTCAAAGAGTGAAGGAGAGCAGACTGAGTTGGGAGTAAAATCCAGAGAACTCTACTTTTGTCTCAAATCAACAATTTTTACTGAGTGCCCGCTATTCATTTCTCGAATACACGTGCCTCAGATGCCCACTGCGCGCGAGGCATGGGGTGTGGCCCCCTCGCCAGGGCCACATCCACAGACAGTAAACCTTCCTCCTGTCTCTGCTACTAACATCAGGAACAAGTCACCTTCCTCTCTGCCCCGCAGACCCTGTGTCTGAAAACAGAGGTCTGCACAGCTCTCGGGATTACTGTGAGCTTCGCAAGAGAAAATCTATAGGAAGGTGGGTTAGGGAACAGAAAGCCCCATCCGTATAAGGACAGAGGCTCACCATCATTTCCTCCATCCCCTTGTCTCTCATTAGGGACTTGGCAGCCACCAAGCCTGAGCCTCCTTGCCGGTCGGTCTTCCCCAGAGGCCCTCCGTAGCTTGACATTCTTCCAGTCGGGAACTATTGTGGGGAGAGGGGCATGGCCAAGAGGTGAGGATGGGAAAGAGCTGCCTGATCAACTGGAGGGAATAATCCAGCCACTACATCAACCATAGCAGGGGAGCCTCTAATATCCACAGGCCGCAACTCACACCAGAGATTTTCAGTATCCTCCAGGGCAGAACAAGGGATTACCACTGATGTGCTATCTGCTCCAATTCTTCCTGCCGGGAGTCACGGGTGATACCTCAGTAATGCGGGCCCACTGATGCTCCCTACACAGAGATATGCAAATTATACACAATGGCTAGGGAAGGCCGCACACAGACATATGTCCCTCGCAGATCCTTCCTACTCCAGGATGTGAAACCCAGGAAAATCCTCTGGGTAACATCAAGCTGTAGGCACAACACACTCCTGGGGGGGTGGAGACCCAGTACCAACGAGCTGTGACCTAGGCACTGTAATCAAGCCGAGCCTGCTGAGTGACGAATGTCTGTAAGACGCCGTGCGAGGTGTGGTGGAGTGCCAGGGAGAAGGAACGCTATAAAATACAAAACGAGAAAGCCCGGGCCCTGCCTCATGGCCTGTGTTTCAATTCTGGGGTTAAGACAAAGATTTTACCACAGCACAGAGTGTGGTAAAGTGAAAGCGGCAAAGCAGAGGTAGGAGCCTAATAAAGAGGAGACAGAAAAGAGAAGAGATCGTCACATGCAATGATGGGGGCAAGCAGCAGTAGCTAAGTCTTGTGGAAATGATACGTAAGCTGGACCTGGAACAGTTGGTAGGCTTTGGAAGTCAGCCAGAGGGCTGGTGGGGAACAAGGGAAAAGGAACAGATTGAGCACACGGCAGAAAAGCGTTCTTCCGTCCATCCGTCCATTTACTCAACAACTCTTTCTAGTGCCACGCAGTTGTTCCACGTAGAGCGAACGGAACAAACAAGCATGGAGGTCTGTGCTGACGGGAGCCAGGGACCCTGGAAGAGGATGCGAATGAGCCGGGAGAAGAGAGTTGGGCCCAACTGGAGAGATTTGCCAACGACTAGCAAGAGCCCCCATTCCCATCCCGTCAAGAGAAGGCCTGTGCCCTCTGTGTCCCTCACTGCCCTCCCATGGGTACTCTACCCAGCAGGCTGCCCGGTCCTCAGTCCCTGCTTCAGCTTCCATGGTGAGGAATATGGTGCTTTGAGGACTGGGAGAGAAGGGGGACAGACAGCCCAGAGCCTGATCTAACCATAACTTGCCTTACTAACTTCCCTTAAATCTACCCAGGGGACCTATTAGCTCTGCTGAAGAAGTCCTGAGGGGAAAGAAAATGGTCCTCCTCTGGCCTGAAAAACAGAGTCGGATTAAAGGATCCAAAAAGCTGGGACGCCTGGGTGGCTCAGTCGGTTAAGCGTCTGCCTTCAGCTCAAGTCATGATCCCAGGGTCCTGGGATCGCGTCCCGCATTGCGCTCCCTGCTCGGCGGGGAGCCTGCTTCTCCCTCTCCCTCTGCCTCTGCCTCTCTCTCTCTCTCTCTGTCTCTCATGGATAAATAAATAAAATCTTTAAAAAAAAAAAAAGGATCCAAAAAGCTGAAAAGACCCTCTTTCCTTTTTCCCCCAAACATCCATCACCTCCGGTCTCAGCTGTCACGGTCATCTCCTCCCCAGCCAGATCAAGGCCTGCAAGGGCCCCACCAACTGGACACTGGGACCCCCAGACACCTCTCTAGTGGATAACTTCTCTGCTCTTAGTTCCAGTGGGTTCATGAGTCAGGGACAGCCTTGCTATGATTGGGAGCCCACATCCTCTTGTTCTGACCATCGCCATCATCAGAACCACTTATTTAGCATGCAAATACACACAACACCTTTCTGGAAGTGGTGAGGAGCAAGGTGAACAAACAGAATTCTAAAATCTCAACACAAAGGACTGCCAAGCAGAGCCTGGGGAGCTAGCTGCATGTTGGTGCTGCTGCAGGAGGAAAGGGGAGAGCAGTCAAGAGCATTCTCCCAAGCCAGGCTCCAGGCTAGTCGTCCCCCACACCTTCCCCTCAGACGGCAGGCTGAGCCGAGTGACCTTTAAGGTCCTACCCATTTCAGCAGCTGGTGCCGGACAGCCCCATATCCACACGCAAAAAATGAAGCTGGACCCCTGCCTCACACCATACGCAAAAATTAACTCAAAAGGGATCAGGGACTTGATGTAAGAACTAAACCTATAAAACTCTTAGAAGAAAGCACAGGAGTAAATCTTTGTGACATTGGCTTAGGCAAAGGTTTCTTGGGACACCAAAAGCAAAAGTAATGTGGGAAAAATTAAACAATTTGGACTTGATCAAAATTAAAAACTTTCATGCTGCAAATGACACCACCAAGAAAAATGAAAAGACAACTCACAGAATATAAAAAATATTTGCAGATCATATATCTGATAAGGGGCTTCTATCCAGAATATATAAAGAACTCTTACAACTCCATAATTAAAAGACAACTCAATTTCAAAACAGGCTAAGTACATCAACAGGTACTTCTCCAAGGAAGACACACAAATGGCAACTAAGTACATGAACAGATGCTCAACATTACGCATTATCAGAGAAACGCAAATCAAAACCACAATGAGACACCATCTCACACCCACTGGGATTACTACAACAAGACAGACAATAATAAGTGTTGGCAAGGGCGTGGAGAAATTATGATCCTGTACACATTGCTGGTAGGGAGGCTGCCACTTTGGAAAACAGTTTGGTAGTTCCTCAAAACATTAAATATAGAGTTACCATTCGACCCAGCACTTCCTCTCCTGGGTATGTAACCAAGAAAAATGATAGCAGGTCCACACAGAAACTTGTGCACAGATGTTCACTGTAGTATCAGTAACATCAGTCAAAAAAACTGGAACCACCCAAATGCCCATCAAGTGATGAACGGATAAACAAAAGGTGGCATACCCATACAACAAGTTATTCAGTCATAAAAAGGAACAAAATACTTGTATAGTCTACAACACGGATAAACCTTGAAAGCATTGTGCTAAATATGAGCAGTCACTCACACAAGACCCTACATTATATGACTCCACTTGTAAGAAATCTCCAGAACAGGGCGCCTGGGTGGCTCAGTCGTTAAGCGTCTGCCTTCGGCTCAGGTCATGATCCCAGGGTCCTGGGATCGAGTCCCACATCGGGCTCCCTGCTCTGCGGGAAGCCTGGTTCTCCCTCTACCACTCCCCCTGCTTGTGTTCCTGCTCTCGCTATGTCTCTCTCTGTCAAATAAATAAATAAAATCTTTAAAAAAAAAAAAAGAAAAGAAAAGAAAAGAAAAGAAATCTCCAGAACAGACAAGTCCGTGGAGGCAGGACATGGGTTAGTGGTTGCCCACGGCTGGCCTGGGGAGAAATGAGGAGTGACTGCTAACGGGTATAGGGTTTAATATGGGGGTCATCAAGTATTCAAAAAGTAGATGCGACAATGGTTATACAACCCTGTGAACATCAAAGGGGTGTGTTTGTTTGCTCGGACTGCCACGACAAAGTACCACAGTCTGGGTGGCTTCAACAACAGAAATCGATTTTCTCCTGATTCTGGAGGCTAGAAGTCCAAAATCAAGGTATCCGCTGGTTTGCTCTCCTCTCTCCTGAGGACTCTCTCCTGGGCTTGTAAATGGCTGTCTTCTTCCCGTGCCTTTGCACGGTCCTTCCTTTGGGCATGTCTATGTCCTCACCTCCTCTTCTTAAAAACACACCAGTCCTGCTGGATTAGGGCCCATCCCAATGACCTCGTTTCACCTTAATGACCTCTTTCAAGATCCTATTTCCAAATACAGTCCCATTTTCAGGGTCGAGGGGTTAGGGTTTCAACATATGACACATAACCATTTTTAAAACCCCATCCGCAAATCCTAGAGATCAGCTGCCCCCCCCTTTGTCTTCCACATGTGGAACTGAGGCCCAGAGATGGGGAGCCACTTGCCCCCAAATCACAGCTGGTCAGAGGCAGAGCAGGGAGTAGAACTCACAGCTGCTACTATAAGTCTGGTGCTCTTTCTGCTACACCCTCCTTCCACCTGAACCTCTAGGGCTCATAAACCAAACAATGATGGGAAAAGTAAGAGAACTTTAAACTTAAGAAAAATGCCTAAGAACTTAGATCATGTGTAATTAAGAAGTAAATATGCTCCATGGCTTGTGGGAAAGGAGGCAGACAGCAGAGCTCTGGGGAGGCCCTGGGAGAGACCCACACCGTGCCAGCAGAGTCCGTGAGCAAATTCTACATGAATTCCATATCTGTTGTGTGCCATGTGAAATAGGAGCTTGGTCCTAAGCAAGATGTGCTTTACAGAACACTTGGCACTTCAGCTAATCCTTGAAGAATGGGCCCAATTCCACCGGGTGAGGGCTTTCCAAGCAAAAGGAACCGCGTGACCAAAGGCAGGTAATTTCCAGACCTGTTCAGGAAATAGCAAGTTGGCCAGGGCAACAGAAGCATATGCTTTGTACAGGGAACAGTGGGGGATTACAAAGCCTACCTACAAAGGTAGGCTGAGGTCAGATCCTAGAGAGCTTTGCACGCCACGCTTCGAAGCATGAACTTGAGGTAAGTAACAGGGAGCCACTGAACATTCTGGAACAGAAGTGCGTGTCACCTGGGGAGCGCTCGCAGGGGAAAGGTGGCGCCACCGTGGCTGGGACATGGCCTGAGCGGCCACTTCAATAACTCTTAGGATGAAGCATTCACGGGACAGTAGAAGATGGTAAGGAGCATAACTGATGGGAAGAAGCCAGTGGGATTCAAGGAACTGGAGAGCTCCCTGCTTCTAGGGGAAGCTTTCTCAGATTTATCTTAATTAGACTTGGGAGAATGAGAAGTTGAGCCAAGCAAGAAGAGGAGGGAACTCTCTGCAGGCACTGAAAAGCCGCCAACTGCCAGAGCCCATGTTGTGAGCCGGTGCTGACAGCCCTTCATCTCTTCTATGGTGGGTTTTCTTTTCTTTCTTTCTTTCTTTCTTTCTTTCTTTTTTTTTTTTTTTTAGGAGCTAAAGGGAGGGGTGGGGAAGGGGAGAGAGACACAATGGAGTTGCTTAGTGAAGAAAAGCCCTGGTACATTTCTGCTCGTTTTCCTCAGGGTGGGCTGCTCTGCTGGCGCCCTACAATCCCATGGAATGTGGGGACACAGCCCGTGCCTTACAGCTGCAGCAGGGACAGCAGCAACGCCTGCCCGCCAGTGGCCACCAAGCACCCCCCGATCAGGGAGGGAGGAAGGGCCCAGATACACACAGAGATCGGGGAAGACAGCACGAGAGGCTGAGAGTCCTTGGTTAGAGTCCTGGATGTGTTCCCCTCTCCAGCTTTGTGACCTTGAGTCAGACACGTCCCCTCCCTAGGTCTTCACTGACAGCAAGAGCCGCGACAAGTTATTCAGTGTCTACTAGGTGCCAGGGGCTATTTTAGGCTTTTAGCCCTTACAAAACACCCTATGAGGTAAGTATTAGTCTCCCCGTTTTATAGATGGAGAAACTGGGGTCCACAAGTTAAATAGGCTAGTCAAGGTCAGAAAGTCATGCTTAAACCCAGATTCATCAAGCTTCAAAACCCACATTTTTAAACTGTATCACATTGAATGTGACTCGAGTGGAAATAATAAAGCCTGCTCTTCCCTCCCTCACCTCTTTGCCATGAGGCTCAGTGGGGAGAATTCACTCTCAATACTGCAAGAGTATTGTCTCTATTGATACTGTAGTTACTCAAGGTCCAAATGTGGTGGCCCTCAAGCCAGCTAAGACTCACCTCAACTGAGGCCCTAGCCCCAGGCCCTTCTACAGAAAGCCCTCCAGCTAGCCCAGCCTTCCACCCTGCTGGCCCACCGTCACTTCCTCCATGATGCTTTCGGTCCCTGGATTCCACTCAACCCCTAGAAGCAAAACCCAGGTCTCGCCTGGGTTCTAAGCTCCAAGAATCTACCTATTGGAAGACAGTGCATATCTCCATTAGCTCCCTCACTCCTGACCACTGGGGTTCCCCCCACAGCTGCCCCTCGCTCCCCCCAATCCTGGAGGAGATGGCACGAGAGGACGCAGATAAAGGAGCCAGCACGGCACCCAGCACCAAGAGGGTAGCTAGTCTTCACAAGATCTGGGCCCAGGCACCACACAGCCTTTCAATTCTTCAAAACCATGATCCTTTCCCCTCGGGTAGTCATCACATGCCAAAGCTACACCCAGACAAACATCCTGATGCTCCCGACACAAGCTGAGAAGGATACCGACCTATTATTAATAGAGGAAAATTGGACCTGACATTGTCAGTGATCTGAAACCTCCCAGCTGAGGAAAGCTTTGTTTTTTTACTAAATAATAAATAACACAGGGTGTTTATTTCCCTAGCAAGTCGTACTTCTTAAGGATCACTAGGCTCATACGTCAAGGCTGTCTCATCTAGGGAAATCGTGGAGTGATGCTGGCGTCTTCCAGTCCCTTCTCCTTGCTGAGGAATTCAAAGCACCTCAAACGGATCCTCCTTCATCCTCTCTAGAGTTCTCAAAGGGAGAGGGCCCCTGGCAAGTCTGCCAGTGTGCCTACAATAAATACTTGCCAACTGCCCAAGGGGGATGATTTTCCTCACTTGCACAGATGGGAAGATGGAGGAAAGGCAATTTACTCAGCGCCCACCTAATCCAATTTTCCCAGTTCCGACTCTGTGTTTCAAGTCCTCTCTCACTTGATACCTAGCTCCTCACAACGGCCTGGCTGGAGGGACGAGAAAATGAAGCTGTGGTCTCTTGCTCGAGACAGACGGACAGACACAGAGCCCCCGGTCTCATGGCTGACCAGAAGAGTACACAGAGAGTAAGTGACTATTTCCTAACCCCTCACAATGGAACCTACCACCCCCGCCCAGGCACTTCCAGAACAGCTGGACTTCTGTCTCACTGGGGTCTCCAATTGTGTCCTGCTCCATGGTGGCGTTCTGGGTGCAAGTCGCTCCTCTCCCCACCATTGTTATTAATTGTACGGCTTTATGCTCCTCACACCCTCCCCCGAAGGGCCCAGCATAACAACTGACCCCTAACACGGAAAGCAGGGCTAACAGCCGAGCACCCTAAGCCACAGATATGTTTTGTTTGATCTGTATCATGTCTTCCATTTTTTTAATTAGTTGCCATATCAGGAGATTTTACCCCAAACTCGGGAGTTCAAGTTTCTCTTGAAAACTGGAAGATCTGGCAATACCAGGCTCACATTCTGGTGCAGCGACCATCAGCAGCTACTGGGTGGCAGGTCTTCAGTCTGTCGCAGACCCTGGCCCATGTCCCTCCTCAGAGTTGGCAGCTTTGCATAGTTTAGTTGCATATGGCTGAACGGGCGAGCCTGTGGCCATTCTGGACTACAAGGTCCCTGAGGGTGAGAGCTGGAGCTATTTCTCGCGCTTTCAGTGAGGTGAGATGGGGCGTGGCATGCACTTAGAGAGCTACCCAAGGAGTTTAACCTGCCTAGTCAAAATCTGGGTACCCAGGCCTGCAGGCTTCAGAGCCAGAGCTACAAGAGAAATGCAGAGTTACCAGCCTTTAAAACTCTGCCACCTAACTCACTTCTGAGGCTAGTGTGTAAGGCCAGACTTAGACCAAGATCTGAGCTAAATCCCGGGGTTGCTCTCAGGCACCTGACTTCCGGCAGGCATTTAACAGCCCAGAATGAGATCTCCCATTACTCCAGGAAAAAATGCCTGGCTTCTTGACTCATCCTAGACAACAATACAGAAGGGGGAGAAAGAAAGAGAAGGGTGCGGAGAGAGAGGAAAAGGAGACACATTCATAGACACACACATGTACTCTTAATATAACATATTGCTGTAGATCAGTGAGGTTTCCTGCGGTATTATTAGGCTAAGTCAAAAAAGTGTGAACAAACTAAATGTTCAACAATGGGAAGACTGATAAATACTCAGTGATTACTACGTAGGCACTTAAAAGTCTAATTGTGATGATTATGTAGCTCGTGGTAGAATATTAAAGCAAACAGAATGCAAAATTCTATCTCCACTATGACTATAATCATATGAAAATTATGCCTGCAAGTAAATACAGACTGAAGGCACCCTAGAAAATGGAAAGTTGATTTGTCACGGTGGCAGGTTTGGGAGGCATTGTTTTTTTCTTATTCCTTTGATTTGTGCTCTTATTGTACAGCATTAGTTATATGATCTGTATTTGTTTTTGAGCACCCAACCCGCTCCTGACCCT
Source organism: Callorhinus ursinus (assembly GCF_003265705.2). Lineage (NCBI taxonomy): Eukaryota > Metazoa > Chordata > Mammalia > Carnivora > Otariidae > Callorhinus > Callorhinus ursinus. The sequence continues at coordinate 4,253,841 of NW_027397136.1, read as the reverse complement.
AGAACAAGCTAGCACAATCTAAAACCAGATGAGGAGGAAGGGTAGGTGGAAAATGTCTCGGGGCCTTCTGGGAGTCCCACAGGGGTCAGAGGCTTCACCATCAATCAGTCTGCAGAGTTGGGGGGCACCACCACACCTCCTCTGCCACACACACACCACAAAAGGAAGCTCAGCACTCCTCACTGAGGGACTACCTCCCAGGGGCCCCCCCCTTCATGCATGTGTGGCCCTCTACGGCTCTGTCCCCCAGCTGCGGTTTCAGAGCCCCCCTCTCCTGGACACTTGAGGATAGGAGTAGGCTCCAAGGCCTCCAGGCCACAAGCAGCCACAGCAGCAGTCCCATCCCTCACTCCTTTCCAATATACACTTCGTCATGCCCATCTCTGGGGACTTAGGAACCGGTCCGGGGAAGAGGCAGATCGTCAGGAGAGGGGGACCGCCAAAGCACCTCCTAAAAGGAGGGGTCCCCCATGGCATCAAGCCAAACCCCCTGCGAGCCCGCGAGGAAGGTGAGGGAGGGACTGAGCGTCGGGGCCATGCGGACAACCAGAAGACGTGACCCCGGAAGACGTGACTCCCGGTGGCCGGGTGCCTTACTGCAAGCGGTGACAGAGAGCCACTGCCTCAGAAGACAGAAGACTCAGGCTCACATACACTCTGCAAGCTGATCAGACTCCCCAGGGAGAGATTTCCTGCTATGAAATCCCCCTGGGACCAAGAGAGAGCTGGAGGAGGAAAGAATCTCCTCGAGAATCACACCCCAAATCCAGCAGGGCATCCCATTTTCAGGGAAATTCACTTACACTCAATTGTTGGGCTTTTACTTTTCAATTCCAAAAACTGGCTTCTTTAAAAAAAAAAAAAAATCAATAGGTGGAGGTGGGGAGTAGGGAAGAGGCAGGGAGGCATTCATTGCTGCCCTATCCTTTTCAGTGTCTGGGGCTCACAGAGAGAGTCCCCTGGGACCAGGGTCACAGTCCTGGCGAGCGACGGTGGGAAGAGAACAGCCCAGCTGGTCAGGTCATGAAGCCCCTCGAGGGGCATCTGCAAGCCTGGTGCCGGCCCAGCTGGTGGCATCTGCTGGAGGGGAGGTGGTAGGGAAGGGCAGCAGAGGGCCAACAGGGACGGAAAAGACTCCACAGCAGGCAGCCGGCCCCTCCTCCTGTAAGCAATCCCCACCCCAGGGTTATTTCCAGGCACTTTTTCCTGTGAGAAAAGAATGGGAGGCATGCAGCCCAGCCATTACCCAAATCCACCCCACCACGGCTCTGTGCCCAATTACGTCCAGTGGGGTGGGGGGTGGGGGGAGCCCTCCGGAGCCTGTAATCAGCAAATCCGTTTAAAGAAATGCAAACTGGCAGCCAGAGATGAGTGACATAGGTAATGCAATAGAGAGCCTCCCTTAAAGCTGAATGCACGCATGCTCACAGGCTCAGCGGGAGTGTGAGAGCATGCGGGGCCACGCCAGGCTCTACAAACCACATGGAAAGGTGGCCAGAGACACTCCTGGACTTTTATAGCTCTTCAGGGACCTGATCTCCAGGAAGTGCTAGCAACTGCAATCCAATTGTGTCCCTGGCTAGAGAAGCCGGCTGGAGACTGGGGACTGCAGGGGGAGGAAGAACTTCATTGGGAAAAAATGTTGACAGAGTTGAATGTCGAGCGCGGAAGGACAAAGGCTTGGATGAAGGAGCCTTACTGAGCAGTAAGGCATTCTGAGTGCTCCAGCAATTTGCACGGGGCTGTGCAGGGAGTACTGAGTTCACTTGGGGGCTGGGCTCCCCGAGGCGGGGGCAGGGTGAGGAAGGGGTAACGCCTGTGGTCCTGTAGGGCCTGGAACTTAGCACCCTCAATCAGCCCTGCAGTGGGAACTAGCCGAGGACAACCCCCAGCTAGAAGGAGGACTCAGCAAGTTGAGGCCAAAGAAACGTGCTATCTTCACTTAAGAGAACAAATAAAATCGTGGAGAAGAAAAGCTAGCATTTAGTAAGCACCTCGCCTGGACCAAGTGCACGATACCACTAATTCTAAGAACTTACAGTGAAATGGGTATATCATTCTAATACTGCAGACATGAAGTCTAGGAATCCAGGGGAATCACCTCAGCCATGTGGCTGGAACCAAGATCGAGGCCACAGCACACTCCAGATACACCACCCTCCAAGGGGGATTTCATGATCCAGTTTGCCCAAAAGCAAGCCCTCCCCACCCCCGACCCCTCTCTCAACCACCACCACCACCACCACCACCTGGCTCGCTGGGTGGCCTTAGGCAAGCCCCTCAGTCTCTCTGGGCATCAGCTGCCCCTGAGTAAGAATAAGGGGATGATTAAGGTATTGATAAGGCCCCTTCCTGTTCACTTAGGCACAGAAAGGGTAAGTTAGACTGTAATTCTGGCAGAGAAAATGAAACAGACAGAGAGGCCTTCAATATGGTTCTCTGAATCCAGCTAAAAGTTGTAGCCGCCAGTATCCGCAACACCCCACCTTTCACGCCTTATTATAACTGTTAGCGTTCTTGTGTTCTCGTCTGTCTCCCCCACAGACCGTGTTCTCCCTCGGGGAAGAACGCCCCACCTAATTCTGCCTGCACCCCTCTGCCCAGAGCTGCATCTGGTGTGTCACAGACACTCATCCAATATCAGCTGCTTGAATGAGTGAGTCAATGAATGAATGCATGAGCAAATGCTCCTCGAAGCCAGGCACACTTCAGAAGAAAGCACTTACAAATATCTGTTTACCAGATTGCTCCTCAAAGGTAGAAAAGCTGGACCTTCCCAAACCTAACTCCACATTGAAAGCATCTGGAGAGCTTGTCAAAATACAGATTCCTGCCCCACTCCCAGAGCTGCAGACTCAGAAGATCTGGGCTGGGGGCCCAGGAGTATGAATTATTAAAAAGCTCCCCAGATGTCTCTAACTCAACGCCAGGTCTGGAAGCACTGATGTATATTACTTGGCTAACACCCATTCAGTCCTGCGCTGGGACCGGATGAAGCTAAGAAATGAAAAAAAAAAAAAAAAAAAAAAAAAGAGTGACTCTCCTAGAGCCTTTTTTCCAAAGAGCTCACACCAACTTTTTATGCCGTGGTGCTGTTACCTATTGGACTGCAACAGGGTAGCAAAGCTTCTCCCCATTCTGTAGGTTGGAAAACTGAGGTCTGCCCAAGAAAGAGTATTAACTCCCCTTTTCACCTCTCCTTTGAGCTCCAGAAAAAGGTAGGGTATTACAGCTTTCAAGGACCCAGCTAAATTTCAAAGAGAGAGATTGAGAGAGAACAAGGCCAGGCACACACTTGGCTGTAGGACTGACATCTCTACGCCTCCTGTCCGGACCTGGAGGACAAAACATACTGTTGTTTGATGGTCGCACGCCCCAAGGCTGCCCCCCAAACACGGAGCCCCTCCAGTATCAGAGCGTCAGGAGGAACAGAGCCCCAGGCCCTTCATCTGCGGCGTGCCACGGACATAGGGGAAGGGCTGTTCATTTATTCATTCATGAAAACTACAGCACAGCGAAGACGTGCCGAGCAGAGAAGGTTAGGAAGGTGCCGTGTCCCCAGTGGAGTTGAAGGAGGAACTTAGCTATTCCTATTCTTCTCAATAAACGAGCGGCCTTCTGGAGGGACAGTGCCGGCAGGCTGAGAGCCGAGCGGCCCACAGCCCACAGCTTACCCAGCAGTGGGGCAGTCTCTCTAACTGGAGACACCCCTTAAAGGCAGGAGCCGAAGGCACCTCGGCGGGACGCGCCTGAGAGGCCCCCTCTTCCCTTATCCTCCTCCTTCCAGGCAGCCTTAGATGAGACTGATGGAGCCGGGACAGCTGCAGCGGCGGGGGGTGAAGGGGGGGACAACAGCTGGACAGAGGGAGGGTCCCTCCCCCGCCGGAGCTGGCGAGGAAGGAGAGGACAGGTCCCCTCTGCACACTTCTCCTTCAGGAGTGGAATGTGAGCCTTCGGCCCCCCCTCTGGCCTTGCTCCCCCTGCCTCTCCTGGTCCTCCAGGCGGGCAGGTGTCTCTGGATTCCACAAATAGCAGGCCACTCCATGGCATGGCCACATATTCTAGGCCTCAGAGCAGGCAGCCCCACACTGCCATGGGTCACACTCCCTGCAAACGTTCTGCACTCCTCCTCCCATGCGGGACCTGAGCACCGCCGCGCCCCCCCCCCCGACCAGCTATTCCATAGGCCACAGGTACCGCAGGAAGGAGCCCCGAGTCCTGACCCTCATCCCAACACGGTGGAAGGCAATTCAGTGACCTACAACATGGATGCTGGCCTGTCAGCAGACGTGGATTCCGTCACAAATGGAGCGTGTGACTCCTAACGGACTCGGGATCAATCCTGGTTCTACTAAAAAGCTTTATGACTTTGATTTCCAGTTGCCTTGTCTGCAACATGAGGATGGTAATATCTACTTTATAGAGTAGTTCTTCTAAGGAGAGGAACCACATCCTGGTCCATGACAGGTCCCAGACCTCAGTTTCTTCATCTGTAAAATGAGCAGGCTAGCCTAGATGGTCTCTCAGGGCTCCCCCAGCGCCCATAAAACTGACTCAGCCTCTGGCCAACAACGCTGGGATGTAGCCCCTTCGTCCCTTTCCTCTAAAGACAATTCGAGCACCGATTCCCGCAGTTTCTCCCAAATCAGTCAGGCCCTGAGGCTTCTCCCCTCTAATTCCCCATCCAGACCCGGTAACTCAATCTCCAAATGTGCCCAGGCCGGACTCCCAAGGGCCAGCCCTTCATCCACCAAGCCATGCCCCCATACATAGAGATAAACCATTCATACAGTTCAGTCATTTCTTAACGAGAGCAAATTACTCACTCCTAACACATCGCACACCAGAGGTGACCCACCAGTGTGTAACAACGTTGCAAGTGGAAACTGTTGGCGCAGAACCGTACTGTCCAATATGGCAACCACGAGCAACATGTGGCCACTTAAATTTAAATTTTAATTAATTAAAACTAAATACAATTAAAAATGCAGTTCCTCAGGCACACTGGCTACATTTCCAACACTCGCTAGCCATGTGTACCTAGTGCCTCTGTAGTGGATGGTGCAGAATAGAACATCTCCCTCACCACAGTACTCGTCTCGAAGATGCTCTCCAATCAGGGGCAGAACAGGCCCCAAGGGGGCTCAGATGGACTCTGGAAGGGGACAGAGAGGGAGGGGGAGGGCAATCCTGGAGGAAGAGGGGCCTCTTCCCACAGCTTTGGTGGACATACCACCAGGATGGGGGCTCCGGCAGGCCCACCAACTCAGGGTAGCTGCCCCCCACCCACCCAGGGAGGGCTCCCTGGCCCCAACACCTGGCAGGATGCACAGGCAGCTGTCACAGCACACTTCATTTTTGGGATGCATGGGACGCTCGTCATTCTCTCCAGCCCCTGGCAGACTCCCTGGCCTTCCCTAGCTCACGGTCTACACCTTGTCTCAGAGCGGGGAGGGCGGCCGCCCAGCTTCAGCTGGGGTTCTGACCTACAGGAAGCCTCAGCTCCTCCACGTCCACCTGACTCAAAAATATCTGGCTGCTAGCCCAGACCAAGGGGGAAGGAAGGTGAGAAAGCTAGTTTTAATCAAGCACCTATTATACTCAAGGGGCCACATGAAGGTACTTCCACTTAAATTTTCCCATTTGATCCCCCCCCCCAAAAATGCTGCAAGGTAAGTGTGGTTAGACCCACTCTCCAGACGAGATAAGACTCAGAGAAGGAATGTGAGCTGTGCGAGCTAGGAAGTTAAGGGTCATGGTCTCAATGCAAACCCAGAAATGTCAGCCTGCAGAGCTTACAATCTATCACCCCCTCCAGGGCCATGGCCACGGACAACTGATGAAGGGGGAGCAGCCACTTCTACTCTCCCTCCCACAGAATTCTCCACACATGTACGCACGATGGTTGGGACTTAGGGCTTTCAGAGTCTCCGGCCTGAGAGAGCCCAGAATCTCAGGAAGGTCTTGGCAGCTCCGAGGTGAAGAAAGGCTGAAGACAAAGCAGGTGGAGCAGACTAAGGAAGGGAAGGAAGAAGGCAGTGGAGGGAACAGAAAAGTAAAATCATGGGAGGGGGCTAGAGCACGTGGGAGGAGGCCGAGCGTTTGAAAGTATTCCAAGTGTAATTAATACCTGTCTTCCTCAATTAGACCTCAGCCTCCATGAAAGCAATGCCCTCGCCTTGCTCACCGCTGTGTTCCTAACCCGACCACGGTGCCGGGCGCAAAGCAGGTGCTCAGTACATGCCCGTCGGAAAGACAGAAGGGTGGATGGACTAACAGACGGAATGGCAAAGAACTGTGGAGAAAGACAAGTCCTCTTTCTGCCCTTCAGAGCCCACAAGAAGTCCTCCTGACCTCAGCACTAGCTCGGCTCTCGCGGGCTCTGAACCACTGGGGGCAGCTGGCCTGCTAGGCTCTGTCTGCCCCTCTGTGGCAGCCATGGCCCCAAGCCCACTCTCCTGGTGACCACAGGTCCTAAGTCTAGGGCTGAAGGAGACTGCAAAGATCACGTGGTCCCATCGTCCCACCGTCCTGATGAGGAGACTGAGGTATAAGAGGGGACTGACTCGTCCAGCGGCGCACCCCCAAAGAGGGGAAGTTTCCCGTGACCATGCCAGCAGGAGCTGGGTAGCAGAGGCCTGGTGCGGAGCCCCAACGCCCTGCAGCTCGCTTGCAGGGCCAGGCAGTGCCTGCAGCCCATCTGCCTCTCCAGCCTGCCAAGAGGCCTTCCTTCCCTTGTGCCCGTGTTGATGAAACCCACCGCGGGTGACTTCACAACACTTCACCAGGGGGAGGTTTTGCTGGCCACGGTGCCAGGCCTATAATTTCCGATTTCCCAGCCTGATACCCCTAATCGTCCGAGCCCTCTCTGCCCTGAGCCCCATGTGGTCATACATCATCTTGGCTGATGCCAGCCATGCCTCCCCCCAGCCATCTGGACAGAAAAATGAGGAAAGAGCAGGACAAGATGATTTTGGCAAAGAGGACCGAGGGGAAGCTTAGGACACCTGGTCCCTACCCTCCCTGACCTCACTGTGTATGTGCTTTTGGGATCCTGGGTGATGGGCATGCTTCTCTCTTCCTGGGACTCAGTTTCCCTATAAGTAGGTGGGACTCTTCAGCCTCAAGCTCAACACATCCCCGGCAAGATGTGTTGAGATGAAGGTTCCTTTATATCCGCCCCCAGGTATAAACAAGGAGAAAACCCACAGCAAACCCGAGTTAGGCACCTTCTAGGCACGGCAGGGGCCCTGCGCACACGGGAGGGGTGAGGAGCACGGGAGACTTCAGGGTGAAGCAGGGCTCTTGAGGGAAGTGGCTGGTCCCAGGGCTGGAGCAGGAAGAACAGAACGTGAGCCTGGAGTACCTCAGGGTGCCAGAAAGGAAGGAAGTGCTCAAAAAAAAAAGATGAGGCCATGTCAAAGGGCCCAGGAGCCAAACTGAAAGAGCTTCCAACAGTCAGAGGGGGACCGATCTGAGCCACGAAAGAACTACAGTATTGAATTCTAACTACAGCCCGTAGAATAGAATACATACCCAGCATTTGTCTCACACAGCACGGAGTCCTGCGTTTGTTACATACTACATATTTTATCAAATAAATATGATAAATATTCATGAGTTTGTAACGATAAAAGAAATAACTCAATGGTTAGATAAATAAATGCGGGAGAAGGCCCAGCTCTTCCTACAGAAGAATTCCAATTCATAAACATAACGAGGGGCACATGGGTGGCTCAGTCAGTTGAGCATCCAACTCTTGGTGTGGACTCAGGTCATGATCTCAGGGTCATGAGATCCAGTCCCACATTGGGCTCCATGCTCAGCAAGGAATCGGCTTGGGATTCTCTCCCTTTCCCTCTCCCTCTGCCCCTCCCCTCACATGCACGCACGCTCCCTCGCTCGCTCGCTCTCTCTCAAATCCACAAATTAATTCTTACAAAATTAAAAATAAAAAAATAAACAGAGGAAATGAGGAAAATAGAAAGTGCCATTAGGCAAACACCACCATAATAACTACCACCGGCAAGAACCACCGACAGGTGCTCAAATGAGTGAGTCAAGTTTGAGGAAAAACTGGCTATCTGTCGAGTCTCAAAGTATCTCCGAGATACACAAGACAGTTATGAATTACCAAGAAAAAACCAGGGACTTCGTAGAGGAGATACGCGGCCAACGCCACCTTCTCAGAGTGAGCAGCATGAGCACCACTGGTCATAAGGCGAGTTGACAGCATGCACCCCTTTGACACAATGCACTGAGAAGGACACAGCATCCCGTCTGCCATGTTCTTGCCAAAAATGCATCACCTCAACCTAACCGTCAGAGAACACCAGGCAAACCCAGTTCCTGATATTAGTGCTCTCCCATACGGTCAAGGCCACGAGTCAAAGAAATGCTGAGGAACTGTTGCAGGTTGGAGGAGACCAAGGAGGCATGACAACTAAATGCAGCGTGGGACCCCGGAGCAGAAAAAGGACATTAGTGGGAAAGACGAAAGAGTCTGTAGTTCAGTTATTAACGTTACACCAGTATAAACTTCTTGACTTTGACGGTTGTACTGTGGTTACGTAAGATGTTAACAAGGGCCCAGAAAAGCAAAAGCAGCAGGGCGTGTGTGCATGTATGTGCCTCACACATCCGTGCCACAGGGCACAAGAGTGCAGGAATGCGGGAATGTCAGGAAGTGTGCATGAGTCTGGGGGGCAGGGGGAGAACGGCCTTTTGCTGTTTCAGGCAGCGTGCTGAGCCTAGGATCCGATTTTCACAAAAGGATTACTAGATTACATTCTTTACCACAGGCAGCTGTCCCTGTCAAATAAATAATCACCGCCTTACATTTATATATCACCTTTCACCCTGCAGCCCTCCTCCTACAGCCGGGACCCGCCTGAGGACAGTCTCGGCCCCCGCCACAGAGATCAACCTGAACCCCATCTGGTTTCCAAGAAAGGGACCCCCTGTCGGAGAAGAAGAGGCAACTCAGCTGCCAGGAGGGGAGAGGGGTGTAGGTGGGTGGGTGGGGTGCCCCCATGATCAAATAAAGGCCAGCCCAAGAGAGAGAGAGAGAGTCAGGCAGCAGGCTCCCCCGAAGGGAATCCTGGTCGAGCTGTAGGGCAGAGTGGCCACCAGCTCTCAGCCTCTGAAGCGTGTGTGATGTTGGGCAGGTTCCCCAACCCTGAGATGTACCTATCACACAGGATTCCCATGAGCACCAATCCATGTTATGCACTTCACATAATATCTGACACCAAATCTTGCTAGTCACCTGCTGGCCACATGGGAAAGGGCCAGAGCAAGGGCCAGATGGACAGCGTGGGTGTGGGCATGGTGGAAAATACAGGGACCTACTGGTCCCAGGAAAGAAGCCACGGGTTTCCCAAGAGGCTGTCACGAGTCCACTGCCGAGCAGCATGGAGTAGGGTCCTTATGTCCAACCCATAGGTAGCTGCCCACTCAGGAGAGGCGACTTGTTCAGATGTGGGGCTGTCGTCCCTGCAAGGGGGAAAGGCAAGGTCCACACAGCAGGGCTGGCCAGGCTGGGGAAGGAGGGGGCAGTGCTAAGTAAGGATGGGCACCTTGACTCAGAGAAAAGCCTTTAGACCGGTGCACCTGTGTTTCCCAAGCAACTAAGACACCATACAGAGCCACCCAGACCCTGCATTCAGGGTCTTTACAGTCTAGCTGGGGGGACAAGAGTAACAGAAAAGTCGGGTCACGACAGGAGGGCCGTCACTGCTGATAAGGCAAGCCAAGGACAAGTGAGAGGACCAGAGAAAACGCAAGCCACCAGGGAGGGAGCCACCAGAGAGGGGAGAGGCTGCCCCAGGGAGCAGCGTCAGGCAGGGCTTCCTCGAAGAAGCAGAGCTCTCGCTAGACTCTGGAAGACAGGTGGGGCTCTGAGGAGCACAGGCAGGGGCAGGAGGAAGGGGAAAGCCGTCCCGGATGCCAGACCCGTCACAGCATGCTCCAGAGGCAGGCAGGACATCTGTCACCGCCATGGTGGGGGGCGAGGGGAGTGGGCTGGAAAAGCCGTTCGGAGGCCGACTGAGAAGGGCCAGAGCTTCCGGCTGTGAGTGAAGACACCCCGTGTGCTGCCACAGCATGGGCACGGCTGCTCTTACACTGACAGAGCTGGAGGAGCCGGGGGAGAGAGAAGGTTCTGGCACCGGGCAGCAAGTTCGCAGTGAACACGATGGGAGATTTTGTTTGACTTTGAGGGCTGCTAGAGACTCTGGGAGCTTAGATCACCTTGCATAAAACACCCACACTTCCCCTCTGGCAAGGACCCCAAGGCCCCGTGGCCTCATCGGCTGAATCTCCTGGCTCCCCTCTGGCCTCCTGCATAGAGTCCCAACCTCTCCTTTGGCCTCTACTGTGAACCCCAACATTTCCCGTGGCCTTCTCCACAAAGCCCCAATGCTTCCCTTTGGCCCTCTCCAATAAAGCCTGAACTCCCTTGGTCCTTAGCCAATCCACGTCCAAATTTCCTTCCAATGTCCTGAATAAAACCCCAAGTTTCTCCCAGCCTCCCCCTGCACACCCCCAAACTTCCACTGGTCAGACAAGAGCCTGTTCTTCCCTTTGTCTTGTCCCAGGAGCCCGGTATTGCTTGCATCCTCACCCATGGAGTTTCCCAGCAGCCCTCTGTGTTCCCACACCTAACCCCAAAACATCTCCACATCCGCCCACTGCAAACTCCAAACTCCCCTCGAACTTTCTGCGCCGACTACAAACCTTCTTCACCTCAAATGCCCCAAGAAATCCTGCACTTCCCTTGGACGTTCATCATCAAACCCCCCAGTTCTCCTCAACTTTCCCTACCAAATCTAAATCTCCAGCTTCCTCTAAGAAACCCTCAAGGTTTCCTTTTAGGGACTCTTGAGCAGGCTCGGGATGCTGAGGACAGCACTTCCCACCCAGTCAGTGGCAAATGTCAGGCGTTTTATTTCCGGTCCATCCCGGACCCATGGGTGGATCTGCCGTGAAGGACTAGTACAGGCTTCACGCCACACGTGAATCTCCCGGAGATTTTAACAACACCCTGTTTGACAAGACAAGTCCTTCAGCTCCGACTAAAAATCCCTAAGAGTTTCCTTGGTTCCAACCACCAAATTCTGACTTCCGATGAGCTTCCCCCCCACCAACGAAACTCCAAACGAACCTAGAATGCCATGGCCATGTCTATCGCTAGAAACGCTGCTCAATGCTTACTTTCCATTTTGGAACCTTTCTGGTCACCACGGTCCACGGATCACGCTTACACAGCACTCCTCTAGATGATTCTTCCCTCTGAGCTGGTCCTGGTGGCTGCCCTGAGACACCCTTTCAGGGCCCAAACGAAAGGTGTTCCCAGGTGTGTGGATAACTGAGAGCAAAGATGGTAGAGAGCAAATTCCACAAGGAAGGAAGAGAGGGCATGCCCAACGGGACAAACTGGCATCTACTGTCCCGGTGCTTCTGGGTGCACTGGCATGGGTGCAAGGGTCTGAGCCCCTGGTGGGTCAGCTGCAGCCACTGGAGCCTGCCCACCTGCGAAGCAGGAGAAAATCCATCTCAGAGCCAGGGGCTTGAGGGAAGCCCTGAGGAAGGTTGTGTCTATGGACCCCGAGGCTGCAAACTCTGTCAAGGGATATGCCAAGGAGGGCGTGAGGCAGGGCAGTTTGTCCCCGAGTGGCCCGCTACCAAAGCCAGACCCCAGGGAGAAAGCCCCTCTGACTGCACGGTGAGGAGACACACGGGCAAGCTGGCCTCTGGGAGGAAGAGGGGAGGAGGGGAGGTGTGAAAAGAAAAGGGAAAAATCTAATTAAAACTGGTTCCTGCTCAGCCACCTGCTAAAAACCACAGCTCACCCAAGACTTGGACAGAGGATCACTGACAGCCCCGCCAAAGGTTGCTCCCTGCGGCCTCACGCAGAGCGGGGAGGGAGGGAGCACGACGCTGCCGGCCTGCCCTGAACCCCCCCAAAACCAAAGGGCTCGTGAAGCTGAAACCTGAGAAGATGCCAAGGGGCAGCGGGAGGCAATTTACAGCCGGGAAAACTGAGCACTCGGGCCAGATGTGGGCCCTGGGGAGGAGCTGGGCCTCATGCTTGTGTGCGCAGAGGCGGCGGGGCCGAGGCCCGGGCTGCTGCCTTCCCAGAGAGCCGGCCTGCAGGGATGGATGGCGGGGATGGCGAATCCTGGGGTCTGCAGCCAGAGGAGGGCATGGTGACAGGGACAGAGGGAGGGAAGCAGAGGCAAGGAGGCACGTGGAGGAAAGCCAAAGAAGAAACCAGAGAGGAGGGGCAAGCCCTGAAAGAGGTCCCCGGGAGGGGTCCGGCAGGAGCGTGGCATAGGCAGGACGCCAGAGCCTCTGCCCTGTCTGTCCCATCCATCCTGGACGAGCTCCTTCCTCTAACCAGGAGACTCCGGGGGGGCGGTGAGTGACAACCAGCAAGGAGACAAAGCTGGCTCCCCTTGGCTCGGCCAGCCCTGTACTTCACACACACACACACACACACACACACACACACACACACACACACACACGGATCCACTTGTCCCAGCCTGCTGCCACACCTGCCAAACCCCGCCCGAGGGGCCAGGCCAGGGTGGGGGCAGGATGGGAAAATCCCACCAGCAGGAGGAAGGTGGAGCTCTCCCTTCCAGAGTGGGAACCTCTGAGCCACCTCACCACTGCAGAGGACAGATGTGGTCCTAGGTGCAGGAAGGGGAAGCTGAGGCCCAGAGAGGGAAGGGCCAAGCCCCAGGTCACACAGCAGCAAGGGGAAGCCAGGCCGCAGAGACCTGACTCCCAGCTCTATGCTCTCCCCACTCCCTACCCTACCTTCCTCTGAGTCCCAGAACCAGCAGCAGCCCCAGTTTAAGGAAACAAAGCTGCCCCCTCTTTGAGCATCAAGGGGGCTGGGATAGGATGTGGGGAGGAAGTCAAGCCCCCTAAAGAGCTGAATGCAGAAATCCATGTGACAAGAGGTGGAATTATTTCCCCTGGAAAAAAAATTAATAAAAAGCTCTCCCTTACCAGACCCCAGGAGTATTTGGCTGGAAGCTGACGTAATATAGGAAGGAGAGGCCAAGGGGAGAGGAGCCCCCCCCAACCCCCAGCAAGCCTATTGCCAGGAGCACAATAGGGAGACTGCAGCTGGAGCTGGGGGGGCTGAGGGGGGCAGGACACGCCAAGCAGGCTGTTGGAGCTGGAGACACAGGCCTTGGCGAGTGTCTGGCTGGAAAACAAGCGCCTTTGAACTGGCAACCCAGGGGGTAATGCTTCCTTGGGGCCCGCATCCAGGCTGGCATGGACGTGGGGTGCCTGGAGCAGGGTACGTCAGAGGCATCATGGGGGCTGTGTCTACCGGCAGAACCTGCAGGACGTGAAGCCAGGTGGGAAGTGGGAAGCAGGAGGAAGGGTTCTGGGAGTGCAGGGAGTCAGAACAGTGACTCAAGCTCCAGAGGCAGACCCTCAGGTCCTCCAGTGAGGAGTGGATGGGGGGCCTGGGCCGGCCAGCACACAGCGGCACAAAGAAAGGTAGGCAGGGCTGGTGTCCATCTTCCCATCGCCTCCTGTCACTCAACTGCTGCAGATCCAATAAAGTTGACATGGCTTTGTGCCCAGAGAGAGTGGGGCTGGGACCTCAGGAAGACGCATCTTGGAGAGGGAAAAAGACAAAGAGGCACATAGAAGCTGTCCCCACTGTTGCTGTGCCCAGTTTGGAAGGTGCTGCACCAGAGGAGGCCCAACTGGAAAGGGGAGGGGGATCTGAGCAAAAGCCCCCTTGCTTCAGTGGAGCCCAGAGCAGTGCTGGTACCTCGGGAGGCTAGCAGAAGCTCGATCCCAAGCACAAGAACACCCTCCTCCCCAACTGACCCACGCCTCCATAGTACACTGGCCAGTGGAAGGTTCTAACAGCTGGGGCCACGAGGCAGTCCCACAGCACAAAGTAGGAGTGGGGGGCCGGTTCCCAGGCCAACCTGCCCTCCACCCTGCCTTCCGCTCGGGGTGCGTGATGGTGGGATGCCCAGTCTCTCACTTGCAGCCTGTGCTCTCCAGCTTCCCACGGGGCACCCGCACACACTTTCCTCCTCCAGGGGTGCTGGAGGTGACTGCCAAGTACTGGGATAGGCCTTCTGACGGTCATCCTGGCCCTGAGAGAGAGGGAGTGCTTCTCTGACCCCGCCAACCCCCAGCACACACACCTGCTCCCCTACAAATAGAGGCAACATGGTGCAGTCACACAGAAGGCCGCCGGGCGTGGGATCCAATGGCCAGGGTCTGCAGCCTGTCCTTGACATGTTGGACGCTGCCTTACTTTCAACGCGCCCCAACCTCCTCATCTGTAAAAAGGGGATACCCCGGTGCCCCACACAGGCTAAGATCCTTGGGAAGACCAAGTGAAACCATGGGAGATGAGGAAGAACCACGTGACCTGGAACACAAGCTGCCATGTAATATGCAGAGCGCTTAAGAATGAGTACAATCCTCAGGTGGCATGTGACTCACGGATTCCAATCCCCGCACACTACCAGCTGCGTGCGAGGAGTGAGAGTTCGGGGTGGACAGGCTGTTCCCCGGCTCAAGGGAGTGCTTTACAAATGTCGGCCACTGCTACGCATCACCGTGAGTGTGGCCCACATCCTCGGTGTCCCGCTGTTGCCCGTCCACCCCCTCCCCCGCACCCATCCATATGTGCACATATGTGCCCGGCTGCCAAGCTGGGGACTGCACAGGGAGCAAGCCGACTCTCTGCAGTGACTCTGGGTCTCGGCTGCTGACCCCTTTAAGGCACTAGGACCCAGCCTGGGACAAAGGAGATCCTCCCCAGCAGTGGGAGCTCTGCTCAAAGAGTCCCGGCCACACGGAGGGAGGGCTCCGGAAAAGCCGGCCTCCCAACCCTGGGACTCTTTGAGCTGAGACGGCCACTTCCCGCCACTTCTCAAGAATGTGGTGGGAGAGTCAGACATCAGGCTGCCTCAGCTTCATCGCAGCCTTTCCTCGTCCCCATCCTGGAACCAGTGAGACGTGGCATTTGACAGTCCCTGTGCCATCCAAGAAGCAACGGCTGACCCACCTAGAGCAAAGGGCTTGACCTAAATAAAATCAACATGGAGGAGAAATTGGTAAGTTTTCTGCTGCCATCTAATGGCCAAAACAAATAAAAGCAGGCAAGGAGCCAGAAGGCCACCAGCAAGGGGTGACCACGAGTCAGCCCTGCACACCTGGACCAGGAGTGAGCGACCAGCTCCATGACGCAGAATCTAGCAGAAGGAAGAGGGTGCAAGAAAAATGGGTACAGGGGCGCCTGGGTGGCTCAGGTGGTTAAGTGTCTGCCTTCAACTCAGGTCATGATCCCAGGGTCCCAAGAGGCCCAGGATTGAGCCCCACGTCAGGCTCCCTCCTCAGCTGGGAGTCTGCTTCTCCCTCTGTCCCTCCCCGCACTCGTGCTCTCTTTCTCGCTCTCAAATAAATAAATAAAATATTTTTAAAAAAGAAAAATGTTTAAAGAGCCCCCAAAAGCCTGTTGGTCATCCTCCAGAGACTGAGAAGGAGGAGCCTGGCTCATTCATCCCCGTAAGAAATAAAAATGCTGGTGTGCCGAGTGAGTGAAATAAAAAACTTTAAAAATTTTTTAAAAATACAATTTTAAAACGGTGCTCTGACTCTCGGGCAAGGCACTGCCTCAGCGCTGAGAAAAAGTAGGTAAATAAGATGCTGACTTGGACCACAGAAAAACCCATGTGGCCTCTCCTCTGCTCCCCGAGGCCCTGCGCAGCCTCACTCCTGTCACACACGTCTACCAGCCCCTGACTTTGCCCATGCCAGTCTCTCTTCGCCCTGCAAATGTTGCTGTGCCTTCCACATCACATCATCCCCTCTCCTCATGCTCTCACACTGGGCTGTGATTATCGGAGTGCATGTCCCACCAGATCCAGCCCCCTGCCCTCATCTAGCTGTCACATGCACAAAGCTGCAAGCCTGGCTCCACAGGCCAAGCCAGGCTGGGTCTCAGAGCCCCAAACACTTCTCACCTCCTGTCTTGGAAGATACAGGACCCTAAACCTGCCAGGCCAAACCCCAAGGCCACTGTTCCCCAGAGCTCCCTCCCTCCCTCCAAAGGCCCATTTGCCTTCTGGCCTCTCTGTGAGCCTCCTGCCATAGGCAGCCCTCCATCTGGAAGCAACAACCCTCAGTAGAGGTGAGCAGGCCCTCACAGATATTAGGTGCTCCCCTTGGATCAGCAGAGCATCAGCCAGAATCAGGAGACCCGGTTCCAGCCTCAGTTCGCCCCTAACTGGCTGCACTAATACTCCTAGCAAGTTTCTTCCTTCCTAAAGCCTTAAAATTTCCCCATTTGTAGAATGAAGGATCATTACTTGGGTCTCTTTCAGGTCAAAACATCTATGGCACTAATTCATACTAATGTGTCAATGACCACTCACAGCTAATTGTATAACTGTTCCCACGATACTCTCATCTTGAGAGGGGGAGAGCCTGGACCCATCACCCACTCATTCATACAGTAACTGAACACCCATGTGCTTGTGGTGGGATCAATACTTTTGGCAGTACGGCTTGCTTAGCTCTGCTCCAGCCACAAGGAGAAAGGCCAGTGATGAAGGCAAAATGTCCACGCAGAGTGGACTCAGGCAAAGCAGAAGGAAGGAAGGCACTTGCCCTGCGTCTGACCCACGCTCCTGACGGAGCGCCTAATCCTTACGTGACACTCTCCAATTTCATGTACCACCCCCCCAGCAACCCTAGGAGCTGACAAGGTTTGTAACTGCAGAACCAGTGAGTGTGGAGCTGGGACTCCAACGCTGGTGGGCTCAGTTAAGTGGCCCTTCCTCTCCTGCCCTCCGTCACCACGTGTTCATGCTGAGTCCTGAGATTCCTCCACTGCCCCCCGCCCCCAGTGCTGTCCTTCCCAGTAGCTACTTACCCACGTCTGCACACCAGAGTCAGTCAGAGCCCCCGAGGGCAAGCCCCGACTGTCTGCCCAGCTTTGAAGAAGCATTCTAGGGTATATCTGAACTCATTCTGTTTGCTACACTCAGCCTGATGGCATTAGTTTTTTTTTGTTTTTTGTTTTTTTTTGGAACTGCCCTTGGATTACAGAAGAAAAAAAAAAAAGAATGCACTGGACTGAAAAGCCCGGAAGGATCCAGAATCCACAGCAAGTTTTACCTGATTTCCCCCGGAAAGGGCGCTGAGATGGAGGGACAGCTGTGGCAATGGGGTCTCTCACATTTCATGCTATTATTTTATGTTACTTCATTTTTTTTGCAGCATATTTTCATAGAGTAAATGAGTCATGATTTTAAACACTTTCTGCAGATAGATGGCAGATCTATACCTGGTACTTGTAAGGAGAGAGCCAATGGGGCAAAGCAGGTCCCACAGGACAGGGCCCTCCAGCAGGAAATGAGTCCACTGCTTTTTCCAGGATGGGTGGGGTCCCTTGTGCACAGGCAGATGGTGGAGTGGTTTCTGGAGCACAGAGACAAACTCTCTGCCCCCCAAAATACCTCCTCCATCTGCTCATTCATGCCTGAAATTCCTTCACTGAGGGGCAGTCTTTGATTCCTTGGTCAGAAATAGGCCTGAAACCATAAACCCACCCAAGAGAAGCAAAACAGTGCCTTCAAGTCACACTCAGAGGGAACGAGGTCACTGGGGTTGGGGGAACAAGGCTCTTACAAGGCTCTCAGAATAATCCCATGGACAAGATGGGGATGTTCGGGCTGGAGGCAGTAATAACCTGGTTGATTAAGAACTGCGCTAAGGTGAGAGGGGGGCTTCTGGGCCAGCCTGCAGGAAGGCACCTGTCCTCACCCTGACTTTGGTGGGAAGAGAGAGCCAGCTGACCAGGACTGGGAAGGAGAGGCCAAAACAAGTGTAACCACCTGGGCTGAAAGAACTAGATTCTAGAAGCTCCACGAGCTGAGGAGGGATGACGCCATCAAGAGGAGAGCAGATAAGAGAAAGGAGTGGATCTGGAACGAGCCAACTGGGAGTCCCCCACACCACACCACTCCCAACCACGCTGGAGGCGAGGGATGCCCTGGGATCTGAGCGGCTTAAACAGGATCTAGATGCACAGGGCCACATTGTGAAAAGCATGAACAGGATGGGGGAAGACCCGAGAACTGGATCAAAAGAAAGCGGGAGGGTCACCTGGGTGGCTCAGTCGGTTAAGCGTTTGCCTTCGGCTCAGGTGATGATCCCAGGGTCTGGGATCGAGTCCCACATCGGGCTCCTTGCTGAGCAGGGAGCCTGCTTCTCCCTCTGCCTGCCTCTGTCTCTCTCTGATAAATAAATAAAAATCTTTAAATAAATAAATAAATAAATAAATAAATAAATAAATAAAAAATAAATAAATCAAACAAAAGAAAGCGGGAATGTTAAAACGGAAGGAGAATGCTCCATGTCATGGGTCGTCAGGGAAACGCAAACCAAAACCACAAAGAGAGAGCACTGTACGCCCACTAGGATGGTCGTAACTTTTTAAAAAAAATTTTTTTAAGATTTTTTATTTATTTATTTGACAGAGAGACACAGCGAGAGAGGGAACACAAGCAGGGAGAGTGGGAGAGGGAGAAGCAGGCTTCCTGCTGAGCAGGGAGCCCACATGGGGCTTGATCCCAGGACCCTGGGACCATGACCTGAGCCAACGGCAGTCGCCCAACCGAGTCACCCAGGCGCCCCGTAACTTTTTAAACTTTTTTAATGGGAATAAGGGTTGCCACGGATGTGCAGAAACTGGAACCCTCCCACATCACCAGTGGGAATGTAAAATGGGGTCCTACCTGTGGAATACAGTTTGGCAGAGCCTCAAAACATTAAACCCAGAATTACCATATGATCCAGCTATTGCACTCCTAGGTAAAGACCCGAAAGAACTGAAAACAGGTGTCCACGCAGAAACCTGTACGTGACTGCTCCCAGCAGGTCTATTCACAACATCAAAAGGTAGGAACAACCCAAATGTCCAACCACAGATGAACGGATCAACAAAATATGGCGTATCCGTACCACAGAACATTATTTAGGCCATAAAAAGGAACAAAGTACTGATATGTACTATAACACGGGTGAACTTTGACAATACTGTGCCAAGTACTGAAATAAAGCCAGACACGAAGGCCATGCACTACGACTTGACCCACACAAAATGTCCAGAACAGGCAAATCCATAGACAGAAATCAGATCAGTGGCGGCCAGGGGCTGGGGGTAGGGGAGACCAGGGGATGAGGTCTCAGGGGTGCCGGATTTCCGTCCGGGGTGATGAAAACGTTATGGAACTAGATGGTGGTGATGGTTTCTCAACCCAGCGAATGCACTTAATACCAACGAACTGTCCGCTTTAAAATGGTTAACTTTATGTTATATGTGTTTTGCCACAATAAAAGAGATGTTTTTAAAAATGGAGAGGGCTGTGCAAGACTGTTGAATCACAGATCTGTACCTCTGAAACAAATAATGCAATATATGTTAAGAATAAAAAGAAGAAGATAGCAGGAGGGGAAGAATGAAGGGGGAGAAATCGGAGGGGGAGACGAACCATGAGAGACGATGGACTCTGAAAAACAAACTGAGGGTTCTAGAGGGGAGGGTGTTGGGGGGATGGGTTAGCCTGGTGATGGGTATTAAAGAGGGCACGTTCTGCGTGGAGCACTGGGTGTTATGCACAAACAATGAATCATGGAACACTACATCAAAAACTAATGATGTAATGTATGGTGATTAACATAATAAAATTCAAAAATAAAAAAGTAAAAAATAAAAATGGAGAGGGCTTCGATATCCTCTTTAAAAAAAATTTTTTTTAAGATTTTTTTTTTTAAATCTAATCCTGTTCAAGCCCGAACATCCCCATCTTGACATGATCCCTGAGAGCAAATACTCGGGGCCTGTCCAGGAGATGTTGGAGGACGGGACTTGTTCTGTGAGTTCCCAGAATAAGGAACCTAGCAGAAATCAAATTCTGACAGAACAGTGTGCATGACGGCACCTTTGCCATGTGTCAGGCACTGTACAATGGCTCTATCAGCATTAGATACTCCTGTTATCCCCATTTTTAGGTGAACAAACTGAGGCTCCAAAAAGGTAGGCAATGGGCCCAGAGGGACACGGTGAGCGGGGGAGCTGGACGCCTGTGCTGAGGGCCACCAAGCCATCCAGCACCCCCAGTGCAAAGAACACAGCTGCAGCTGCACACGCCCAGGCTCAATCGAGCCGCACTGGCACCTGTGGCCTCTGGCTACTTGCTCAGCCTTGGTGTGCCTCAGTTTCCTCTGCCATAAAAACTGGAATAACGTTAGCAACAGGCTCCAAGTCCCGCTGGGACAATGAAATGAGACAATGAATGCACCTAGCGGCTCCTCACACATAAAGGGACTCCATAAATTCAGTTCCTCTTTTTCCCCCAAAGTAGAGAAAATTACAAAGGTAGAGGAACCAGTCTTAGCAGGTAGAGAAGGCCCTGACAAAGGAGGTGAGGAGGTGAGCAAAAGCAAAGGCACCACTCCGCATGGACAACTGTCAGACGGGGCTGGCCCAGATGACCTTGAAGCTTCTCCACTTGAAATCTGCTGTGGCTACAGGATGGGAGCTTTTCCCCAGAGCAGGCCCTGCTGGAGGAAAGAAAGGAGCCATTCGAGGACATGAAGATCCTAGAGGAATCAGAGTTCCCATGAAAAGAAAAAAGGTGTAGAGAGCCGGGCGGCTGAGAACAACAAAAATAAAGTTCGCCAATAAAAATAGAAGTAACGTCCGCTTTTAGAGCATCCCCATGTGTGCCAGACGCTATACTAAGCATTTTATATAGATTATCTTACCACATCCTCACATCTCTGCAGGGCAGACACTATTATTATCTTCATCTCGCTGATGAGGAGGCTGAAGGTAAAAGGGGCAAAGAACCGTGCTCGAGGTGCCGTAAGCAGAAAGGGCCCACTCTGCCGCTGCCACGGGCCAATCCTGAGTGCCAGCCTCAAGAAGCCCTATCACCTGACTTGAGGGGTGATGGCCTTTGGATTTCATCCGCCCAGCTCCTGCCTTCTGCCTGTAGGTGGAAGACTATCCAGAGCAGAAAATCAGCCCCAGGCAGAACCTTCCCCCGGCCCCAGTCTCTGGCCAGAAAGCCGAATCTAGAAGCTAATGCTAAGAATACACTGTGAGAAGATCCAGTGAATATTTGGGAAAATTTTGTAAAGTGAAGGAAAAAAAAAGAGGAACTTCTGTTTTCACCAGCTCAATCAGCTTGGGGAAGAAACCACAGGCCACTTGGAGCGGCTGCCAAACGCTCAGCCCGATCCTGCTTGTGCACTGGCTCTGCAGAGAGGGGTTCAAGTTTCCCGAGCTGGCCAGGCAGGACCGGCCACAGGCACACTCAGGCTGACTCTGCAGTGGCCGGGGAAGCAAAGCAGCTGGGACATGACCCACCGGCCATCCCAACAGCACCATCCTGAGAGAGCCAGAGTCCGTATGGTGCCCAAGGCCTCCCCTGGCTGCCTGGTCCATCCCACTGAGCAGTGGCCCCTTCAGAAAAGAGGCTGCAGGCAAGGCATGGAAGGAGACCCGGGGCCCCGGGTGCGCACCACCTGATGGGGGCCAAGGGCATTGGGAGGACATGTAAGTGACTGGCAGTGAGCAGGCTCTAACTCCACCTGGCTCTGACCCGGGGACCCCAATCCACAGTGGAAGCCACTCACTCTTCCTCCACCTCGAGAAGAAACTATGAGGATAAAAGAGACGAATCCAGAAAAGGATGTTGAGATCCTCATTTGTTCTTAAGCTAACTTTTAAGGGCTTCTAAGGTCTGGGACACTGTGCCAAACCCTATACCTGGACGATCTCACTTCATTTTCGAGACAGCCCCTTGGAGTGGTAATCACAATCATCGCCATTTCAAAGGACAAACTGAGTGTGGGAAAGGGACTTGTGCAATGACAAATTAGTAGGTGGTAGAATTAGGACACATACCCCTGTGGTCTGACCTCAGAACCCACACGCTTAACCAAGATCCTTTACCACTTCCTAAAACAGACTCTCAGGAGCTAGTAAAAAGAATTATTAAACACAGTTCCCAGCCTCAGAGCATTTACAGCCTGATGAGGGAAATGGATAAATGGATCCAGTGCACAGGGAAACAGCCTATGAACACGTGTATCATTACCCAAGGTGTGTGGTCATCGCTTCCAGTACACAAAGGCACGTACTGGGGAACCAATGGGAGGACTCCAAAGGAAGATGGTGGGAATTTAACTTTAAAATACGATGTGCACGGGACCCCTGGGTGGCTCAGTCATGAAGCGTCTGCCTTTGGCTCAGGTCATGACCTCGGGGTCCCGGGATCAAGCCCCGCATCGGGCTCCCTACTTTACAGGAAGCCTGCTTCTCCATCTCCCACTCCCCCTGCTGGTGTTCCCTCTCACACTGTGTCTCTGTCAAAAAATAAATAAAATCTTAAAAATAAATAAATAAATAAATAAATAAATAAAATACAATGTGCACAATAGCCAAAAGGTGGAAATAACCCAAATGTCCATCAGAGATGAGTGGATAAATACAGATGTGGTATATCCATACAATGGAATTTATTATTCAGCCTAAAAAAGGGATGAAGTTTGGACACAGGCTATAGCATGGCTGACCTATGAGGACATGATGCGGAGGGTACTGAGTCAGTCACGCAAGGACGCAGGCTGGGTGACCCCACTTACATGAGGGACCTTGAGGCCTCAAAATCATAGAGACAGAAAGCAGAGTGGGGGTTGCCAGGGCCTAGGGGGAGGGGAGAGCGGGGAGTTGGGGTTCCAGGGGTACACAGCTGCAGATCAGGAGGATGACAAAGTTCAGGAAACGGACAGTGGTGATGGCTGCACGGTAACGTGAATGTACTTGAAGTCACTTGTGAAGGTAAACCCCATGCGTCACCCGGACTGGCCCAGGGCACCCGGATGAAACCTTATTTCTGGTGTGTCTGGGAAGCGTCTCAGATGAGATCAGCATTTGAATTGGGATGGTCAGTAGAGCGCCCCCCTCCCCGGTACAGGTGGATGCCAACCAGTCAGTTGAGGGCCTGAACAGAACAAAAGGTCAAAGATGGAGGGATTCGCCCCATTTTTCCTGCCTCACTGCTTGAGCTGGGTCATCTCTTCTCATCTGCCATCCTTGGACTAGCACGTACACCATCGGCTCCCCAGGTCCTTGGACCTGTGGACTCAGACCGAATTACACCGCCTGGGCCCGTGGCTTGCAGACAGCAGACAGTGGAGCTTCTCAGCCCCCATCACTGCACCAGCCAATCCCTCTGGATCGAGCTCCATATATATGGACATCATATGATAAAAGACACGTGTGTGTATGTTTCTCCTATTGGTTCTGTTTCTCTGGGGAACCCTAACACACTACTGAACTA
This sequence comes from Callorhinus ursinus, assembly GCF_003265705.2. Lineage (NCBI taxonomy): Eukaryota > Metazoa > Chordata > Mammalia > Carnivora > Otariidae > Callorhinus > Callorhinus ursinus. Next base: position 4,230,421 of record NW_027397136.1, on the reverse strand, counting down.
TACACTTAAAAATGCTTAAAATGGTAAATGTTACGTATACCTTGTCACAATCAAAAGATTTTCCTAAAGAACAGAAATAGGCTGGTGGTGACGGTGATGGCCTGCTGTATGTACCTTAAACTATTTTTGTCTTTGCTCTAACCAGTGGGAAACCCAGAGTCGCCCTGTTGCTGGGTGCAGGCATACTGAGTCCTCATGGAGCTAGGAAGGTTATCTCTTGGTGGATGTGGAAATTCAGTCTTTTGTGTTTAAAGCCTCCTTGAAGATGACCTGAAAATGGGCCTTCTGCGTTTTGAAAGTTTATTCCCTACAGAGTGCAAAAGCCAAGAAAGTCAGTGGGATCAGCCTTTTTGCATTTGCAGGCCCAAAAGGAGTGGCGGGGTCCTGAAGGTGGAAGCTGGGCATTAAGAAAGTGGTCAGGGCTCAGGTCCGTATGCGAATGAACCACTGAAGCCATCTTCCACACAAGGCGAGAACAAAGACCCTGACAGGGGGACCTCTCCTCCAAAAACAACAATATTACTAGTTCAATATTAGTTGTATATTCCTTGATCCCTTACTACGCATTTTATAAGCATGATCTCATTTAATTCCTCTAACATCCCTCTGGGGTTTCAGCATTATGCCCACTTTACAGAGGAGGGAAGTGAGGCTCCAGCAAGTTAGGAGCAGTGCTCACAATCACCGGGCTAGTGAGCCAGGATCTGCATCCCTGTTTTCTTAAGCACTACAGGACACCAGTTTCCTCGTACACTTGAAGGAAGTCTCCCCAGTAGGGGAGTGAACATTGCCACAAAGGCCAGTATTTATCCAAACAACATGTGTGGAAGCCTCGAATGCCAGGTAACATGCTAAGTCCTGCTCAATATGCACAAAACACAAACAAAAAGGCTGTTGTTGAGTTCGGATCACAAGTGTTCTCTGGGCTCACTGGGGGGTCAGCTTCAAACCTGGGATCAGCTTCACACTTCTCACCGGCCACAGAACGGTTAAGACAGCAAAGCTTCCCTTGCTCCCATTCCTCTGTGGTGAAAGCAGGCAGGACTGGTAACGCTTAATAGGCCATGGCTATGACGATTCATTTGAAATTGGGCTTTCCAAGGCCATTTAAGGCAGGAGCAGAAAATTCTTCTGACAAAGGCCATCTGAACTACAAAGAGAAAATCAACTGGGATCACATGAGTGGAAAGAAACTTAAATTAGGGTTTTCGTTTAGAGAGAAGTATAAAATGTCTCTCTTGTCACAGTATTTGGGAAACACAACCAAGAAAAAACAATGTATATTTCTAAAAAATCGTTCTTCAGTTATGAATTGATGGCCAACTAAGGGAGAAAACTGGAGTGGGGAGACAGTGATAGAGAAGAAAGAGTGAACTAAAGGCAGAGGAACCACCTCCCCAAACACATTTAATGTCATGCTCTGGAGAGTGCTGGAGATGTCCACGTAACAGACGCCCTAAGTCCTGGAAGATGCCTGAGACATTTTTGTTCTTGTTGCTGTTATAGTACAGTAAAGAAATTTTAGGGGCACCTGGGTGGCTCAGTCAGTTAAGCGTCTGACTCTTAGTTTCGGCTCAGGTCATGATCTCAGGGTGGAGAGATCAAGCCCCACATCAGGCCCCGTGCTCAGTGGGGGGTCTGCTCGAGATTCTCTCTCCCCCTCTGCCCGTCCCCCTCATGCACTCTCTCTCTCTCTCTCTAAAATGAATACATGAATCTTTTTTAAAAAAGAAATTTTAGAAGCTATAAAAGAACATAAAAAAGAAAACAGAAGTCACTACATTAGCATTTGGGGTATATTTCCTCTAGTCTTTTTTCTTCATGTTTTTAAAAACTTAGAATTTATAGCATATACAGTTTTAAATCTTACAGTATTTGCTTGACACTTCCTCATAAGATTATCTTGAGTCATATATAATTTTTAAAGACATGACTTTTTTTTTTTTAAGATTGTATTTATTTATTTGACAGAGAGAGACACAGCGAGAGAGGGAACCACAAGCAGGGGGAGTGGGAGACGGAGAAGCAGGCTTCCCACCGAGCAGGGAGCCCGATGCAGGGAGCTCAATCCCAGGACCCTGGGATCATAACCTGAGCCAAAGGCAGACACTTAAACGACTGAGCCACCCAAGCGCCCCAAAGACCTTTTTTAAAGGCTATACAGCGGGGCACCTGGGTGGCTCAGTCGTTAAGCGTCTGCCTTCGGCTCGGGTCATGATCCCAGGGTCCTGGGATCGAGCCCCGCATCGGGCTCCCTGCTCTGCGGGAGGCCTGCTTCTCCCTCTCCCACTCCCCCTGCTTGTGTTCCCTCTCTCGCTGTGTCTCTCTCTGTCAAATAAATAAAAAAAATCTTTAAAAAAAAATAAAATAAAATAAAGGCTATACAGCGGGGCATCAGATGAACATGTCAAAATTTACATAACTAATCTATTGTTGGATGCTTGGAATGTTTCCAATTCTAACTATCTATTATAAGTAATGCTACAATGAAGATACCTTATGTACATGTGTGTACATATATATACATATATACACACATGTGTATATGATTAGTTCCTCAATACAAATTCCAAAAAACAGAATCACTGAGTCAGAATGAATATTTTACATAAATTTCCAATAACTGTATGAAAACTAATTCTGAGCAATGTTGCGTTTTTGCAACTCTAGACACAAATGGCACCATCTCTCGATATTTTCTACATGGACCAGTTTCAATCACACTAATAGCTGAGTCAGTCCTGTGAGCCAGGAATTTTCCACTTCTGTTTTGAAGTGTCTCTTTATCCAGGTGCTCACATACCAGATGAAAATGTGGTTCCAAATCCCTGTAGCAGCCCCAGTGTTAGCACCGGTCACAATGCCTGCTTCCTTCACTTTCCTGTAAACTCCAAGAAACCCAGGGCCTCGGCCCCACTCACTCTTGCATGCTCTCTATACAGCTTTGTTCAAACCACTCATCTTCCATCTAGGGTCCTCAAACTGATTTCTGTACTCTTCCACACACCCCATGTTCCTCCCTAGGAAGTCACATGTCAGGACTTTCAAGTGAGAAGGATCTGAGATCTTGGTGCCTCGGATGCCTCATCTGTAAAATGGAGGTAATGATACATCCCTTGGAGAGCTACGGAAGGACTAAGTTAGATAAATTATGGAAAGTGCTTGTGTGACACGAACTCAAAAACACTCAATAAATAATCACTTGTTAGAAAAAAATCGTAATACATGAAAACAAACCCACCAAAAAATTACTTAATCCTCTACCCACTGGAGGAGATTAAAGAATCATACAGCTGTCTTTCTCATCTGAAGCTCATCCAGGTCCTGAATGCCTGGGTAGAGATTCAGAACCTTCAGGAATTGGTGCCAAACCCACTGAACCTCAAACCAAGGGTGAGGGAGGTCTGGCAAAGCTTGACTTGGATGGCGGGCAGGCAGCTGGTAAGCATGGAGCCACCGAAGCTCTGGTCAGCTGTGCACACACGCTATAGGGAAATCAAAAGGCAACAGCGAAATCAACCCAATCAGAACAGGACTTGGGGGCACCAAGAACAAGCAGGGCAATGGTTTGGGGAGCCTGGAAGCAGGTTGACCAGTATAAGCCGCCACTCCCTAGCTGACCCTGGACAGATCTGCTATTGTTCACTGCCGATGCTGGGAGTTGAGTCACTGTGGCATTGTCCAAATGCTCTATCAGGAGGAAACAGCTGGACAGACCAACCACAAGGGCAGGAAACCCCAGCCTCCACCAGGGCTCCCCTCAAGAGCCCCTGCCCCATTCAGGAGGCCCAGCATCCTGCCTGCCTATCCCTTAGAGACCCCTGACCAACCCCAAGGCATCCACGGTCTGAACAGACCTCTCTATTTCCTGCCTCCATTTGCCAGGGGCAAAACACACATTCTTTGCGTGGCATTTTGGCAACACTCCCAGGGGCAGGGAGGTGGAGTCTCCTGGGTTCAACCCGCCAGTAAACAGAAACCAAGGTGCGAGCAAACAGGAAATAGACGAAACACAGTTATACCGAATCAACTGGAAGAAGACATACCATATGGCAAGGAGAGGGTTGTTCTCTGGACTCAACACAAGTGAGCAAGCGGACGCCACCTCACTGCAACAGTGCACTCAGGCGGGGCTAGAGACTTAAACTTCTCTGGAAAGAGGAATTCTTATCAACTTCCTTATCTAGAGACTTGACCAGGGTCTCCTGTGCTCCAACAGAGGACCCAAACATCCCTGCTGGGATTTAGAGATAACTCAGAAAAGCAGCTGATGGTTCATGGTTTAAGGTCAGAGAGAGTCGAGTCTGACTCCTGCCTCCAACAGAGTAGCTGTGTCACCTACATGGTGTGAGTGTATCACATCCTTCACCGGAGGCAGGTAGAAAACGCAAATTAAAGACAATGGCTGGGTTTACAGGCACACACCCACGCTGGGTCGACACTGAGGGGCCAGGAAAGCATAGGCCCCATCTGCAGGTGGTGGCTGAGACTCAGATCCAGCCAATTGTTGCCACCAAGGAGTGTGGACTCAATGTAACCAGACTTGTCACCTCTAAAAAGCCCCAAATCTCTATTTTTGTGGAATCTCTTCCGTGTTTAAATTCAAATAAATAAAGAATAACACCAAACAAAATCCATCTGTGGCCTGGACCTGACTTGGGGCCACGGGATCGCAACCTTGGCTCTCAACCTTAGGTTCCTCAGCTGCAAGATGAGGGCAAATAAAAGTGCCTGGCGTCAGGAGGATTGGATGGGGTTCGGCCCATCATGCTTCACACTGTGGGATACACAGGAGGCGCCTGACAAGCAGCAACCGTTAACTCAGCGGAGCTGGAAGGGCCCCAAGGAACACCCACCCCAACCTGCTCATTCAACTAAGAAAAAACGTCAGGGAGGGCCCGTGGCTGACCCAAGGTCTCCAAATGAGCCCGTGGCAAGAGGGAGGCCGGACCCAGGTCCTGGGACTGTCACCTAAGTTGTACAGGCCCGAGCAGCCCCTCCCAGTTACAGACTCAGTTCATCCCCGCCTCGTGAGCGCTGCTCTCGCCAACTGCTGTGGGCAGCTCCCCCAAGGTGAGTGTGCTGTGCCCATCTTTGCTACCTCACAGAACTCAGCCTCATGCCAGGCAGGTGACAAGGCTTACTTGCTGTGAAGTGACCAATGACGAAGGTCAGCAGTGATGCTCCCCCACCCCCACCCCCGCATCCCTGCATACCTCGGGCTAGGCCCCGCGCCAGGTTCGGTCCCCTGACCTATCCCAGCCCGGTCTGGGGGGTAAGGGAAGACCGGACATGAAAGGATGGGCTGACCTCAATAAGCAGAGAGGATGAAGAGGGGACAGGGAGGCCTGAACGAAAGGAGGCAGGCTGGCAGGCCGGGAAGAGCACTTGGGGCCAGGTGGGCTGGTGCAGCTGGAGGAGAGAGGGTGACTGGATGGCAGCGGGGATGGGAAAGCGCGCTGGAAAGGGAGGAGTGGCTGCTGGTGCGACAAGGATCCCCAGGCTGAGGGGACACTGGACCAGCTGGCCTGCTAGGTTTCGGCCACGCAAGGGCACAAATCAGGGAGCGGGAAGCAGGTCCTTCCAGGTTTAACCAGCCGGCTTCCAAAGCCATGGAGCTGTGTTCCCTGAGACGAAGGAGCCTGCCAAGGTTGTAGCCTGTCCCCAGGCCCCAGGGGTATCCTGTTTGAACCTGCTCTTACCAGAACACTTTTCACCCCAGATGGCTCAGGGAGTTATGGCCCTGGAATTTCTCCTGGCCCCTTCCAGAGCATACATTAAAGCTTTCCAATTAACACCAGCTGAAAACCAAACGTTAACCTCCAAGAGGCAACTGGGAAAGGAGGAGAGAAGGAGCTTGGGCTCCATTATTTCCCCATGGAGGCATCTCAGGTTGTAGAACTCGGAGGAAAACCCCTCATGTTAGAACAAGGCCCAGCACGGGGAGCAGTGTACCCAAGGTCACACGGCCTGTCGGTGCCGACACACCGACTCTGGGGGCCAAGGCTGCCAGGCCCTGTGATGACAGGACACGGCCGCCTCCCCCACTCCGCTGCCTCAGCGTTCCGTGCTCTCACCTGAGAACGCCTCCAGGGCACGGCAAACACCGCCACATCTCGCCTCCCCATCCCCCTCTCCACCCTTCTCACAAAAGCCCAAGCTCACACGCACCTTCCTGCACACATCGCTCTCACCTGCCGATGGCTCAAATCTTGGGAGGCAGCAGAGAGGTGGGTGGGATGTGTCACCAACCGTGAGTGGGGAGGTCCTCAAGTTAAACACTCCATGGGGTTGGGGTGCGCAAGGGGGAAGGGGAACGAGGAGAAGGGGTGAGGGAAGGGGAGAAAGGCTGGCACTACCAGCGGAAAGAAGAACACACACACACATCACGTGGCTGAGAGAGAGGGTTGCACCACAACACTCCAGAAAAGTCAGAAGAAAGATCTGGGGACTCCCCAACAGGCCTCGTGGGGCTCAGAATCAGGTTTTTCCTCCTGGAAGGAACACAGACTTTGGACTCCCCCAGAGAGGAGCTGAAATCCTTCTCTGGCATATTCCACTGCTTGACCCCAGGGGGCAGCTAATGAGCCCCTCTGAGCCTCGTTTTCCTCATCTTATAAACTAGTACCTGAGGCATAAAGGGAAAGCAATGACTGATGGTTATTCATGTCACTGAGGCTTTCTTCCTGGTATTAAACTGCATTTCGCCCCTTCATGAGCATCTGAGGGCAAAAAGCATAGGCACTTGTCCAGTTAGGGGTCAGAGAATGAGGTGGGAGAACATTCATTTGTGACTGACTTTCGAAACATCTGACCTACATTTTCTGTGGTGATGTAAGCCAAGGGACAAGGATGTGCTCACAGTATCCCAAGGAGGGTGCTCAGCATCATGGCCACCCCCCTCCAGACCATGGCCCAGGGTTCCTGAGGGCAGGGTGACAGTCCCCTGAGCCCTGGGCCCTGGGCCCTCCAGCTCTCCCACACCATCCACCAAAGTTCTGTCTTTGGAACCTGTCCGTCATGCTCAACAGATGGTGCCTGGTGCCTCTTCCCATCTCTGGAGGGCACTGGGAGGAAGAAGAGGGAGGGGTAAATGCTTTTCCACAGGTTACAGACAAGGAAACAGAGGCAGGGACATGAAATTGCTGCTACTGGGCGATCAGCCCAGGGCCAGTTCTCACGTGGAGGCTGGAGTGGTGAAAACGCTGGTCAGGAGCAGGAGGGAGGGAGCACAAAGGAATCTGAGAGGGAATGCCATGAGGCTGAGCTCACACCAAAGTTTTCCCATATCTGTCAATAAATACACGTTCGGTATCTTTGTTCCATTAAGAAAAAAGATGGATCAGGTAATTCAACAGGAAGGACAGAAATCCTCCCCACCATCCTCCTCACCACCGCTAACAGCTGCACGGGGCTTCCCATGTGCCAGGCAGGTTCTAGATGCTTCACACACATTAACTCATTTCATATCCTGTCACAATAACCTTGTGAAGCAGGTCCTTTAGTATCTCCATTTCACAGGTGAGAAAGGGTCTTAAAGAACTTGCCCAGGGCCACAGCGGGGAGCGCCGGGGCTGGGATCTGAACCAGGAGATGGGCCTTAGCCATTCCCTATGCTTGCTGCCTCTCACCTCTAGGTCGCATCTCACCTCTTAAGCCCTGAGGGGACAGCTTGGAGGCAAGCTCTCAGGCCCCGAGGTTCCAGTACCTGTAGCAACTGGCTCCCAAGGAGCTCCTTCAACTGGACTCCGCACAGATGTCCTGGTCCTTGGCCTCTGCCTTCTGCCTCCAGGCAGAGAGGAGGTAGGGAGGCAGGGGCCAGAATTCACCGTGATATTCTGTTCCCACTGACTCAGAATCCCAGAACAGATGGACAGGGGAATTTCTGAATGAGTAACTAACCACAGAAGAATAAAGTTATGTAAATCAGCCTGGAGCGCAGGGAAAAAAAAAAAAAGGTTAGGCATGGGCTTTCGAAAACTCAGGCTAAGGAAGTGGGGAAGGCCTAAAATGTGTGTTCCGTCACCGTTCCTGCCTCGGGGCAGAGCTGGGCCTGTTGTGGGTTTCTAGACTACTCCTGATTACAAAAGCTATGAGGTTTTTACCCCAAGGGCAGCTGCAGAGGAACTGCTAAACACATTTGGATTTCTCCCACCAAAAGAAGAGCGAGGCCCTAGGACACAAAAATCAGACAGACAAATGATGGAGCTCTGAGTCCTCTCCCTTCCTCATGTTGTTTTTGCTAAAGTGCTTTTATTAGTGGGCTGCTTGTCACCATCTCCCTCCAGCAGCTTATAAAACTGAGCCCAAGAAATGTATCAACAGCTCTGCCCCACCAGGCCAGGCGGTGACAGTGGGGAACCCTCAAACTCTCAATCACAAACCCTTTCAGCAGAGCAGCTCACCCCTGTGACGACCAGGAGGGGGTCTGCGCTGCCTTCTCAGACCAAGCATGGAAAGAGCGGGAGCGGGGAGAAAGCACAGGCTTTCGCTGGAATTTATTTTTTCCATAATCTTGAATGAAGTTATCTTTCCTTCTTGAGCACTTTCCTCCATAAAACCGTCCTGCTGGTAAAGGTGAAGACTTGTCACCCTCGGAGACTTACAACTCATTCGGGCACTCGGTCTGTGTTTATCTCCAACGGGGAAGGCTCGGGCTGAGTCCGGGAAACAACAAACAACAAGCTGGAGCGCATCCAAAGGTGGCAGGGTCTCACAATGAAGCTATCTGGGAGACAGCTGGTGGAACTGGAGAAGAGATGGAGGGGGTAGCTGTTGTCAAATACTCCCGGGTTGTCATGTGGACGAAGGAGCAGGCTCACTCTCTCGGGCTCAGCCAGCAGAGACGAGGCCAAGGGACGGCTCCAGAGAGGCAGATCTGAAAACCAGGGCTGCCCAGCCATCAGAGGGACTGCTCGTCACCGGAAACGTCCAAGCAGAAGCTAGCGACTGGGCTGGAATCCAATGCAAGCCATGCGTGAGCAGGAGAAGCCCTGAGGACGCTTCCTCCTCTGAGCATCTATCGTTCCCTTACGACGGTTACACACAGTGAGGAGCAGGGTGGTCGCGGGAAGGGCAGGCTCTGTCGACTGGTTTTGTCCTGTTCTCATGTGTGCTCAGCACTTCACACCTGACCTCGTTTGGTCTTTGCCATAACCCTGGAGAGGAATGTGCTATGCCTGCCACAGAGGAGGTGCCCAGAAAAGATCTGCTGAATGAGAGGAGAATGCATGCCTGTCCTCTTACCAAGGACGAGACTGAGATCTGCAGAGACCAAGCACCTTGCCCAGGTCAAGCCTCTGGGCAGCAGCAGAGGCAGGCTGTGCCCCGCATTCTGAGCCCCAGGGCCCGTGTCCTGCCTCATCCACCGCACTGCTAGCTCAGGCAGCTGCCTCCGTCTTCGGAGACCTGTTAGAGTCAGCGGGCCGTGGCCAAATGCAGCGAGCATGTCGCTAACGGGCTTTGGGCTTTGCTGTCCAAATACGCTCCAAGAGGCGTGCACCACTCTTACCAAAGAAAGTAACAAAACGTATCCAGGTGTCCAATTCAGCCCACTATCTCACAACCACAGCTGCGGCCACTGAAGAACGAAGTGGCCAATCAAAAAGACAAGCAGTAGGCGAGTCAGTCAAAAAATTAAAATAAAATAAAGAGTTGTCTTCGAGGCTGTGGAGAAGCTGGAACCCTCACACACTGCTCGCTGGGGTGCAAGATGGCGCGGCCGCTTTGGAGAAGAGTCTGGCAGCTCCACAAGAGGCTTAACGCACAGTTACCGTATGACCCAGCAGTTCCACTTCAAGGTATTTGCCCCAGAGAAACGAAAACACATGTTCACACAAAAAAACTGTGCATGAACGTTCAGAACAGCATTGGTCATAACAATCTAAAAGGTGGAAACAACTCAAATGTCTGTCAACTAAGGAATGAATGAATACGGACAACCAAAATGTGATATGTCCATGCAATGGACTATTATTCAGACTTACACATGCTACAAGGATGAACCTCGAAAAAGCCATGCCAAGGGCAAAACCAGTCATAAAAGGCCCCCTATGATAGGATTCCATTTATATGAAATGTCCAGACTAGGCAAATCTACAGAGGCAAAAAAAATACGTTAGTGGGCCTGTTTGGGGGGATGGGAATGACTGTCAGTGGGCATGGCGTTTCTTGGACAGTGGCTGAAATGTTCTCAGATTCATAGTGATGACAGTCACACAGCTGAGAACATGCTAAAAACCACTGAATCGTTCACTTTAAATGGGTGAATTTTATGGTATATAAATTATATCTTAATAAAGTAGTTTTTAAAAGAAAAATCAGTAGGCTATCGCCTTCGATTTTAACAGACCACAGGGAATCTGACAAGGGATACAGATTATGGAGCAAATCAAGGGAAGGCAGCAGCTCATAAACTCATTGCCTCTTACCCTGTCCAAGATGCCATCTACTTGTTCAACAAATACTTACTGAGAACCTACTCTAAGTCATGCACTGCTCTACATCAAAGGTCAATAAACGACAGGCTGCAGGCCAAATCCAGCCCACTGCCTACACAGCCTGCAAACTAAGATGGTTTCTCTTTATGAAATAAGGTTGGAAAAAATCAAAAGCAGAATAATATTTCATGACATGTGGAAATTATATGAAATTCCAATTTTGGTGTCCATAAATAAATTTTATTGGAACCCAGCCACACTCATTTGTGTACACATTGTCTATGGCCACTTCTGTGCTGCAAGGGCAGAGCTGAGTGGTCACAACAGAGACCGGACAGTCTGCAAAGCCTAAAATATTTATCATCAGGTCCTTTACGGATAATATTTGCCAACGCCTGTGCCAGATGCTAGAGATGCAGGGGAGGACAAGGGATGAGCAACAGAAGCCCGGGCCTCTGTCTCCTGGAGTTTATGGCCCAGGGAGAAAGACATTCAGGGTCTGAGGACCACACAGGTGAGTATACAGTTATAAATGGAGAGGAAGGGGCGCCTGGGTGGCTCAGTCGTTAAGCGTCTGCCTTCGGCTCAGGTCATGATCCCAGGGTCTTTGGATGGAGCTCCACATCAGGCTCCCTGCTCACAGGGAGCCTACTTCCCCCCCCCCCCCCCCCCCCC
>NW_027397136.1:4070608-4219207 GCF_003265705.2 Callorhinus ursinus | reverse complement strand
CCTCCACCCCACCCCCCCCCCGCCCCGCTCACTCTCCCTCTCTCTCTCAAATAAATAAAATACATAAAAAAACTAAAAAATTAAAAATAAAACAAAATAGAAGAACGCTTGGAAGGAAAGAACCTACAGATCTATGAGAACCCAGAACAAAGAGACTGACCTGGGCCAGAGATCACAGAAGGCTTCCCCACAAGCAGACCTGACAGAGCCCTGAAGGAACAGATGGGAGCCACATGCGCAAAGGCCCTGGGGCAGGGGAGCATGTGGCCTAGTGAAGGGCTCAAAGGCCACCAAGGCTGCAGTACGGAGTAGAGGGCAGGCCTTGCAGGGCAGCGGTGCTCCCAAGTCTGCGCTCCCCTGGAGACTGTGGGAAGGGCACTGAGAACCACCCAAGAGTGGTGACTATGTACAGTCCCTGTGCCTGATGATCTAAGTAGACACAGGTGGGAGTACTAATCAACAGAAAAATATTTCTTGATCATCTAAGAAAGTGCCCCTCACTTTCTTTATCCAGTATCATACAGGACACAAAACAGGAAAACGGGGCAATCTGGGACTTAAAAGAGGAAACAGGGAGTTGAGGAAACAAGCCCAATCCTCTGCTTGGCTACCCAGAGTTGCACTCCCGTCCCCAATGCCTGCAATGTGCTTCCCCAGATCCCACAGCGGACTGCTCCCTCGACTTCGTGACATCTCTAGAGCTCTCCCTACCACCTGACACGAAATACCTCGCGCCTGCCGCCCTCCCGCAGGCCCCAGCCACGCTTTGTTTGCACCACCGCACTCGACTCTGCCTGTTACACAAGTATTTGCTCGCCGACCCACCCTGCCAAGAGAAGACAAGCTTTATGAGGGCAGGAACTTTGTTGCTTCCCCACTGCATTCCCAGTACCGAGACCCAACAGGGAGTCAGCTCCCAAATCAGTATTTGTGGAGTAAGTGCGAAGACAAACACAAAAAAACACTAAAGGGTCCAGGTCCTTGGTTTGTGACCTTGGACAAGTTATTTCTTTATGGCTCCGTCCCCTCATTTGAAAAATAAAAACAATGAAAGTACCTACTTTGTGAGTAAATAAGGTATTGCGCGTAAAGGTTGATCATTACCGTTGTCCTCACCGTCTTGTGTTATGGGTCTATTTTGTGTCACGTGTTAACGGAGGCCTTTTAAATACGTATCCCATTTAATGCTCATGTAAACCCCATGAGACAGCTTTTGCTACAAATTCCCTTTGGGAAGAGGGGGACACTAAAGCTCAGGGACACCAGGTAAGCTGTCCAAGGTCACAGGGTTAGTAAGCAAGAGAATTAACATTCAACTTGGCACCATCCAGCTCCAAGGTCTATGCTCTTTCCTTTCTGCCCGACCGTAAACTGAACAGCAAAGTCTGCTGCGGACAGGGAGTCGGGCCTGTCCTGGAGCAGCTGAGGACTGTTCACGAAGGACGTGAGCCCAGATTCTGTTCTGAAGGACTGAAAGGATTCAGATGAGCACACGGGCAGACGAAAGGCATTCTATGTCAGAAAAGGGGGGGGGGAGGAGGTAGGGGCAGTTCTTTTCCACAAGAAACCTATGCTATCATGATTCGAGCAGGAGAGGACATAGTGGAGTCACAGGACTGGCACTTGGGGACCTTCGATGTGTCCCATCCGGCCCCTCGCTTTACAGAGCAAGACGCCAAGGTCCAAGGCGGCAGAGTGACCTGGAAAGGTTGCAAAAGCCATAGACCGTACCTCTGCTCCGATGCACCCAGGCCCACATTCTAAACGAGATGCATTCCTATTCTTCCTCGTTCAATTCCCCTTCAACAATTATAGGGGTGACACATGCTCACCGCAGCCAGAGAAAAGAAACCAGGCTGACAGAGTAGTCCACCGTGTCCCCACCACAAGCCATAAACTCTGCTAAACAGTTTTATATTTAACAGGTGTAGAGTTACATTAAGTGGCTTGCATTTCAGAACAGTTTGAACCAGGGTGAATTGTAGTTCTGTTTCCATTTTTGTTTCCAAGTCGCTTTGCGATTCATTCATTTGTTCCCTCGCTCGCTCGGCCAGCGACTGCGGAGCCTCTCGTGTGTAACTCACCCGGGTCCAGGTGCTGGGGCTTCAGCAAGGAGCATACGGAAGAAAAGGATCCATCACCCCTTTCCCACAAAGCCTGAAGAAACACACCCGCCGGCGTGTGGAAAAACAACACGTAAGGGCAACTACGCACACCAACTAGTCTTGGCTACGGCTCTCAGGGAAAACACGTGCATGGGCCCCACACCTCCCTGAAACAAGAGTGAAGAGACTTTTGAAGGCATAAACCCAAACCCACGATTTCAAGATAGCAGAAGGGGAGAGGATAGCCACAGGATTTTAGAGACTGGAGGGCACAAGGACAGGGCTCGTTAACTTCAGAAACCTGGGAGCGCTGAATCCTAAAGCACGAGGACTGGCAGCGCCAGGGAGGCCCGACTACAAGTCGGCCTGAGAAAGAGTCCCTAGGCCCTGACCTCCTCCCCGACTTCTCTCAAGCAGGTCAGCATCACTCCCACCCCAGGGGTTTACTCTTTGGAGAGGGCAAAGCGGAAGGTCTGGGGACTGGGGAAACTGAGCGCAGGGAAATGCTGGGCACCACGTTGGAAATGGCTAAGCTGAAGTACAAAAGACGGAAATCCCACTTCCCCATCAGGTTCCTGGCACAGGGGGTCAGCCTTACACTTTCCAGGTAGACTAGTAGAAGATTCTCCTTTAGGGAATCTGAACAGCTCGAGAGAAAACATCTCAGATACTAATTTACCGGTTCCTAAGTGAAACAGGCCCACCAGGTCACCCTACACGAGGCCCAGAGTCCACAAGACCCCCCCACCACATACAAACACACAGAACGTAATGCCCCACGCAGATGTAAGCAGACTACCAAGGGTCACCAGACTTCTGGAGAAAGCCCATCCCAGCAAAGACAGAGGAATGGCACACACACACACTTTCCAGGGAACAGCAAGGGAGAATCCTTCCCTCCAAAATATAACTATCATTAATAGCATCAGAGAAATAAGAGAGGTTGAGATTGCATCCATGAAACTAAAACAGGATGCTATTTAAAATATATATATGTATATATTTAGAAAACAGAAGAACTCTTAAAAATTAAAAATATGCTAATTAACATGAAAACCCCAATAGAAGCCCAGATGATAAAGCTGAAGAAATTTCCCAGAAAGGGGTAAGAGTAGGAAAGAGAAAGAGAATAAATCTCAGGACCAATCCAGGAGATTCAGTGTCTAAATTCCAGGAGCTCCAGAGGAAAGAAGAAAGAAAACAGCAGGAGGAAATCATCAATGAAGTAATTCCAGAAAGTTTCCCAGAACTGGATATGTTTCAAGACTGAAAGGTTCCCAAGTGCCCCAGATGATCGTGTATCTGCACTCAGGCATGTCACTTGTGATGTTCCGCACTACCAGGCAAAGAAGACTTTCACAGAGGACACTAGCAACTCCAGAGAGAAAAATCCTTTGTTACCTACAAAGGATCAAAATGGGAATGGTACCGGGGCGCCTGGATGGCTCAGCTGGTTGAGCGTCTGACTCTTGGTGTCAGCTCAGGTCATGATCTCAGGGTCGTGGGGTCGGGCTCTGCCCTGAGTAGGGAGTCTGCTTGAGATTCTCTCTCCCTCTCCTTCTGCCCCTCCCCTCACCCCGCTCACTCACGCTCCCGCTTCCTCTCTCTCTCTCTCTCAAATAAATAAAATCTTTTTTAAAAATGGGAATGGCATTAAACTTCTGGACAGTAACCCTGGAACCGAAAAGAAAATTCAGCAATGTTTTGCACACACAAAAATCCCTGGCCTAGAATTTCTATACCAAACCAAACAGCAATAAAGTGGGAGTACAGAATGAACGCCTTTTCAGCTCTGTAAGGCCAACAAACATTTATAGAGCACCTCTTATGTGGTCCACTGCACTTCCTGTACAAAGGGCAAATTCCTCGCTGTCTATCCCACTAGGCTTGAAGCTAGAGACTGTCTGGTTCCTCTGGAAAGCTTCCGCACAAGGTGCCGCGGGGTTCCATAAGAAAGGCGCCCTCAGCAAAGGGGAGGCAGAGGACACTTAGTGGAGGGAAGGGACATCTACACTGAATCCTCAAGGCTAAGGGAAGGACGTCTAGCACAGTGTTGTTTCAGGCAGCAGGAACATGTGCAAAGCCTTGGGGACCCATCACGAACCATCAATTGGCTGACCACAGCCAAGAGTCCTAGCCAACAGGGGAGACGCAAGTCAGGGACAAACGAGCCCATGCCCGAGTAACATCAGTTGATATTACCAGGTGTTTGGGTTCGTTTGAACGCTCTTTTCGGGAAGATGATATACAAGTTAATAAAATACAACCAATCTGAGCATGAAGAACGGGGACAGACCACCGTGAAGCCAGTGCCCTAACAGAAAGGGGAAGCCCGACCTAACAATGAACACGCAAAGGGCCTGGATGAAGGGTACCTGGCATCTGGGGGCTGGGCAGGGGCAGGGAGGGTCTCTGTGCTTGGACCGTGTCTCCTCACCCCCACCTGTGAAAGCCGGAGCTATCAGGCTCAGAAAGATCCCAGGGGCCCCGAGAGGAGAAAGAAGGCCCTCGTCACCTGGCTGGTCAGCCAAACCGGCTGGGAATGCAATCCAAGTTTCCAGGCCACCTCCCACCCTTCACAGTCCTGCCTGGCGCCCTTGGGTCTTCATGTGGATTTTCACTTGCTGGATGGCGAGAGGGCAGGAGGACCGGCCACAGCCGAGTAACATCTGGCCCCTCCCCCACTCAGACCCAAACTGATGGGGGCAGCTTTCTAGATAGAGCCCCCACGCTGGGCGCCCCCTCCCCCATGCCCACGGCAGGAGGCGGCTGGCGCCCGAGTCTCACTGGATTCCCACAGCCCCGTGATGATGTTGTGTTCCACAGCGGTGGCATGTTGGCAGCAGTGAGGTTTCTGAAACAGAAACAAATCAGGGGCCTGTTTGCTTTGCCTCTGTGGCTGGTAACCCGCTGGGATCTGAGCAGCCAAGAAGGAGCCTTTCCTTCCCCAAATGGTCCTTTTCTACCCTGCAGAACAATGTGCCCTCCTCCCTGGGGCCCGCTGCTGAGGTCTGGCGCTGCGGGTGGTATGTATTCAAGGTGCGGGGGGGGGGGATGCATCAGCTCCAGCTGCGCTGCGTCCTCCAGTACCTCTTTTTAAGAATATCCCTCACTTGGCACCGCCAGGGCCGCATCAGCTCCTTGAGACTGCGCACTAGGTAAGGGCGGGAAGTCCCAGGTCAGCCCCACCTCCTACAAACTCAGGCACCAAAGCGCACGGTAAAGGTAAAAGGAACAACCCCCAAGTCCAGAAGCCCATTTCCCACCTCAGCTCGGCTCTCCCCCCACCCCCCACCCCCGCCCACTCCAGGCAAGCTGCACCCAGGCCTGGGCCCAGGCCTCCAGGTCCCCTCCCTCACTCCACTCCAGCCTCACTCCCTGACCCCAATTTTCTACCCTGCAGCACTTTTATTATTATTATTAAGCAAACTCAACCCCCAATGAGAGGCTCGAACTCACGCACCCAAGATCAAGAGTCACATGCTCTACAGACTGAGCCAGCCAGCACCCCAGCACTTTTGTTTAAAGACAAGGAAAAATCTTCCTACTTCCTTCGGGAGCAATAAATAAGAGGATTATGGAAGTGACATTCTGCAAGTGATCTAAGCTACTTGGAAGAAAAGGGGGGACATAAAATACAGGGCACTTTGGCCCAGACTTCACTCCGAAAGAGAGGGAGGCCCGGGCTCCAGGGAGAGGAAGACCATATGCAGCGGCCTCCCGCCCACCTGCCTCAGGGCGCCGAGCCCCAGTCGGTAGCAAAAATTCCAGGTCTCTAAGTACAGGGCTTGTCTAATATGCCAAACACAAAGACACAGAGCCCTCTCGGGCCCTGAGAGGCCGCTGTCGAGACAGGGCACAAATTCCACTCCCCAAGTTGCCTTCCCTCATCTGGAAGCAATTTGCCCTGGCCTCCACTCACAAGAGTTCAAGGAGAGAGCCTGCCCCCCTCCCTCTTCTGGGTGGCCCACTAAACACCTGAGAGCAGCCAAAGAATGGGCACAGGGTCAGCCTGACCGTCACGCCCGGACATTGTTCACCGTCATCCTAAACATTCTGTCCCTATGCCACTGAAAACTGGACAACAGTGAAGAACACAGACTTTGGATTCAGATCGTCCTAAACTGACAGCCAGCTCTACCAGCTGAGGCTGGGTTTCCTCCTAAGGAAGACGGAGATAGAGTTGTGGGGAGGATTGAACTCGACCGTGCCGGGTACTCAAATAAGCACTTATTACTGTTCCTGCTGCTGCATAGTCTCAGTCGATTCTCAACATAACAGCCAGTGGTCCTTTTGAAATATAAGGCAGGTCTGTCTCTCCTTGATCAAATTCCCCCCACTGGCTCCCACCTCACCACCATACAAGCTAAAGTCCTCAAAAAGCCTTTCAAGGCCCTATGCGATCTGAGTACCATGACCTTTCCCTTGCTCACTTCACTCCAGCTGTACGGGCTTGAACAAGCCTCACACACTCCTACCTCAGGGCCTTTGCACATCCTGTTCCTTCTGCCATGGGATGCACCTCCCTCAGATATCTTCAGGATGGGCTCCATCACCTTCTTCCATCTCTGACGAAATTCACCTCCTCGGTAAGGCCTTCCCTAAGTACCCTGTTTAAGCCATAATCGCTGACCCCTGCCCTCTCCTCCACCACCTTCCCTATTTCACTCTTCTCCACAGCATTTGTCACCACCCAGTATAATACAGAGCTTAAGTTATTTGTTTATTCTCTATTTCCTCCATCAAAACATAAGCTCTTGAGGACAGGGATTTTCCTTCACTTCTGCATCCCCAGGGCCCGAACACTGTCTGGCCCACAGGAGCCCCTCAAACATTTGTGGTATGAGAGAGTCTCAGAACACTTAAGGGTGAGGCAAGCCAAGGCCAGGGTTGGAATCACAAGTCCTCAGCCCCCACTTACAAGCTCTCAGTCCTTTGAGGCTCAGTGGCCTCCTCTGAAAATAAAACAATCCTCATTCTAGCCACTTCTCAAGGCCATTGTCGGGGGGAAATGACAGTAAGATGACACCTGGGAATGTGTCCTGGTGCTTTCACAGTGGGGCACCCTACAGAAATGGAAGACCCCAGGATGTTCCTCCAGTGGCCTCCCCCAGGCCAACTTTCAGTGCCAGGGCAGGCGGCCCTGAAGTGCTAAGAGGAGACTGACAGAGAGGGATGCGCACACCCAGTTCCTGCCCCGAGGGACCAGCTAGGTCAGCTCTGAGGTCCTCAGCCAGGCGGGCGCACCAAGTACTACTCCCCACTGATCCCCTGGTGCCCAAGACCTGCTTACACGTGGCAGGTGCTCAACAGATGACCGGCCGACGCACAAAGAAGCAAACTGCATAGTGGTAACCACAAAGAGACCAGAAAGACCACCAATATAGACACCCTGAACAAAATATTAGTTGACCTAAAACAGCATGCAGCCAATAGCTACCACGCCTGACACTGACAAAAATAGTAAATATATTTTTATTATCTTCATATCAAGGGCAAGTGTGCTCTAGGGCAGACACTAGGGAACTGGGGCAGAAGGCCACGGGGAAGGGTGAACAAGTTCAGGAAACCTCGTTTCAGTGAATGCATTTCAAGAATTAGGCCAAAATACTACCCATCACGACAGAACACACTCTGTCAATATTAGCTGTAATTATATCATTGTTGTTGTTGTTGTTTTTAAGATTCCATTCATTTATCTGACAGAGAGAGAGAGAGAGAGCACAAGCAGGCAGAGCAGCAGGCAGAGGGAGAAGCAGGCTCCTGGCTGAGCAAGGAGCCCGCTGCGGGACTCGATCCCAGGACCCCGGGATCATGACCCGAGCCGAAGGCAGACACTCAACGACTGAGCCACCCAGGCGCCCCTATAACATTGTTTTTATTATTGTTTTGGCAGCCCTCCAATGGAACAAGCAGGCGGTGGGGAGACCGAACACTTAAGGTTCCCATCCAACAGCGAGGGACTAGGCACGCTCCTTCCCCGCTGCACTTCTGCCTCACCTGTGAAATGGCACAGGGCAGGTGCCCCACGGTCCCGGCTGCCTAAATGCTGGGCCTTCTTCCTCTGGGATGCTTTCATTCAGTTGTCAAGTGTCGAGTGCCTACTTTGTGCCAATTGCTCTCTCCCCGCTGGCCTTAATAGTATAGAGCAAACCCAGAGAGCTACGTGCCTTCTCTCCCGGAGCTCCCTTTCCAGTGGGGGCGCTGACCGTGTGAGCCCAAATGCAGTTGGGCTCTAGCCCCCAAGGCAGATCAGTTTCCAGATAATGTTCCCTTTGTTCCGATGGGAGATAGGACTCTCCATCTGCAAGGGGTAGGACTCTCCATTTGCAAGCAGTGCTGTGCTTTTGCTAACAGAGGCTAAGCCCACACCGTCCAGGACAGTGAAAAGCAGCTCTGGGATCAGGAGCCTCGAACATTAGTCGTGCAAATGAACCCATCCCCCAGCTTCCCAGTGGAGCCACTGTTCTTCCCATCTGCTGAGGAAGAAACAAGGCTTCTCCATGTCAAACTTGTCTGACCAAGGCTAAGAGGATCATAGAACCCAAGTCCAAGCTCAAGAGTGTGCCTCATGTCCATGACCACATGCGGCCCAGCGAGCTGAAGGAAGAGTGGCACAGTGGGAGGGGGGTTCTCGGGAGCTCAAGGCCACTTGGGGTCAGGCCAGGAAGAGTTCTCATCTCAGGCCTGCTTCCCATAAAGCCCTTGCCCCCCAGTCTACCCGGCTGGAACTTACCCCCTGGGCACAGCTGACTGCCGCAGAAACAATGAGGGGCTTCTGGTCCCGTCTCAGTCGGCCCCCTACGCTCCCCTCCAGCCACTGAGCTGCAGACTCACCCTTCCTTCTGGGGCTGGAATCTTATTTGGAGCTCCCTAGAGGCCACCTCAAAAATGGGAAAAGGCAGATGCTTGAAGATTCTCTTGAGAAATCTGCCACGGCCACTACTAAACGGCCTCCACAGTGGGCAAGGTATTCCATCCTAGACTCAGTGGAGTGACACCTCCCTGGGAGCTTTCGGTCCAGGGAGGAGAGAGGCCCCACGGGGGAAGAGACACAATCTCAGGGAAGCAAGTCAATGAACAGGTCAAGAGTGGCCAGGTCAGTTGAGAGCAACACTCATGAGCATGGAGAATGGCTGCGGCAAGGCGGCCAGGCTTTGCTCTGTGGGCAGGGGGGAGAACAACGGCCTAGCCAGAGTCATCCGCTGTCTCAAAGGCACTGTGTCTCCAGACACAGAAGACAATGGGACAAGGCACTGACATAAGGAGCCAGCCCATCGATGGAGTGCCAAGCAGGCTGAAATCGAAACAATGGAGATCAGCAGAGTGAGCAGCTAGTCTGCAAGGCCACTTTAGGCAAGGATGAAGGAGTGTGAGGAGTTTCACCAAACAGTAGTAAGGAGCACATATTCAGGGGTGTGGTGTGTGTGTGTGTGTGTGTGTGCTGGGGATTGGGAGTTGCAAGAAAGGATGAATCATGGGGTTCAAAGGGAGAAGTAAGATTTAGAATCACTGCGTAGAAAAGCATCTTAGAGATGATCTCACACAACATTAGATCTAATCTTACAATCCCAAACACAAAATCCCTGATTCATATCAGTTTTTGCTTAAATCTCAGAAGTGATGAAGAACTCACTACCTCCCAAGATAGCCCATTCGTCTGCTGGATGGCTCTAGAAAGTTCTTCCCGGAACTGGATCCAAATCTGATCTCCTGGAATCCCCTCCCCATGGGTCCTAGGTTTGGCCCTCTGAAGCCATAGGATGTAACATGTTTAAGCCCACTTCTTCCACATGAATCCCACATATGTTAGAAAACGATTATTGTGTGCCCCTTAACACTCCATAAAAACAATTTCCAGACAAGATGAACTTCCCCAAAGCTTTCATCCAATTCCCATGCGGTGTAGTTTCCAGCATCTTAGTCACCCTTGTCTGGATGAATTCAGATCTGCCAGTGTCCCAGCCAGAATTAACAAAACCCAGTGCTGCAGATGTGGTGTAAGCTCCACACAGCAGAGAGTCTGAACTCCACACCCACTGTTCTTCTTAGCAACCACATGACATGGCTAGCGTACAGCTTCTTTCATTTCTCATTCATTCAGTCAACAAACACGGGCTGCCTACTAGATGCCAGGCACTGACTAGGCACAAGGGAAATACTATATTTTCTTTGATAACAACAACAACAAAAAAATGCCATCTCATCTTTGTGTTCCAGGAGACAGCCTACTTAGATAACAAACAAGTCCAGACAAAATTATAAGGAAAAGAATATGCTGCTTGTGGGGTCTTGCAAGACAGCTGACTAGAGGCACCTTCCCCAGTGGGGAGGGAAGTGATGCCTGAGGTAAGTCTTCCAATAATGTTGGACTTTGGTTTACAGCCATGGTGAAGTAACTGGGACTGGCACTACACTCCCACTTTAAACAGCTAGAAAACCGAACAGAATACATGGAACAACTCCTTCAGATGTGGGACAACAGGCAGCACAGGACTGTAATCCTTGAGAAGAAGGAACCGAAAGAGTGAGTCCTCCGACTGCCCAGCTGACTGCCTGGAGGTGGCTTGCACACAGCTGCACAGGAGGAGGAATCCAAATGGAGTCCAGTGGTCCCGCCAAGCTGAGGAGACAGAAATCAGAGTTCACAGAGCTGGAATTGAAGGTGGAACAGTAGAAAGGAGGAGCTGCACAAAGAGGGTACTCTAGAGATATGCAGAGGGGTCCCCTTGGCTCTCTGGCTAATCTGCACACGTGTGGAGTGAAGCTCCACAAGACTGGGAAGAGAATCAATGGCAAGCGATAAGAGCACACACAGAAGCACAAAGTGGTCACATTCCCCTTTCGAGAGTGGAGAGCCCCCACTATACACAGGGTACTGGGCAGAGTCCTCAGAAGGGTGATGCCTTAATAGTGAAGCTAAATTAGCCCTAGACTAAAGGCTGCTCTAGATCCACCCTAACAAAGCTTAAAGACAAGCCTCAAATATTAAACTGATCCTGAGCAATTCAAATGCATGCCAGAATAAAGTCCAAAACTATCTAAAGGAATATAACAAAATCCAGCAACATTAAGTTCACAATGTCTGGCATCCAATCGAAAATTAGTAGGCAGGCAAAGAAACAGAAAAATATGACCCATCACCAGGAAAAACATCAGTTAATAGAACAGACCCAAAAACGATACAGATAACAAAACCAGCAGATGAGGGTAGAAAAATAGAGATTGTAAGTATGTTCCATCTGCTCAAGAATGTAGAGGGAAACATACAAATGATGAGAAGAGATATGAAAGATGTAAAAAAGACTCAAATCTAACTTCTAGAGGTGAAGATGATAGTATCTGGAATGAAAAAGACGCTGGATGGAAGCATTAACATCAGATTAGAATGAAGAAAACAGCATTGTACTTGAAGACGTAACAACTGAAAACTATCTCAAACAAAGCGCACAAAGAACAAAGACTGAAAAAAATTAATAGAGCATCAGCAACCTGTAGGACAATAACCAAGAGGCTAATGCACACGTAACTGCAATTAGAATTGCAGTTAGAGAAATTGCAGAATTGCAGAAAGAGAAAAGGGGGGGAGCAGAAAAATGCTCGAAGACATGAAGGCTGAACAAATTTTCCAACTTGCTAAAACAATGCAGATAAGAGAAAACACAATGCAAGATGGGAGGGGCATTTCAAGCAAGTAGACCACAGCGGGAACAATAGGAAATGAGAACTTGCACGGCGCATGGCGGGGAGAGGGAGGAGGGGCTACCAGTAATTTGGGATTACAGAAACAAAAGGGGCAAAGTGGCTCCAAGTGGGAAGCAGTAAGGCTGGCCAGGGACAGGTGCAAGCTCTGAACCCTTGGACCTCATCTTGTAGGCCAAGGCATGATCACCTCGTCCTGGACAAGGGCAACTGATTTTTTAAACCTGACATTGGACTTTACGGTTTTCCTAAGCAGGAGTGTCCAGAGAACAGAAGAGAGGTTTGAGGCCCAACTGTGACATCTTGAGCCTTCAGCCACTCCCCCATGGGGCTGACGAGCTGAGATGCCCACCCTTGGACCCCATATGGAACAAAGAGCAGAGGCACAAAAACATCCCACCCATCTGAGAAAGTTCTTCCTGCAACCCTGGAATCAGATAATCCTTAAGCCAGAAAGGAGCCAGGGATCAGAGACTCATTTTACAGATTAAAAAAATAAAAAATCTAAGGCCTAGAAAAGCAATGTGGCTGGTCCAGGACAAGCCAGGCGTCCTGCCTCCTGGTGGACTGCTCTGTCCACTGCCCTGCCCTACCTGTTACAACCTCAAACGCCCCGCCAGAAGTATGGACTGCTCTAGCATGTGCATGTCAACACACGGTCATCTCTACATGTCCGCCCTAGCTCCTTTGGGGTGATGGCACATTCCTGGCATCACTGAGCCCCTGACCTTCTATAGGGTAGATGCTCAGGACACATCTCCCTCTTCTACACTGAGCAAAAGTGACTCTGGGCCTGACTCTGGGGAAGGGAGGAAGAGGTAAGCCTTCCTGAGGATCCGAGGCCAGAGCTGCCCCCAAGCTGGCCTAAGTCTGAGAAGGACAGAGAAACTGAAAGAGGCAGTCAGAGATCCAGAGAGCTAGACCCACTGCCCCAGCCAATGGGAGCTCCCAGAAGACACCCCCCACACACAAGAGGCAGGGATGGTCTAGTGGGAGGAGGGACATTCCTCTGGCCTCTAAATCCTGCTCATATCAGATTGGCCCTGAGCCATGCACTGGGCTTGCCCCCTGGGCCTACCCAGGGGAGGAAAAGGAAATTGTCTTAACTCTCCTTCTCCACCCCACCCCTCATAACAGCACCTTCCCTCAGCCCCATCTTCACTATGGACTCCGGGTTGGGTGGCACCTCTTTACAGGGGTTAAGAATGAACACATTCTTGAGCTATTCCTGGAGGCTCGATTTTTATCATCCTTCCATTCTGGTCAATTCTGAGAGGCCAGCGGCCGGGAATGCCAGAGAGATCTGAGCCCGGCCCACCAAACCCAAAATAACCCACACGTGCCTCTCTCAAGTCCCCACGGATCTGGCCATTTGGGGTGCATTTTTCCTACAAAGCTGCCCCCAGGCCCTGCGAGGTCACCTCACACACAAGGTACCAGGAACTCTGAGGTAGCCCTGCATGAACCGAGGAAGATGGGAGCAGGTGTGGGCGTGTGGGGGTGAAATAAAATAGAATCTAGGGTCAGGATCTAGGAAGTCTGGCTCCAGCCTCCTCTGCTCAACTCTTGGAGATCCTGGGGAAACCAGCCTCAGTTTCCTCATCTGTGAAATTTCCAAGCAGTGGCCTTCTCTCCACCTCCCCTCAGGAAAAGGCAACGTAAGCCTCTTGGGCAGAGCCTCAGCCCCTAAAGTATGGAGCTCCTGAGCTATGAGTCCTGCCTCCTCCCCAGAGACATTTCAAACCCCTGTACTTATGAAGATGGATGGTTTTATTTATTTTTTATTTTTTTAAAGATTTTATTTATTTATTCATGAGAGACAGGGACAGAGAGAGGCAGAGCAAGAAGCAGGCTCCCAAGGAGCAGGGAGCCCGATGCGGGACTTGATCCCAGGACTCCAGGATCATGACCTGAGCCGAAGACAGATACTTAACCGTCTGAGCCACCCAGGCACCCAAGATGGGTGGTTTTAAATCAAGCCAAGTGTTCTCAGTGTCCAGGGAAATGGGCTAGATTAGGGATACGTTTCTTTTTCTACCTCAAATGCAGTATTAATTCATTCAAAAAATATTTGAGTGCCCACCTGGTGCCAGACAATGAGAAAACAGGCAAAGCATCAGTGGAGGGGAAAATCAAGGGCTCTGCTCCTTAGAAGGAATGAAGATCCAGAGACTGGGGGGAGCCCTCAGAAAAGTCCCTGCCTATCAGAGAACACCAGTGGAGGCTACAGAAGTCCTGAGTCCGTGGGGCCATCATTCTCTGGCAGCACAAACACTGCCTGGAACCTGGAGAGTTCAAAGAGCATCCCCTATGCCACTTGGTCTACAATGTGGCAGCATCTAATGCTTTAGTTACAGGGTGCGGGCCAAAGGAGACAGGCCCTGCAGTCCAAAGAATCACCTGCCCTTCTCCTTTGCCCCAGAGTGAGGGTAGGGCTCACCCCCAGAAGCCTCGCCCGCTCCCCCAGCCCAGCCCACAAAGAAAGAGTCAAGCAAGTATTTCCACCTGCACTGCCCAACACTTGTACCACCAGAACCAGCTGCGGTGAGGGCCCAGGAAAATGGACCGCCAGCCACGCCCCCAGAACTGGGGACAACTCTGTGGCTTCCCCCTCCGCGGTGTAAGCAGGTCCTACAATCAGTATTAGCATCCCAAAGGCCAGCGTCCCAAAAGTACTTCCAGAGAGAAGAAACTGGATCTGGTTCAGGTCCTCCAACTCCAGGACTCCGCTCTCCCATGCACCTCAGGCTTAACTGGAATGTCAGAAGGGGAGCTCTGTGGAGGGAGAGGCCCCCTCTGCCTGACCTCTCGGCCTGCGGGGTCCAGGCCAAGTGCGGGCTTGAAGCACCTCCCGGCTCGCCCAGCCCCAGGCATGGTGGCAGCCGCTGCAAGCTTCGCCATCAGCCAGTAGACTGTGGACCCTCTGGGGAAGTCACACACATGTTCTGGAGATGCAGCTGCTGTTCTTGGCTTGAAGAACCAACCTCGGAGCCCAAGGCATAGTCCCCTGAGCATCCCCAGGGGAGGGCCATCCTTCTCCTACAGGGACATCTGAACTTGTTAAACCACCCAGAGGTATTTGGATAAGCAGTGAGGAAGGTGGATGATGAAGGTGAGGGAACATCATTCTTGTTCCACATGAGGTGTAAGTGTAAAGCAGTGAGACTTCAGCTGGGTCCAGGCAGGCCTCTCCTTTGAGTCCTACAGAGAGGGCTCTGGCCACATCTCCAGCCACCTCCTGCCTTCCTGATTGGCCTTCAGAGCCCACTGCTGGGTGCTAGGGATACTGCAGGACCGAGCTCTGAGGGGGAATGGGAAAGCTGCAGAAAACAGAGGAGACAGTCGGTAGCCAAGAACAGAAAGGGTTCGGGACTCACCTAACCCTACATTGGCTAAATCAATCAATCACTCTTTTAATAATGCATTGCACGCCCCAATGTTTACAGCAGCAATGTCCACAATAGCCAAACTGTGGAAAGAGCCAAGATGTCCATCGACAGATGAATGGATAAAGAAGATGTGGTATATATACACAATGGAATATTATGCAGCCATCAAAAGGAATGAGATCTTGCCATTTGCAACAACGTGGATGGAACTGGAGGGTGTTATGCTGAGCGAAATAAGTCAATCAGAGAAAGACATGTATCACATGACCTCACTGATATGAGGAATTATTAATCTCAGGAAACAAACTGAGGGTTGCTGGAGTGGTGGGGGGTGGGAGGGATGGGGTGGCTGGGTGATAGACATTGGGGAGGGTATGTGCTACGGTGAGCGCTGTGAATTGTGCAAGACTGTTGAATCACAGATCTGTACTTCTGAAACAAATAATGCAACATATGTTAAGAAAAAAGAAAAAGAAGATAGCAGGAGGGGAAGAATGAAGGGGAGTAAGTCGGAGGGGGAGACGAACCATGAGAGACGATGGACTCTGAAAAACAAACCGAGGGTTCTAGAGGGGAGGGTGTTGGGGGGATGGGTTAGCCTGGTGATGGGTATTAAAGAGGGCACGTTCTGCGTGGAGCACTGGGTGTTATGCACAAACAATGAATCATGGAACACTATGTCAAAAACTAATGATGTAATGTATGGTGATTAATATAACAATAAAAAATTTTTAAAAAATAATGCATTGCATGCAATTTATACCCTATTCAAAGAGTTTTTTCTTTTTTATTGATGTATAAACTAATTATATTAGTTTATTTATTATTAACTATTAATTAATATTAACTAATATTTATTATATTAGTTTCAGGTGTACCACATAATTAATTCTACATTTGAATACACTGCAAAATGATCATCCCAGTAAGTCTATTTACCATCTGTCACCATACAAATTTACAAAAATTCCTTTTCTTGCGATAGGAACTTTTAAGCTTTACTTTCTTAACAGCTTTCAATTTTGCAATACAATGTTATTATTGACTACAGTCTTCGTGCTGTACATTACATCCCTGTGACTTATTTTATATAAGCGGAAGTTTGTACCTCTTGATCTCCTTCCCCCATTTCGCCCAACTCACAATCCCTTTCCCCTCTGGCAACCAATTGTTCTCTGTATCTGTTTGGTTTGGTTATTTGTTTTGTTTTTTAGATTCCAGATATAAGTGAAATCATAAAATATTTTTCTTTCTCTCTCTGCTTATTTCACTTAGCATAATACTCTTGAGGTCCATCCATGTTGTCACAAATGGCAAGATTTCATCTTTTTATTGAGTATTTATTCCATTATATGTACACACCACATCTTTACCCATTCATCCATTGATGGATATTTAGCTTGCTTCCACATCTTGGCTATTATAAATAATGCTGCAATGAACATAGGGGTACATATAAACAACACTCTAAATGAGTGTCGTTTCCTTTGGATAAATACCCAGAAGTAGAATTGCTGGATCATATGGCAATTCTATTTTTAATTTTTTGAGGAACCTCCATACTGTTTTTCCAGAGTGGCTACACCAACACTACGCAAGGATTCTCTTTTCTCCACATCCTTGCCAACACTTGTTATTTGTTGTCTTTTCGATAATTCTAACAGGTGCAAGGTGATAACTCATTGTGATTTTGACTTGCACTTCCCCAGTAACGAGAGATGTTGAGCACCTTTTCATGTACCCGTTGGCTATCTGCATGTCTTCTTTGGAGAAATGTCTATTAGCTCCTCTGCCCATTTTTTGGTCAGATTGTTTGTATTTTTGTTATTGGGCTGTAGGAGTTCTTTCTGTATTTTGGGTAGTAACCCCTTATTAAATACATGATTTGCAAGTATTTTCTCTCAGGTTGCCCTTTTATTTTCTCGATGGTTTCCCTCACGTGCAGAAGCTTTTTAGTTTGATGTAGTCCCATTTGTTTATTTTTGCTTTTGTTGCCATTGCTTCTGAATTCAGATACAAAAAGATATCACTAAGACCAATGTCAAGGAGCTTACTACCTATGTTTTCTTCTGGCGGTTTTATGGTTTCTGGTCTCATAGTCAAGTCTTTAATCCATTTTGAGCTGATTTTTGTATATGGTGTAAGACAGTGGTCCAATTTCATTCTTTTGCATGTAGCTGTCCAGTTTTCCCAACACTTACTGAAGAGACTGTCCTGTCCTTATTGCATGTTCTTGCCTCCTTTGTTGTAAATTAATTGACCATATATACACAGTTTGATTTCTGGGCCATCTGCTCTGTTACAATGATCTATATGTCTATTTTATATCAATACCATATTGAATTGATTACCATAGCTTGGTAGTACAGTTTGAAATCAGGGAGTGTGATGCCTCCAGCTTTATTCCTTTTTCTCAGGACTGCTTTGGCTATTCGGGATCTTTCATGGTTCCACACAAATCTTAGGATTGTTCTATTTCTGTGAAAAATACCACTGGAATTCTGATAGGGATTGCACTAAATCTGTAGATGGTGTTGGAAAATATGGACATTTTAACAACATGAATTCTTCCAATCCATGAGCAGAAAATATCTTTCCATTTATTCAGATCTTCAACTTCTTTCATCAATGCTATAGTTTTCAGTGTATAAGTCTTTCACCTCCTTGATTAAATTTAATCCTAGATACTTTGTTCTTCTTGATGCAGTCTGAAATGGGATTGTTTTCTTAATTTCTCTTTCTGATAGTTCATTCTTAGTCTATAAAAAAAACAGATTTTTGTATATTGGTTTTGTACCCTGCAACTTTACCAAATTCATATATTAGTTCTAACAGTTTTTTGATGGAGTCTCTAGGATTTTCTATACATAAAATCATGTTGTCCACACACAGTAAGAGTTTTACATCTTCCTTTCTAATTTAGATGTCTCTTATTACTTTTTCCTGCCTCATTGCTCTGGCTAGAATTTCCAATACTATGTTGAATAAAAGTGGCAAGAATAGGCATCCTTTTCTCGTTCCTAATCTTAAGGGAAAAGCTTTCAGTTTTTTGTCACTGAGCATAATGTCAGCTGTCACTTAGGGCCTTTATCATGTTGAGGTATGTTTACATCTATACCCACTTTGTTGAGAGTTTTTATCATAAATGGATGTTAAATTTGTCAACTGCTTTTTCTGCATCTGTTGAAATGATCACATAATTTTCTTTCCTTTTAATATGGTGTATCACACTGACTGATTTGAAAATGTTAAAACATCCTTGCATCCCTTGAATAAATCACACTTGATCTTGGCATATGATGCTTTTAATGTATTGTTAAGTTCAGTTTGCTAATATTTTTGCCAAGGAATTTTTCATCTATGTTCATCAGGGATATTGATCTATAATTTGTGTGTGTGTGTGTGTGTGTGTGTGTGTGTGTGTGTGTGTGTGGTGTCCTTGTCTGGTTTTTGTATCAGAGTAATGCTGACCTCATAAAGTGAGTTTGGAAGCATTCCCTCTCTTCAACTTTTTGGAAGAGTTTGAGAAAACTTTAGGTATTAAATCTTCTTTGAACATTTTTTGATAGAATTCACTAGGGAAGCCTTCTGGTCCTGGACTTTTTGTTTGTTGGAAAGTTTTCGATTCAATCTCCTTACTAGTCTATTCAGATTTTTTACATCTTCATGATTCAGTCTTGGAAGACTGTATGTTTCTAGGAACTTATCCATTTCTTCTAGATTGTCCAGTTTGTTGGCACATAAGTGTTTGTAGTAGTACTTATGATCCTTTGTACTTCTTTGGTATCAGTTGTAACTTCTCCTCTTTCATTTCTGATTTTATTTATTTGAGCCCTCTCTTTTTTTTCTTAATAAATCTAGCTAAAGGTCTCTCGACTCTGCTAATCTTTTCAAAGAACCAGCTCTTAGTTTCACTGATCTTTTCTATCTTTTTAGTCTTTATTTCATTTATTTTCAGTCTGATCTTTATTATTTCCTTCCTTCTACTAATTTGGGGCTCCATTTGTTCTTTTTCTAGTTCCTTTAGGTATAAAGTTAGATTGTTTGAGATTTTTCTTATTTCTTGAGGTAGGCAGTTATCACTAGGACTGTGCCTCTCAGAACTACTTTTGCTGCATCCCATAGATTCTGGTATGTTGTAGTTCCATTTTCATTCATCTCAAGGTATCTTTTTTATTTCTTCTTTGATTTCTTCACTGACCCATTGGTTGTTCAATAGCATGTTGCTTAATCTCCATATATTTGTGATTTTTCTGTCTTGTAATTGATTCCTAGTTTTATATCACTGTGGTTGGAAAAGATGCTTGATATGATTTAAATCATCTTAAATATATTGAGACTTGTTTTGTGGCCTAACATATGATCTATCCTGGAGAATGTTCTGTGTGCATTTCTGAAGATTGTGTATTCTGCTGCTTTTGGATAGAATGTTCTGTACCTATCTATTAAGTCCATGTGGTCTAATATATCATTTAAGGCCAATGCAATGTTTCTTTATTGATTTCTGTCTGGATGATCTATTCATTCATGTAAGTGGGGTATGAAAGTCCCCTACTATTACTGTATTATTGTCAATTTTTCCCCTTAGGTCTGTTAATACTTGCTTTGTGTATTTAGATGCTGCTACGTTGGGCATAAAAATATTTACAAATGTTATATCTTCTTGCTGGACTGACCCTTTTATCATTATATAGTGTCCATCTTTGTCTTTTATTACAGTCCTTGTTTTAAAGTCTATTTGGTCTGATATCAGTATAGCTACCCCTGCTTTCTTTTCATTTCTATTTACATGAAACATCTTTCCCCATCCCTTCACTTTCGGTCTCTATGTGTCTTGAAGTGAGTCTCTTGTAGGTAGCTCATGGTGGTCTTCTGGGTTTTTTAAATCCATTCAGCCACTCTATGTCTTCTGATTGGAGAATTTAGCTCTATTATTTATATTCTATGTTAAATTTAAGGTATATACTTACTGACATTTTGTTGTGTTTTGTTTTTTTTGTTTTGTTTTTTTTTTTTTGGTCTGTTTTATACTTCCTCTCTGTTCCTTTCTTCTTCTCTTGGTTTCTTCCCTTGTGCTTTGATGACTTTCTATAGTGTTGTGCTCAGATTCCTTTCTCATTATCTCTTGTGTTATCTTTTATGAGATTTTGCTTTGTTGTTACCATGAGACTCATATATATCATATATAGTTATATAATATATATATGTTATCACTCTTATATATATATATAGCAGCCCATATATATAGCAATCTATTTTAAGTTGACAGCAGGTTGTCTGAATGCATTCTAAAACTCTACATTTTTACGCCCCCCCCAACATTTTATATTTTTAATATCACATTTTACATCTTCTTTATTTTATGTATCCCTTAACCACTGTAGTTATGGTGAATTTTAATACTTTTATCTTTTAACCTTCATACTAGCTTTACAAGTGATTAGTCCACTACTTTTACCAAATATTTACATTTCCCAGTGAGATTTTTACTTTCATATATTTTCGTGTTACTAATTAGTCCCCTTTCTTTTCAGCTTGAAAAAGCCCCTTTAATATTTCTTGGAGGGCCAGTTTAGTGTTGATGAGCTCCTTTAGCTTTTGGAAAGCTCTTTATCTCTCTTTCAGTTGTGAATGATAACCTTGCCAGGCAGAGTATTCTTTTTTTTTTCCTTTAAGATTTTATTTATTCATTTGAGAGAGAGAGAAAGCATGAGCAGAGGGGAGAAGCAGAGGGAGAGGGAGAAGCAGGCTCCCCGCTGAGCAGGGAGCCTGACATGCGGCTCGATCCCAGGACCCTGAGATCATGACCTTAGCCAAAGGCAAATGCTTAACCATCTGAGCCACCCAAGCGCCCCAGGTAGTGGACGTGTTTTCCTTTCTGCATTTTGAATATATCATGCCACTCCCTACTTGCCTACAGTGTTTCTGCTGAGAAATCTGCTGATAGTCTTATGGGGGTTGCCTTGTACCAAACAAGTTATTTTTAAGATTCTCTCTGTATCCTTAACTTTTCACATTTTAATTATAACATGTCTTGGTGTGGTCTCTTTGGGGTCATCTTGTTTGGAACTCTCTGGGATTCCTGGATCTGGATGTGTGTTTCCTCCCGGGGTTATGGAAGTTCTCAGCCATTATTTCTTCAACTAAGTTTTCTGCCCCTTTCTCTCTCTCTTCTCCTTTGGGATTCCTATAATGTGAATATTAGTACACTTGATGTTGTCCCATAAGCCCCTTAGGCTACCTTCATTGTTTTTAGTTCTTTTTTCTTTTTGCTCTTCTTCTGGTGAGTTACACTGCCCTGTCTTCCAGCTCACTGATTCCATCTTCTGCTTCAGGTAGTCTGCCGTTGAAACCTTCCAGTGTATTCTTCAGTTCCAGTTATTGTATTCTTCAGTTCTACTATTTCTATTTGGTACTTATATTTTCTATCTCTCTGTTGAAATTCTCACTGTGCTTATCCATTCTTTTTCCAGGTTTGGTGAGTACCTTTAAAACCATTACTTTGAAATCTTTATCATGTAAATTACTCATCTCTGTTTCATTAAAGGTTTTTTTCCCTAGGGTTTCATCTTGTTCTTCCATTTGGAACATATTCTTCTGTCTCCTCATTTTGCTTGAGTTTCTGTGTCGGTTTCTATGCATTAGGTGAAACAGCTCTATGCATTAGGTAAAAGAGCCCTCTCTCCCAGTCTTGCAGGAGTGGCCTTATGTAGGAGATGAACTTTATTGTTCAACCGTGCCCTAGCTCTTGTTTGTCTCTTGAATCTTTATGCCCGATTTTTCCTAAGTGGGTCCCAGTTGTGGAGGGTATGCCAAGATTTGTCAGTCTTCCAGACGGAGGGATTTCAGTCAGCACCTGGTCTCAGGTTGTTTGGAATCTAGACCCTCAAGCAGCAGGTTTTAAGGTATGCATATATATATATATATATATATATATAGTCCTATGAGATCATAATCACAGACCCTGCTGGCCTGCAAAACAAGCAGTCTGGAGATGTGCCTTCAGTGATAGTTGCAAAATATGAGGCTCCTCTCTGGGAGGTACCAGCAAGCTTTCTGGGGGGTATAGCAAGGTCAGCTCAAAGGCAGTACCCCCATGTTCCCTGATAGCACCTCCAGAGTCTCTAGATGTGTGGCAAACCTGAAGCCTGACCCTCAAGCTAAAGCTCCAGGACAAGTAAATAAGCCTTTTCCATCAGATAACTGGGGGTGGTATCAGTCTGCTGTCTGTGCAGAGCCCTGGGGATGGCAGTCTGCCAAGAACTGTCTCCAATTGTTTCAGACCTGTATGACCCAGAAACACAATCCCCCTTGGCCACTGGAGTCAGGTGCTCAGACATCCCCTATGTGGGCTACATACACAGGGCAGCAGGTGGGGGCAGGGCTTTTGTCCTACTGGCTTAGGCAGGGTCTCAGGAAGGAGCACAGGGGATGTCCACCAGTGCTAGCAGGGTAGAGGGAGAGTGACAAAATGGCATCTGACAGCACCGGCACTTACAGGGTAGAAGGAGAATACCCAAAATGGCCCCCGCCAGCGTCCCCATCCCCAGAGAGAGTCCCAACAGGCTCTTGCCCTTCTGGCAGACACTTTAAGAATAGCAAATGAATCTCTTGGTGTATGCGCTTTTCAAACTGCTGCTTCTGCACTATCCCAGGATGAGTGAGTGTATACATGAGCCCTTTAAGAGGGGAGTCTAGGTTCCCTACAGCCCTATGGCTTTTTCAGACATATGCCCTGCTGGTTTTCAAAACCAGATGTTTTGGGGGCTCGTCTCTCTGGTGCAGGTCCCAAGGGTTGGGGTACCTGATGTGGGACACAAACTCCTCTCTACACAGGGACAAGCTCTGTATTTGTGAGATCCCTCCCAAATGTGGGTCACTGTGCTGAGGGTGGAGTTTTTGGCAAGACCGTGTCTCTGCCTAACCTACCCATCTCGATGTGGTCTGTTTATCCATTGTGAACGAGCTTATTCTGGTAATTTTCAGGTCTTTTTCAGGGGAAATTTTTCCCTAGGTAGTAACTGTTGTGTCTATTAGAGGAGGTGAGTTCAGGATCTTCCCACACTGCCATCTTGAACAGAAGCTCCCTCATCACACAGAGCACTTGGATCAAAAGATGCCTCAGACCTTTAAAGAATCAAAGTGCACAGGGGTGCCTGGGTGGCTCAGTCAGCTAAGCATTCATTGGACTTTTGGTGTCTGCTCAGATCTTGATCTCAGGATTGTGAGGTCAAGCCCCACACTGGGTCCCCCGCTGAATGTAAAGCCTACTTAAGTAAATTTTTTTTAATTTTTTTAAAAACTGGGTGCCTGGGGCACCTGGGTGGCTCAGATGGTTAAGTGTCTGCCTTTGGCTCAGGTCATGATCCCAGGATCCTGGGATCGAGTCTCGCATCAGGCTCCCTGCTCCTTGGGAGCCTGCTTCTCCCTCTGCTTCTCTCTCTCTCTCTCATGAATAAATAAATAAAATCTTTAAAAAACAAAAAACTGGGAACCTGGGTGGTTCAGTTGGTTGAGCATCTGCCTTCGGCTCAGGTCATGATCCCAGGGTCCTGAGATTGAGCCCCACGTTGGGCTCCTTGCTCAGCAGGAAGCCTGCTTCTCCCTCTCCCTCTGCTCCCCACTAGTGCTCTCTCTCTCTCACTATTTCAAATAAATAAAATCTTTAAAAAAATTTTTAATTAAGAAAAAGAATCCAAGTGCTCAATAATTGCTTGTTAATGAATTAATAGCATGACTCCTGAGCACGCTGAAGTGTGTCTACCCTCATATTGATAGAGAACCAGAAATGGGGGTGGAGGCATGGGCAGAGAAGTCAGGAATCAGAGAACGGCCTCTTGGATCTCTGCTTATGGGGAAGGTACCTACTATATATATGTCTCAAAGGAGCAAACTCTTTGAAGTCTGAAGCAGGCTGAGGTCTTCCATCCAGTTTTTCCAATTCCTTGGGCACAAGGAGTTGCTGAGGTTTCTTGTCTTGCTGGGATGCCAGATTTCTCAAGGTTTGCAGACTCAGCTTTGCACATTTTTCCTCAACCTTAAATGCTAGTGCACAGTCTGCCCTGTGAGCTGATCAGATATCATTAACCCCAAAACAGTAGCCCAGCGCTTGCACCCCGGGTCACCCAGCCACATCCGGGTGGCTCCGAGTGTGGTGCAGCTGCTTGCCCTTCCCCACACTCCTCACCCAGTTCTCTCACTGAGCTGGGTCACTGTCCTCACAGCACAGTCGAGCAGGAGGAAGAGGAATGACCCAGAGGCTGAGCTACACAGTGTGGACTGCACTTTCACAAACAGAGAACCTTTCCACCACAAAGCATTTCTTTTCCAAGAGATGCTGAGAGGGAGCAGGGAGAAAATAAAACACCAAGGGGTTTTCAAATGTGAAACCCCACTCAGCCTTTGTTCTTATTTGATGAATGCACAAACCATGAGGCAGATGACAGGCCAAAAAACATTGTTGTGCTAAGAAAGTATATTTCCTCGAGTCCAGCCTACGATCTCCGGGGAGAGGTAAGTTTGATGAATGATCGGTGCCGATGAGGACTTCACCAGCAGCCCACTGCAGCATCATCTAAACTAGCAGTGGGGATTCATTAAGGACCCAGAGCTGCCTCTTCCTCTGTTTCCTTCTGCCTCCCTGCCACTGTGACATTTCACAGGAGAAGCTCTACCGAGGTAGGTGATAAGAAAACCTTCAAAACAAATACACTGTGGGAAGTCAAAATGTCAAGTCCATTGCACTGCCTGAGAAGGAAGACCTGGGAACCGTACAGGCCCAGGTCTTCTCCCTTCCCATCTGCAGTTATGAAAGGATGGGGAGCAAGTCTGATGCATGGTAGGTGTGGTATTTGCTGGGTAGATGAGTAAACGAATTCCCAGCAGAGGCTTGGATCTGGAGTGGCCAGCTGGCTTTCTTAAAGACCTGTCACTCAGGGACTCACATTCTTCAGAGATGCCACGTAAATTAGCAAGGGGTACAAAGCGGCCAAGCCCTTGGCAGCTTCCAGAGCTTCCAGCCCTCCTCCTACAGTTCCGGTAGCCTTAGCAGGAGAAGCTGTCTGCTCCAGAGTCCAAATTCTAGATTACCCCCAAGCCCCTGCCAGCACAAGCCCTGCGCACACACAAACACTCAGAAGCTACTTCAAACAACACCTCTCGCCCAGCAAGATCAAGTGCCCTGTCCTTGCCAGTTTCCCAGGCTGACCCATACAGTGAAGAGAGGGGCGGGAAGGGCAGGGGCCTGTGCTATCTTCCAAAGATCAGTGGGGTCTATTCCCAAATAGTCTAATTCTCCTCCTTCTGGGCACATGAAGGGACTGCACATCCATGTCCTCCCAGCCCTGAGCACACGTGCCTTCACGAGGTGGAGTCTTTCCCCCAGCCCCGGGATTCTGACCGGTCCTATGACTTGCTTTGACCAAGCAGCCAATGGATGTACACTGTGAGGCCTCAGAGCCTACAGCCCAAGAGGTCCTGGAGATCCCATTTTCACCTGAAAGGCTAGCTTCCTTGGGAGGGACCCAGGTGAGAGGCTGCACCAATCACCAGACAGGTGCTGAGGCTCTCAGCCCGGCCAGGCCCTGCAGAGCCACCAGGTGACTGCCGCCACATTAATAGGCTTAGGTAATGAGACCAGCCCAGCCCGGCCAGCAGGGCTAGGCCACAGAGTTGTGAGCAAACAAAATGTTTCTTGTGTTAATCTACTACATTTTGGGGTGGTTGGTTCTGCGGCGATAAACAATCAATACAACACTCATCCAGCAAGTCCATGCAGCTATTCCCTAGAATGAGGTCATTCTCTATGCACTCATGTGGAAAGATGGCTAAAGAAGTTGCCAGTCAGTATAATACAATTCTATTTGTGGAAACTGTTAATAGGTGGACAGCTGGATGCCAGTCGCTCATAAAAATACCTGGAAAGAATAAAAACCAAAGTATTAACAGTGACTATTTCTGAGGGGCAGGATTATAGGAGATTTTCCTTTTATACAATTTATGTAACGTACGAATATTATAATGAATTTGTGTTATTTTTGCAACAATAACAAAGAAAAGTATGTTAAAAAGAAAATTCACCCTGAATTCTGCACAAGGTGATTTTTCCTAAAACATCCCTTTCAGCCTGTCATTCCCCCCCATTCAGGGACCACCCCCAATACTGACTCCCTACTGCTAGCCTCCTGGAATCTGACCCTCCTCCGGGTGGCATTCAAGGTGCCCCCAGCGTGGAGCCCACCTCTCGCCAGCTATGCCCCTCCCTCCGCTCTGCGCTCATCTCCAAGCCACACCCATCTCAACCCCAACCTCCACCACTGCAAATCCTCAAAGAACCCCTTCCTTTGCGTCCCCAATTCTCACCCCTCTCTCGAGGCCCAGCCCGATTTCCCCTGGGTTCCTCTACGGGTCCCCAAGAAAGTTCCACCCAGCCCTGCCCTGGACAGGATGGCGTACTATAGTATCCTCCCTGCACTGCAGGTACCTGCAGGTACCGCCGGTACCTCGAGGGGGACCTTCACAGACACAGGCGGGCTGACCATCACCAGCTCCAACTGCTCTGGCTAACAGTGGGAGAGGGGAAACGCCCAGACAGGCAGTTCCAACCCACGTCCCTCTCTGTGCCCACAGCCTAGATGGCGGGTGATGCCTTGGCCTGGAGCTTCCTCCCCACCCGCCCATCTCCAGCAGCAAGTGGGAGCCAATTTGCAACAGCTGCTAATTCAGAGTGACTCATGCCTTCAGGGCTGCTCTAGGGGCTCTCCCTCCCCACCTTCCAGGGCCCACAAGCTGCATTGACATCCAAACTCTGGCTTCAAACCTAATTGCCTTCCTGGGGGGCCCAACGGCACTTCCTCCCTCAGGTGGCTGCAATGTGCACGTCCAGTTTTTTAAACAAAGCTGTTTAGAATCTCTCAGGATTAAGACAAGTGGAAAATTGCAAGCCCAGACCTCTACCTCACTTTCTCTAAAACACAACATGTCATTCTACGTGTTCACACACCCCCATTCAAAGGCAGCCAGTCACCCTGCCCCTCTGAGCCCTTCTATAGGGCTCCGCCCAAGTGGGGGCTGGGGACTTGCTCCGGCAGGATCCGCTCCCTCTGGCCCAGGCACCACCACCCCCAAGGCTTGTCAGAGAGTAGCAGGCCCCTCAGCCTCAGTTTCCCCACTGTGGCAGGTGGCCAGGTGAGAGGGCTGAGCAGGACTATCAGGCGTTGTGTTCAAGTCTTACACTGCCCTCTAAGGAGGAGGCATTCACGTCGCAGGTATATAGTGATGGACTGAAAGGGCTCAGGTGGGCCTCTCACCTGAGTCCCAGAACAATGCAAGAGAACTCCTTCCCAAACCCACGCGGGCATACCCAGCCACACACACACTGGGGCAAACACACACAGACTAACCCCCCCCACACACACACACACAGACACATGTGCCTGGCCACACCTTGTTCCAGCCTTGCTCTGAATACCCTCCCGGAGTTCATGTCCCTCGCCCTCACCCACTGTTC
Source organism: Callorhinus ursinus (assembly GCF_003265705.2). Classification (NCBI taxonomy): domain Eukaryota; kingdom Metazoa; phylum Chordata; class Mammalia; order Carnivora; family Otariidae; genus Callorhinus; species Callorhinus ursinus. The sequence continues at coordinate 4,191,503 of NW_027397136.1, read as the reverse complement.
TCAGAGGCCCGTCCCCAGCCGCAGCCCCTCGCCCTGACTCAGAGCCGGACCCGCGGCCCTCCCTGGGGGTGGGCGGAGCACAGCGGGCCTGTGCCATGGGCAACGTGTGCCCCTGTGGGGTGGCAGGTGGTGGGCACCGCTGTGCAGACAGCCTGGGCCACTCCAGGACACTTCCCAGGCACAGCTGGGCCTTGGTCAAGTCTTACAATCATTTATTCGTTTTAATTTTTCTTTTTAACCTGAGAAAGGGCAGTTTTTCCAATGTGCACAAAGGTGCTGTAAGGGTTAGCAGTGGCCTACGCTGCTAAGGCCAAGACCAAGAACTCACCAAGATCCTGTGCCAGGGTTGCAGGACCCTCAGCCTTCCTGCAGGGAGGCTCAAGCCTCCCCCAAAAGCGGGGGGATCCCCAGGGGGTCTACTGAGATGACTCTGCAGACTCTCTGGACAGTCGTCCCTCCTCATCCTTCCCTTTCCCAACCCCATCACAAGGTCGGATATTTGAACGAACACGGACCGCTGAACATAAAAATGATCACAAGACTCTCAAAAAGCAAGTGATTATTCAAAGCACAATTAATTTCCAGCCACGGTATGGGGAGTGGGAAGGAAGTGGGAGGGGAGAAGGGGTGCGGTAAACTCAAAAGCACAGATAGTATTAAACAATGAATGGTCAAAAAATAATGCACCTTCACTCCTGAGTATGAACTAAAGCATGCATGCGGTGACACTCCAAGCCGGCAGAGGTGCTCCTTCTGGCTCCGTCCCGTTCACAAGGGCCTCAGCCCAACTCAGGCTGAGTTGTTGGTTCAGGAGGAGGGAAAGGGTTTGGACGCTGGACTACACCCAGGCAGGAACCCTAGTTTCATGATGCTGTGGTTATACTTGAAGCTGAAATTATTAACTCATCAGGCTGGAGTGCAGCAATGGAACTTTCTAGCTCCTAAATGCAGCAGGCAGGGGCAGGAGGCAGTTAAAATAAAAGTAGCACCAGTGGAGCGCCTGGGCGGCTTAGTGGTTAAGCGTCTGCCTTCGGCTCAGGTGATGATCCCGGGGTCCTGGGATCGAGCCCCACATCGGGCTCCCTGCTCAGCGGGAAGCCTGCTTCTCCCTCCCCCACTCCCCCTGCTTGTGTTCCTCTCTCGCTGTGTCTTTCTGTCAAATAAATAACATCAGCACAGGACAAAGTCAGGCCGCAAGAGCCTGCCACCAACCAGACAGGCGACCATCTCTGTAAACAACCTCCGCCCCCAGTCCGACTTCCCTCAAAAATCAGGGCCTCCGGTTTAATCATTAACTTCACTCTTTCCTCCTCCATCCACCTCTAGGCCAGAGGCAGGGAGGGCACTTGAGAGGAGGAGGTATTTGGGAAGCCCAGGGGCTGGAAGCCAAAATTACCCCCTCTTCTCACTCAGAAACCACCTTTGTCAGAGCTAAAGGAACCTCAACAACTGGCTGTCCAGACCCCCACTTTGCAGGTGAGGAAACCAGCCTGAGCCACAAAGCCCGTTAGAGGCAGAGGCAGGAGCCGGTCATCATCCCGGAGGCTCAACAGCAGGACGAGAAATGGCAACACCAAAGCCCTGGGAGGCCAAACCCATAGGAGAGGATAAGCTTCCTGCCCGGAGGGTCCCTCCCTCAGGTCTCCCTCCCAGATGTACAGAAGGAGGCCGGTCTTCTGGCCAGTAGTGACTGGTGACAGCAGGGCCTGTCTGTCTCCCCAAGGCTTTGCGGGCCTCCCGAGAAGCTCACCCCCAGGTTCTGCCCTGGCGGGACCTCCCCAGGAGCAAGCCCCACAGAGTCTCCATGAAGGGCCAGGAGGTGCTGAGCGGCAAGGAGCGACACAGAGTCCTCGAGCCTTTCCCTCCCTGCCGCCTGCTCTCCACCAGACCCTTTCCTTCAGCTCAGGCCTGGCTGCCCCGAGCCGTCCATCCACAGGCAGTGCTCCAAATCCCAGAGCAGCGACAATGAAAGCAGACACCCCACCCAGGCCCCGGGGAGGAGGGGGGAAGACTTAAAATGGGAGCTCCCACATTCCTGCCGCAGCAGGCCAAAGGACAGACCTGGAGGCAAGTCTCAGGAGCCGCGAGAAGGGGCAGCAGGTCTGCAGTGGGAAGGGCAGGCGCTGCGGTAGTCAGGCAGCTCGGGTTGGAATCCCTGCCCCACCTCCCACTACCGATGGGTCTCCGGCAAGTCCCTGACCCGCTCTCAGCCCCAGCTGCAGCCCCTGTAACATGGGGGCAAATGAGCACTACCTCGCAGGACTCTGGGGAAAAGTCAATGAGATTTAAAGTAAGATTTGATACGACTTCAAGTAAATTCGTTGTGGACACAGAGTCTGAAACCGAGGCTCCTGATGAGGATGACAAATGTGAGCACTGGTATCCTAAGTATGACATACAAAGTACGGCAGGACAAGAAGAGGTCTGAGGCCACTCCTGGGACACCATATCCTCTCTGCTGGAACTCACGGAGAAAGGAATCTTTTGGCAAGGTGAGCTATCAGCCAGCACCATCCTTCCAACTGCCACCCCCTTCCCCACCCCCACACTGCTGAATTCTTAGAAGGTGAGAGATTTACAAATCACCCAGCAGGAGGAAGCCACAGGATAAAACACACATAAATTAAAACACAAAAAGGCCCAGGTCTGTAAGCAGCACCCCCACAGCGAACCGGAATCAGCACCATCCACCAAGGCTGCCTACCTGCCTAAGGAGCTCCTGCTAGCTCCCACTGGCGGCAGGCCTTGATGCGCCAGTGCTGGGAACAAAAGCAGCTCTCAGCAAGACCCCAGGAGCCTGTGGGAGCACAAATCAGGATCCTGGTGAGGGTCCCGGCAGAGGGTACCCACCCGAAGGGCCATGGGCATGACTGCAGCGGCCACTACAGAGGAAAAGAGACAGGTAGGATTGGCCAGATTCCCCCAGATTCTTTTCTGGCCAGCTAGGGGGAGGTCCTCCACCCTGGCTCCCAAGCCTGCTGGGAGGGGACAGGAAGCAGGAAGTTACAGGCCTCTCCTGCTTCCCTAGGTCTCCTCCCTGTAATCAGGGTGGTCAGGAAAGAAATTGAGAGTACTATCCTAACTGTCAGAAATAGCGGGGAGGGGGTAACTGTCTCCTTAACCCCCAAAGCCCAGTTGAAGGAGCTTATCAAATCAAAGTCAAGAGCTAAGACAGAGAGACATCTAGAAAATATCAGCATCCCATTCTATCCTTCCTCCCCAATCCACAGTTAAGGGCAAGAGAGACTTTAGACAGTTTATAACACACACACTTTCAGAGACCCCACCACACGATGGACCCAGACTGACCTGTTCCTTTGAATTTCCTGCAAACACCTTGGCCGCTGACAGATAAGAGAAGATCCCAGGATATTCCTGCAGGAAAATAAAAAATTAAGTCACCACTCTGCTGGGAAGCCACTCCAGGGTGAACTCTGTCCAGCAATGGCCACTCTTTGGGGAGGCAGCCTCCCACCTAGAATCTATTCAATCAACAGATGCAGAAGGCCAGAAATGGCAAACTGGTTTCAGCTGTGGTGCCAATGCCGCTCAGCTAATAGTGGGTGCCTGAAGCATCAGGCGCAGAACCCAAGCCCTGGCTCAGCAGTCAAGATAGCTGTGATCAATTAGTGATGTCTGCTATGGGCAGTTACAGAGGTAACAGTATCCACGTTAAACCTATTTGCCATCCCTGGGTAGACCCTTGGCATCAAGGATTTAACATCTGTAATTCTGACCACTGACAAATGATCTGAAGTTTCAAGATCTGTAAAACGATATAACTCTACTGAGACATGACTCTGACTCACATACCCTATGTGAGGGGCTGATGTAAAGGAACAGGCCACGTTGTTCTTTCCATCTCTACCACATCCACAGTTATCCTGTGGAGCAATAACAATGTGGCAGAAAATGGCCATCAGGCGAGAGAGAAAACTGGAGCGAAGTTGGAAGGGTAGTTAACTTGGGCTATGAAGACATATACAGGAGATATTTGGCTCTCTGCAGAACGTGACTCTGGAAAAAGCCAGGCCCATGTACAAATAAATATTGCTGTGGGTGCAAATCTGGCATTGTAGAAGGTGCAAGATTCATTTCTTGAGGACATCAGAGGTCCACACTGTGCCCACTCTGTGCCACTCAGCAGTGAGCACTGGGCCAGGAAGAACACAGAGGGAGCTGTAATCCACGTCCTGAAGGGGCTTCCCATCTACTTGGAGAAAGGATGGTAAGCACTGGGAACAGTAAATGGCACTGCCCACTGACAGTCACCCAGCTCAGAATCGGCTTCAATCCAATCCCCCTTCCTCCTTTCCTCATCCCCCATCCAGTCAATTCACAAAGGCCCTCCACCCTGCCTCCAAAATGTCCCCAATCCGGCTCCTCTCCTCGCCATTCCTCACAGATTCCCAGTGCTCTCCCCGCCATGATTTCCCCCTTCCCAGACCCCAGACTCTCCCTCCTTAGGCCTAGCCCTGCTTCTGTAGCCCCTATGCAAAAACGTGCAAAGCTCCTGAGCCTCCCAATGCTGACTGCTTTCTGCACAAGGTGGGCACTCAGCTTCTCGTGGATGGGTGGATGGATGGGTGGATGGATGGGTGGATGGATGGATGGATGGATGGGTGGATGGATGGATGGATGGGTGGGTGGGTGGGTGGGTGGATGGATGGGTGGATGGATGGATGGATGGGTGGGTGGATGGATGGATGGATGGATGGATGGATGGGTGGGTGGGTGGGTGGGTGAATGGATGGGTGGATGGATGGGTGGATGGAATTCCTTGGCTGCACATGTGCAGCCACCACAACAGGTCCACTGTCTACCTGTCCAGGCTTTCCTCCCTCTGCTTCCCTTCACACAACCTACTCATCAGCCCACACTCTCAGTGCCTCTCCACAGGCTGATTCTTCCTCCCTTTTGCTGAAGTGCAAGCCACTCTTCCAAATTCACATCAAACACCCCCTGCTGCGTGAGGTGCTTCTCCAGAATTGGGGTGATCAATCCCCCTGTTTGAACCCACACAATACAGTAGGCCACTCACCTTATACCTTGAAATACCACTTTTTGAAGACCTTTCTTAACCTTTACTGCATTATATACCCCACGAAGACAAGGACCTTTACGTTTTTTCATTTTTTCATCATCAGAACTTAGCACAGACTCTTGTACTATGACACACGCATTAAGTGTTTGCGGAATTCACTAAAGAATCGCCCTGGGCAGTGGATAAAAGCCAGGAGAGATGAAGACAGAAAATGCCAGAGGAGTTCCAAGGAAAAAGAGGTGCTTTGGGGATGGGTGGCCAGGGAAGGCTCCAGGAAGGAATTCAAACATGAATAAGGTCTTGAAAGTGGGGGAGGATGAGGTGGGGAAGAGCACTCCAGAAAAGTGGAACAGTGTAAACTCAGGGACAAAGAAGGAATGAGCAAAGCATGCTTGGGAGATGAGTTTGGCTGGAACCAAGGGTCCCTGGGGGAGAAGGCTGGGAGATAAGGCTACACAGGAAGGCTGGAGATGGATAGGAAGGATGCTGAGTGCCAGGCTAAGGTACCTGGATTTGACCCATTCCCTCTCAGTCAGTGAGGATGACCATCACACCAGGCCTGGGCTTTCATGGTAGAAGAAAAGAAGTCTTGTCCTCTCTTGCTCTGAGCTCATTAGTCTAGTCTCCTCAGCTAGGTTATAAATAACAACCACTATTTACTGCACACCTGCTGTGTGTGAGGCCCAAAGCTCCGAGCTTCACATACATTGTCTCATTGCTCCTTCTAATAGCCCCGAGAGCTTGGTATTGTTATCTTCATTTTGCAAGCAGGAAGCTAAAGCTACAAGAGGTGAAGGCACTTGCCCAAGGCCTCTCCCACTCACTCACTTAATACAGGAACTGGAGTTACAGACAAGGGAATAAGGGCCAGCTCTCTAGCCAGCCACCACAGGCCCAAGGCCTTCTTATTTAAGCTGGCCTGCTTCTCCACAACCCTCCTTATTAATTCCTCAAGGCCAACATGTACTGAGCACACAGTAAGAGCATAATAAAGCACACTAAGGAGAATGGTGGCTTGGTGGGGGGAAGAAATGGAGCGTTACTGTTTAATGGGCATACAGTTTCAGTCTTGCAGGATGCAAAAGTTCTGGAGATCTGTTGCACAACTCTACATTTAAAAATGGCTAAGATGGTAAATTTTGTTTTGTTTCATACCACAATTTAAAAAATTTTAAATAGAGTGCACTTATTACTTGACTGATTGGCTGCCACTAGCATCTTCTATCGTTAATTATCTAATACAGGAAGAAACTCTAGAAACATTTCATTCCAGTAACCCTCGAAAACACAGAGCTGAAAAGGGGAGGTAACATGCCCAGGGCTGCACAAACAGATGGTGTTAGAGCTAAGATCAGAGCCCTGCTCTCCACAGACTCAATGGGGAAGAATGGCAGAGACAGCAGAGCATAATGCAAAAGGGGGGGGGGGGGGGGGGGGGTGGGGGTCAGAAGCCACGGGTTCAAGTTCCGCTTCTTCCACCTAATGAGTTCTGTAACCTCAGAGAAGTCACTGACTCTCTCTGAGCTTCATTTTCCCAATCTATAAGAAGGCAATTATAAAGAACATAAACTTTACAAGATTATGTGTGAATCAAATAAAATTATGTACAGCTAATGTGCAGGGAAAGCACTTGGTCAACTACAAATTACTTTATAAACAGTGGTCATTATTATTAATACTAAATATCTGTTCATAGATTTAAAAATTAAAATCTGATTTAGTCAAACCAAAAAAATAAAAATAAAAAGCCCATTCCATTCTGGTCTACTCTCAGCTGTTCGGGGCCTTGCACACAACAGGTCTTCAATGAGTAAGTGCAGAGCTGGTTTACCCTTCAAGTTTCATCCACCCCAATCCTGTTCCCTCCCTCACCCCCAACCCAAAGCCCAGCTGCATCAGCCCTGCCAGGACCAGGTGGAAGATAGGAAGCCCCTGTGAATGAATGTCTGCCTCCCTGGCTGCATTCCTTAGCTAAATATAAATGATTTGTCCAGTCCATTGTTTGAAATTATCCTTAATACCTCACCTCCCTTCCCCATTACTTACGATGACAAGCTGACTGCACATCTTTATAGCAGAACATACATACAAAACATTCTCTGTGGCTATTTTTAGTAGAGAGAGGGAAGCTGCCGGGTATACAGGGATCAGAGCATGAGTCCTCAGTTTTCTCCACTGGTCCAGGAAAGCTTCCTGGAGGAGGAAATACCTGAGGCACCTCAGAGAAGGGGACAGCTGCAGGTCCGAAGGACACCCTCATATAATGAGTTTGCTTCTCTGAACCCAAGGGAAGTGAGCTGCCGCCCTCTTATCCCCATTTTTGGGATGGGAAGACACAAGCTGGTTGACACAACCCAGGGGATCCCACACTATCCCAATGCTGCAGGTTGGCCCAGACAGTACAGGCATTCGGAGAGGAGTTCAGGAAGAGGTCAGGATCTTTTTCAAAAAGAGGACATCAAAGATTCCAGTTCCGAGATACCTAAGTACAAATTCTGCTCACATAACAAGCCAGTTTCTTGTTTGGACTTTTTTTTTTTTTTCTAACCACAAGAAAGTTTTTTAAAGTCCCAAACTTGGATGCACAGATGGACTACATCTTGGAACTCGGAGTGTGCCAAAGCCCCGTCACTGTGAGAGCGGTGGCCCAAGGAGTGGTCAGAGGGTGTCCGGGGGGCCGCAGGCAGCATCCCAGTCCTGCCCGAGCTCCCCCCCTCCATGCCCTCCCTGGGGGCGCTCTAGGGACTAGCCCAAGCCAGTCCACTGGGCCACACAGTCAGAAAGCCTTGACAGCTCTGAGGCTCTCCCCTTCTGCTGCATCCTAAAGCCCTCCCATCCCTTCACTTGGGATTCCGCTGTCCGCTCTCCCGCAGCCCCTTTCCCAAAGGGTCTTCCTCCGAGCCTCTCCCCCTGCAGACCCCTCTTCGCTCTGTTACGGGGCCCCGCGCACACACACCCCCTTCCCCAGCCGCTTCCCGCATCCTCACAGGGCGCCTACCCCATCCCTCCCTCTCAGCTCGCCCACAGCCGCCCTCCCGTCACCCCTCCCCGGGGCGCCCCCGAGCTGCTCCCCAAGACGGGGACCGGGGCGTGGGCTGGCCCGGCCCGCCCACAGCCGGCCCGAGCCCCGCAAGGTCTCGCGCTCCCGGGTCCCCGGCCCGCCCCGGGCCGCACTCACCGCGCTCGGGGAACGTGGGGTCCCGCCTCGCGCCCGCTCCCGCACCGCCGGCACCGCCGCCGCCACCGCCGCCGCCAGCGGAAACGGGGGGCGGGGCCGGGGACTCGCGGCGGGGGGCGGGGCCTGCCCGGGAATGGCGAGGCCGCGGGGCGGGGCCGGCCGCGGGGCGGGGCGGGGCGGGGCCGAGGGGCCGCGGGGCCGCGGCCCGAGCGCCAGCGGAGGGGGGGGGCTCGGAGCCCCGGGAGGGAGCGGGAGCCCCGCCCACACCCCCTGGCCGCCCCGCCGTGTGCGAGCCGGAGGGAGCCCGCGGGGAACCCACGGGCGCGCTGGGCACCGCCGTCCCGCGCCAGGGGTGGCCGCCCTCTGGGCTTCCTTCCGGAAGCCTTCCTCCCTCCCGCCGCGGGGTTCCCGACCGGCCGCCCCGCCGAGACGTCCGCAAGACGCCCATCCGCTGCCCCCCGCGGGCCCGGGCCGCCGCCGAGAGCGGACGTGGGGACTGGACGGCCGGGACCCGGGAGCCCGCGCGCTCGCCCCGCCCCGAGGGCCGTCGCCGCCTGGGTCGCCGCTGTCCCCCGCGGGCCGCGCCGGCCGGCCTACCGCCCCCTCCCCCACGCCTGAGAAATCCGTCCCCGGTGTTTGGGGCGGACCAGTTGAGATGTTGACGACGCGAGTGTGTAGTGATCCAGTCCGCAGATACTCAGGAGGAGGAGCCGCTGTCGGTCTCCCCAGGAGCGAAAGGCCTCCAAGTGCGGGTAAAGGGCACCGTGTGGCAGAGGGACTGGATTGAAGCAGGAAAAACTCAAGTTAGGCATCTCTGGCCCAGCGCTTCCAATAGGCCTTACTGGGCCTGAGGTCTGGAAGCCAGAAGGCCTCGACCCTTTTCCGAAGTGAGGCTGAACAGCCGTCGCTTCTCCACAGCATTACTGTTAAGTGGATGCTGTGCTTCCCACGTGCACGGTCGTGGGCTGAGTATGAGTTGCGTCGGATTTTTTAAACCTGGCTGTAGTCACCAGGGTCCCCTTGGCCTCTCCTAATTAGACTGGCAGTTTCTACTCATCTCCCGGGCCCCCTCCCCTTTAGACGCTCACAGTCTTGCCTGTGTCCATTACATAACCAAATAATCCACCTCCTTCTGACTCCCCTTTTCCTTCCTTCAAAGCCTTGTTCACGACAACCCCCCCCCCATAGAGTCTTCCTACACTAACCACCACCAGCCCCAGTGTCTCCAGTCACTGGGGCAGCCCTTTAGCACAGTATGGCTAGCTCTGCCTAGCTTCCAGAAGAGGAAATTGAGACCCAGGGAGGGAAAGGGACTTGCTAGAGATATCTGCCCTGGAGCGGGTCCTCCTGTAAAAACAAAGAGAGGCAGCCTGGTGTGCAAGTGACCAAGGTGCTTTGGAGCCCAACGGACCCAGAATTAAATCCTGGTTCTGCCTCTTATGGGTTGTGACTTCTCTGGGCCTCAGTTTCCTTACCTGTGAAATGTGTGACTTAAGAGTATCAATGCCACAGGATTGAGGGGATAACTAAGATGATGGAGGCAAAAGCACAATATTTGGGGCGCCTGGGTGGCTCAGTCTGTTAAGTGTCTGCCTTCAGCTCAGGTCATGATCCCGGGGCCCTAGGATCAAGCCCCACATCGGGCTCCCTGCTCAGCGGGAGGGTCTGCTTCTCCCTCTCCCTCTGCTTGCCACTCCTGCTTGTGCTTTCTCTCTCTTTCTCTCTCAAATAAATAAATAAAATCTTTAAAAAAAAAAAAAGCACAATATTTGATGCATGCTGGGAGCCTAACAAATGTTGGTTTCCTCCTGCCCTTTAAAGGAAGATAAATCAGAAATAATAGAATTATGGAGCCTTAGGGATGGAGAAACCTTAGAGGTCCCTCAGCAATAACCCAGAAAGTGGTTGTTCACCCTCCATCAAACACATCCAGAGATGGGGACTCAGTGCCCCCAGAGGGGTTTACGGCTGCAAGAAAACCACGTGGGGAAAAGCTGTAGAGGATATGGGATTATTCAACACAAAGGTAGCCAAGGGGACTTGCAGTCTGTGAGGCTGATCAAGGCGGTTGAGGACGAAACTCAAACAATTGACCTGACAAGGAGGCAAGAGACGCTTAGGGCAGGAGCTCCCAAAAGCACGGAGCCGCACTTGGCTGTAGCGGACTTCTAAGGAAGGTCATCACATTTCTGTCCTGGAGATTCTGGGAATGCCGAGGAATAATTACCCTATTGATAGGGTGACTACATCCAGGTTGTCAGGGCACACCCCATTTACTCTACTTGTCCTGGCATAGTTATGAATAGTCCCCCTTTCACTCTCAAAAATAGCTTGGTTTGAACAACAACAACAAATATTATTATATGTCACTTTAACTATGAACAAAGGCAGTACTCCAGACAGCTCCTTCCAGCCTGGTTGTCAGCAGTTCTGCTGGAATTTCCGAAGCCCCAAAGACTTCAAAAGATTGTGTGACAATTTATCCCCCTTGAAATCACCAAGTCAAATCAAAAATGATAAGCCCACGTTCCCCCAAGTCAAGCTAAGGGACAGTACCTGCTGAATTGTGACACCTAGTGGGCAGAGTTCACACTGCCGGAGGCTGGGTTTTAGGGCCACCACATTGGGCCATAGGTTTCTCCAAGTCAGCTTGTGAAGCAGAGAACAAGCGAACATTTACCAAGTGCTTACGTGTCAGGCACCGTTCCGAGTACTTCACATGTTTCCATTCTTTTGGTCCCCACAACAGTTCCATGAGATAGGTACTACCAGCGTCCCTGCGTCTTACAGATGAGGGGTTGGAGGCTCCGAGGGTACATAACTTCCCCCAGGTCATGTCGCCATGAAAAGACTGAGCCAGGATATAAGCCCAGGTTGGCTGGCTGCAGGTCTGGGGCACTTAACTGCTACTCTGTCCAGCCCCCCGCGGCTACAGGGGCCAGGTGACTGCAGAGGTGTCTTCCCTCACAAGCCATGTCAACGAACCCTCCACCACAGAGAGGACATGGAGAGGAGGAAGCGCAGTGGGTGAGGAGACCTACCTCCACATCTGCCAGTGAAGAGTGGTGGTTTCCGCATCTCCTAGGGATGAAGATCCGGGCATCAAACCAGACCGTGAGAAGATTTATAACCATCAGCCGGATGCACAGGGAGCTGCTCGTTGAAAGAAGCACTTCCAGGCGTGAAGAGCGAAACAGTTCCTCCCCACCCCACTCCCTTCAGCATTTGCTCGGGCAGTCTGAAGAGTGCTTACTGATCACGGAAGCCTACCAGCTGCACCTGGAGGACCCAAGCCGGACCTCCCCCCTTTCTCATGGTGAAGAAGGCAGAAGTGACCAAAGATGGTTCTCCGGCTTCCATTCCACACTCCCTCCCCTAAAGAATGCAAATCATCCCAAAGGCCCCTCTTTCCCTCAACGTCTTTCTCTTCCAAAGCTCAGTGAGGGAGGTGTAGCAGGACCAAGGGAAGGACAGGAGTCCTGTGCAAGCCCTTGTCATAGGGTCGCCATGTGATATTTGGGACATACTTATTCTAAAAAATTCATCATTTATCTGAGTATCCTGTATTTTTAATCGCAAAATTTGGCAACTCCGCTTCGGTATGGATTGTTGCTAAAATAGAAAACTGTACTAAATCAGAGGCCTGTAAACTTTTCCTGTAAAGGGCCAGATACTAAATATTTTCGGCTTTGTAGTCTATACAGTCTGTCACAACCACTCAACCCTGCCACTGTAGCAGTCATAAACAATTCATAAAGGAACACGCATGACTGTGTTCCAGTAAAATTTTATTTACAGGGGCGCCTGGGTGGCTCAGTCAGTTAAGCATCCGACTCTTGGGTTCGGCTCAGGTCATGCTCTCAGGGTCCTGAGATCGAGCCCCACGTTGGGCTCCATGCTCAGCATAGAGTCTGCTTGTCCCTCTCCCTCCATTCCTCCCCCCAACCCCGAATAAATAAATAAATAAATATTTTTTAAAAAATCTTTTTTTCCAAAAACAGGCAACAACAAACATTGCCTACCCCCGGACCAAGTTAGGGCCTTTAGATTCCTGGCTACCTTCAGAGGTATTGCGAGGGTGAGAGTGGCCTGGACCCAAGTGCTCAAGTGTGCAAAACAGAGAGAGACCGATCAAAATCATTGCATAGAATGAACACCAGTAATTCTGAGGGGGTGTGCACGTGTGCATGTGTGTGACCCAAGGTGGGTCAGTGTCTGCAGGAAGCACGCACGCCTAGAGTGGTTTGGAGCCACCTAAGTTCTACAAAGTCTTGCTCAGACGCTGTCTGAAGAAGTACAGCTTCTACGTGTGGGATTCCTAGTGGTCGGCGTGTTCCCTGTAAAGACAAAAATGCACAGGCAACATTGTGAAATCAGAAAGTACGGAGGCCGAGAAAAGCAAAACGCCCCTGCAGAAGGCCTTAAGGGGAAGCTAAAGCTGTTGGTGTTCGTTCACCGGAGGTAGGGTACTCAGAAACCCGTGGTCGTGATCTCTGAGCGTGCACGTGTGTGTCCCGCACATACACCATCTATCTCAACACGTGGGTAGCAACTGAGGAATCTGCATGGTGGGTTGAAATCAATAAATCCAACAGTAATAGCCATATGAGTTACATTTATATCAACTTTCTTAATGATCTTAGAATATCCCTATATGCTTATCAAAGGCAACTCCGTGGTTTAAAATCACAACTCAAGTTCTGCCCTTCAAACCAAAACCACATCTAAAAGGCTGACCAATTAAAAGCCTTAAATCCAGTCATCAATTTGCCACAGCACAGAAAATGTTAATGTGTCTGGAGCAAGGGAGTTGTGAGAGGGCACGGTGCAAGATAAGGGCAAAGAATCACATAAGCAGCAGACTCTCGTGGGCCGTGTTAAGGATTTTGACATGCACATATGTCTTAAGACACATAAGTCATCACTGCAGTGTTTTAAACAAGAGAATGACAGGATCAGATTTGCATTTTGAGACTTTCCCTCTGGCTGTAGTATAGAGAACAAATTGGAGGGTGGCGGGGGCCAAAATGGAAACACGAGGCTTTAACTGTGGCCTAGGCACAAGATGAAGTTAGCTTGGTCTAGGTCGGGGGGAGTGATGAAGGAAAGCTATGAATAGACTTGAGAGAGATTTAGTAGGTGAAATGTACAGATGGGCAATGGATATGGGGAATTAGGTAGGGAAAAGTGTCAAAAATGACTTGTCAGGTTTCTAATCAGCCTAAGAGGATGGTTGGTGGAGCCATTCATGGAGAGAGGCAATAGGGGACGAGGACTAGATTTAAGGGAAAGATCATGAGTTCAAAGATGAGGGCTAATAAGTATCCATCAGACTCAGTGAGTCGAAGATCACTGGGGATCTTGGAAAGAACCATTTCATTGCCGTGATGACACAGAAGCTGTGCGGGAGAGAGTTGAGAAGGAAGTAGAAGGGGAGAAATGGGGAAAGACAATCATGTCAAGAAAACAAGCTGGGAAGATACATAGAGCAGAAAGCTAAAGGAGATTGTGGGTCAAGAGAGGGTTTGAGGAACTTAACAGGGAGAACTGAACCTATCTGTGGAAAGAGTCCTATTTCTGGTATAGAAGAATCTGTTTCTAACTGACCAACCCTCTCACAGATAATAACAATACACTCTGGACGACATTCAAAACAAACAAACGAACAAAAGAAAACCAAACCAACCAACCAACCATCTGAGGACTCCGGAGAGTGAATCCATGTAGGTAGATTTGGGAGGGGATTCAAAATGTAGAAGAAGAACTGACATGAGATGAGTTCCTACTTTTTGCGGATTTTCCCGCAGCAGCAGAGGGTGGGCATAATTCCGGTAGAAAACCCACTGTCTCTTGCGCAGAGGAGCCAGGGGATAGAGCCCAGAGCTATCAAGGTTGCTGTGAAGAGTGAGGGGTGAATCCTAGAAAGAGGAAAGGAAAGAGTCAGAGAAAAGGAACACACATTTCTCTGCATAAACTCTTCCCAAGCATTTGGCTTATGCTTGAATGGCATATGAGCAGGGAATCCCAGCTAAAGATGAAAGAACCAAACTGAGACTTGAGCAATTGCCTGCTGCAGGTAGGACAGAATCTGTAGTTTGAGTATAGGCAGGTTAATTGCCTCCTAGGAAAAAAATGTCAATACTTTTCTGAATGATAAAATAGAATCCAGAGGGGTGCCTGGGTGGCTCAGTCGTTAAGCGTCTGCCTTCGGCTCAGGTCATGATCCCAGGACGTCGGGTTCCCTGCTCAGTGGGAAGCCTGCTTCTCCCTCTCCCACTCCCCCTGCTTGTGTTCCCTCTCTCACTGTGTCTCTCTCTGTCAAATAAATAAAATCTTTAAAAAAAAATAGACTCCAGAGTCTCCTCAACATAACCTTCAAAATATTCAGGATATGATCCAAAGTTACTCAACATAAAAAGAACCAGGAAAATGTGGCCCATTCTCAAGGGATAAGCAGGCAACTGATGCCAATCCCAAGATAACCCAGATGTTGGAATTATCAGACAAGAATTTTAAAACAGCTCTTAAAAACATGTTCCAGGATATAAAGAGAAATACATTTATAATAAATGAACAGACAGGAAACCACAGCAGAAAAATAGAAAATATAAAAAATAATCAAATGAAAATTTTGTTTATTTTTTTTTAAAAGAGAGAGTGCGAGCAGGGGGAGGGGCAGAAGAGAGGGAGAGGGAGAGAGAACTTAGGCAGGCCCACGGTCAGCGCAGAGCCCGACAAGGGGCTCGATCTCACAACCCTGAGATCATGACCTGAGCAGAAATCAAGAATCAGATGCTTAACCAACCGATCCACCCAGGTGCCCCCAAATGAAAATTTTAGAACTAAATATCTGAAATTTAAAAAATAAAATTCACTGGGTGGGCTTAATGGCCAAATAAGATCTCAGTAGAAGGAGAAAAATGAACTTGAAGATAAATCAATAGAAAGTAACCAATCTGAAAGAGAGAGAAATATCTAATACATAGGTAATTGAAGTCCCAGAAGAAGAAGAGAAAATGGGGTGGCAAAAATAGATATATTTAAAAGCTTATGGGGAGGATCCAATCAAGAGGAAGAGGTTGAATATATGGGAACGATAAGAGACCACAAATAGTAAAAGCTTTTATAGAATAAGGGAAGGGATGCAATCCAAGGTCTAGGTGATGAGATTTGGCTAAGGCAGAAAAGATGCGAACACTTGCATCACAAGAGGGAAGAGAGAATAGGATGGGAGCAAACATAGGTGGGTCTGTGTCCTGGATGGGGATTTTCATCTGCTGGCTTCTATTTTCCCTTTTAAAGAGAGAGGCTGAGAGACAGAGTGAGACAGAAGTTGGTTTGCCGCAAGTGCCAGCGTAAGGAAGGGCCAGAGGCTTGAAATCACCATGGGAGAGTGAGACCATCATAGACACTTACTAGTGTTCCCTGGGTGTATTAAGGGCTTGTTGGAACATAGTAACCGTGAATTTATGCAGAACCAATATGCCCTGTTGCGTGACTTTCCCAGAGGCTGCCTGAATGCAAGCACGCTAGTTTGGGATACTTGGGTTCATCACAGCTGGGGTTTTGCCAGATGGGTGTGACCAAATGACAGAGGATCAAGGTTAGGCATAGACATTAACTCTAAGCATGATAAGGAGAACAGAAAAAAAGTAAGAGGGCTGATGGGGTGGGGGGGATCAGAGAGATCAGCAGAGCAGAGGTGCTGGGGAGGGGCAGTGACGGCAGTGGGAGCAGCCAGCCTGCGGACAGGGAAGGGGGCAGAGGGCAGAAAGGGACAGCCTGGCTCTATGATTTTGGACCAGTTCCCAGAGATACCAAAGCCCCAGTTGTGACTGTGGAGGTGGGTGGCTTGGAGAGAAGAGAGTTGGCCTGCAGAGAAGAGGAAATTAAGAAACTGAGAGCCCAGGTGACCTGCTAAAAATGTCACCCAAACCTCTTAACTCTGGGAAATACACTGAGGGTCGCTGGAGGGGAGTGGGGTGCGGGGATGGGGTCACTGGGGTGATGGGAATTAAGGAGGGCACTTGATGCAATGAGCACTGGGTGTTATGTGCAAGTGATGAATCACTGAACTCTACCTCTGAAACTAAGGATGTACTATATGTTGGCTAATTGAATTTAAATAAAATAAATTTTTAAAAAAACAGCAAAAAAAAAAAACAAGGAAAGAAAATTTCCCCCAAACCAACATTGAATTCACATAGGATGAGAGGAGACTATGAGACAGCTGCTGAGATTATCAAAGAATGAGGGACCAGGGGGTCAGTAAATGACAGAGGCTCTCAGGAGGGGAAGAAAGTGGCCTAGCCACACCACTGAGACTCAGAACAATGGTCTATGGGAAGTGGGAAGTAAAAAAAACAAGCCCCCTGCCTCCCAGCTTTTACACGGGGGTGTGGGAGAACAGAAGCAGCCACCGTGTGGGAGGGCTACAAAAGAAGCAGTGTTTGTAGGTGTGTGTACAACACATTACCACGGACTTAGCGTCTTAAAACAAGCCCCAGTTCTGACCTCACACTTTGTGCTCCACTGGGCCCTCTGCTCTTTCAAGGCTGCAGGCAGGGCGTTGGCCAGATTGCCATCCGGAGGCTCGACTGGGGAAGAATCTGCATCCATGCTCGCTCAGGCTGTTGTCAGAGTTCATTTCCTGGCGGCTGTGTGGCAGAGGACATTGGCTTCTTGCCAGCTGCCTGCTGGAAGCCGTCCTCAGCTCTCAGAGGCTGTCCTCACCGCGTGGCCATGCGGGCTTTCCCAACATGGACACTGATTTCATCAAGCCAACAGAGAGGGTCTCCTAGAACAAGTCTGTTAGCAAGACGGAGGGGTGTGTAACATAACCTTAACACAGATGTGACATCCCGTCGCCTCTGCCTATTATGCATTAGAGGCCCAGGTGCCCACACACTCACGGGGAGGATGTCACACAGAGGTGTGAACACAGGGAGTCAGGGATCTTGGGGGCACCTTCGGGTCTGTGATCCACAGAAGGGAAGGGGATACGGGATGTGTGCAAGTCACTATGGGGCAAAACGGTGGATGGAGGTGGGAGACCAGGAGGTGGGAGCTGGATTGGGGCAAGCAAATGCTGAGCACTTGAGGATGAGGGTTTGGCAGGGGATGGATGGTGTGACAGGAAGAGGGGTTTAGACTTTGAGTACAAGTTGATGGAAACTGGGTTCTCTGCCTTTCTCCATCCTGTGTACTATGGAAGACAAATCTGCTTACTTACAAAAATATGTTGTGTCAAATAGGTTAACTTTGCTGAATATATATTGATTCTATTTTCTCCAAAAGTCTGGCCTCTTTAAAGAGCAGATGGTTGAGGCACATACACTGAGACAGCCTGAGAGGAGTCTTAAAGATAACAGGGAGAAACAAAATGACAGCCCTATTCCCAGGATAAAAGGCAGAGGAGGGCCAGAAGGCAAAGGTGCTCTGGGAGAAAGGAAGAGAGCTGAACGTGACACTTCGAAATTGGAATCAAGCCTAGTGAATTCAATAGAGTGGGATGAAATGAAATTGTGTGACTGTCAAATAAAATGACCTGAGGATGATGGTTAATAAGACACTCAAGGATCATAAAAGGGACGAGGAACACATTTGCAGCCCCACCAGGGCATCTGGGATCAAAGTCATTACACGTTCATTTACAACATGGAAAGGTTCATTCCCATTATAATTAAAATATACATATAGAATGACATATTAAGGTTGTTTGGAAAGCAGCAGCTGGTAGCTAAAAACTGGTAGTTTAAAGGGGGGGGGGTAATAAAATGAACGCCATTACAGAACACGTATTTCTAAAGGACTTAGTAGGGTTGGCGTTAAATTGGACCAAATAAGTGTGAACTCATTTTCTGGCTCTCCCACTAGAGGACTGGAGGTGGGAACTCCTCCTCGCCTGCAGTTCTCACGTGGATAATCGGATTTGCACCAGGAGTGCCCAGACATTGGTCCTTAATAACACTCACCACTTAAAGAAACCAGGGCTTCTTGGAAAGTAGCTGATACCATACCTCTGTGCAAGAAAAAGCAAAGCAGGCCTAAGTCTGCTAGATGATGCCAGAAGCATATTAGTTTCAAAACATATTTAGGGAAAGGGATGCAGGGAAGGGAGGAAAGAAGGGAGGGAGGGAGGGAGGGAGGGAGAGAGGAAGGGAGGGAGAGAGGAAGGAGGAAGGGAGTGAGTAAAGTTGCGGCTGAGTACCAGAAAGGAAACAAACGTGTGAACACCCAAGCCTGTTGTGATATTGAATGTGGGTAAAAAAAAAAAAAAAAAAAAAAAAGGTATATGTGAGTTTCCCCAAAATGTCAACCATTCAATGTGCCTACCATAGCCAAGTTTTGGTTAATAATTAAGCTGTGGATTTCTTTCTTTTAAGATTTTATTTATTTGACAGAGAGCAGTAGAGAGAGGGAGAGAGCCAAGCAGGGGCAGCAGGAGAGAGAGGGAGAAACAGACTCCCCGCTGAGCAGGGAGCCCGACGCGGCACTCGATCCCAGGACCCCGGGATCATGACGGGAGCCGAAGGCAGATGCTGAACCAATGAGCTATGGCTTTCTTGTACTTGTATCAGGCAGTTCGACTTAAGGGACATGCAGGGATGAAAGATGCACTGGGTTGTAGTTTCTTTAAGTGAAGGTTTGGTGAGTTTTGTGACTGTAGCAGGCAAAATTTGATCATAGGAAGTCACCCCCACAGGTGATTAGCCCGTTGGGTGAAATTCTTTCAGGAGGCACGTCCAGCCTGCATCCCCAGACTGGCCAATCTCCAGGTGACTCTCCGTATCTGTAACAGCAGAGCAACTGCAAACAAGGAGCAAACAAGGAGCTCCCAACCTGAGTCTGTAAGTGTGTATGAGCCCTAAACCTTTGCCTTAGTCACCTCAACCCAACCATGAGGCTCGTTCTGCCTTCTTTGCCTGACTAGAGGCTTGGAGATCAATATACAGATGGTGAATGATGCAAATGTATATTAACACTTCTGTGATGGGTCTAAGGGTGTGTGCAGTAGTCACTGCTGCAGTCACTGGAATCATCTGTGTTCTGCCTGTAATTTTTGGAACTTTAAAAATTTAATTGAAAAATTTTGTATTTCTTTATTTAAAAATTCACATAACAAAATTAGGCATCCACCATTTCAACGTGTACGATTTTTATCTGCTTTTTAATGTGTTGGAAAAGTATAAAAGCATGTGACATATTGGACTTGAGATGTTGATTTCATAACTTGGGTGGATTAAGTTTGGTGATTAAATGCTTAAATAAATCTGTTTAGATCGACAAGTTGAGATTTACTCTGTTTCATGAATAAGTGTTTAAATTCTTAGTGTTAAATGCTTAGAGTCTAAGATTTTGTTAGATTCATGTCTGCCTTGTTAGATTTTTGAAGTGCTTAATTATAGCTTAAACAGTCAGAGCTAATTTAATCAATCAAATTTGTAAGTGATATTAAATGTTTAGAGAATTTATGGGCTAAGTGAACATCAATCAAAAAAGTCTAAGACTTAACATGAAAACGCTAGCTTTATGAACAAAATAGCAAGATTTAGAAGTTGAACCTGAGTTAATAAAATCAGGTTTTAAATTTACAACTTTAATCAGGTGACAAACATTAAAATAAATAGCTTTATTCTTTTCCATGCATAAAATTTCCCCTCGGACAATAAAAACTCAACTGATAGTGGCTTAGCAGTTTACGAACTAATACAAAGTATAGGATGATACTTATTTGTTGAAATGTTGACAGCTGCAGATATTCCAAGTATTCCAAGGAAGCATCCTTTTTTGAATTTAGTTTTCTTTTATTCTATTTTTCTTTTACTATTTCATTTATAGTAGCTAACTTCTACAAGCAGTGGTGAATATGTTGCTCAAATACATGCCTCTTGCAGGGAAGGAAACCCTGTGACCCACCCCACACTCCATCTCCCAGGCCGTCTCCAAGAGTTTTTTTGAATTATTGTGGGCTGGTCACAGTCTAGGCAGGAAGCTCTTCCCTGCACCTGATCAAAGTCCAGCCTGTTGCTTCTCAGTGTGCATAGGAATCACCTGCAGACTTGGATTCCAAATGACTGGGATGGGTGGGGTGAGAATTTGCACTTTTACTGAGCTCCTGATGATGCTCTGCATCCAGGACCCGCCCCCCTGAAGCCCTTGAAGGGCATGCTCTGCACACGTGAGCATGCGTGGATGTGGCTCTTTCCAATGGTCCCAGTTATCTAGGGCTCTCAGCCAGGTGAGTGCATGCTCTCTCTCTCCCTGTCTCTCACGTAAGGGGTTTTCCCTGTGGATGGAACAAAGCATTTTGCTCTCCTACAGTAGCAGGGCCCAGGGGCCCTCATCTGAGGAGGCATTGAGACAACTGCCCTCCCTTGGTCCTAAGTCTGACACCCCCTCCACTGATCTCTGATGTGTGGCCTTCCCTCCAACACAGAGATCAGATCCGAGACTGTTTGGGAATGGCCAGTAGGGGCGGGAGTGAGGGGTAGTACAGAACAGGTTATTTTGCTGAATTTCTGTAGGATTCCCACCCACCTCCCCACCCCCTCACTGGCTTGTAAGCTCTTGGAGGACTGGCACTTTGATTCTGTTCTCTGCTGTGTCCCCAGGAGCTACAAGGGTGCCAGACACATCCTAGGTGCTCGGTGTTTATGGGCTGAATGAAGCCTGTTTTGGCTCTAGGCCATTCAAACCCTCAGGAATTTGACATTGGGGTCCAAGTCTTACGGGATAGACAGTGGTAAGTGCCTTGCTTAGCCTCTTTTGGGCATACATCTCCCTCGAGGAAGGAGAAGTGTGGCCAAGGGCAGGACTGGAGTCTCTTTATGCCCCTTGTCATAATGCCATCTCAATACCACATCCATCTCTGGCCCAGACGCAGAACCCAGGCCAGAGGGCAAGGGCTCCTCACCCAGGGCCAGGGGAGGATGCTGAATCAGAGGCAGACAGAGCAGAGGGCTAACGGAAAAACCCCTGAGGCCCAAAAAGCTACGAGGAGAATGTGATGAGTTGCCAGACTTCAGAGAGCAGAAGCAAATATCAAAGCCAGGGACTACAGCCAGGAATCCAAGGTCCAGTGAGGTGAAGAGCAAGGGCAAGAGGGCCGCTTGGAGCTGGGGAGGGGCCGAGGCCTTTCCCTGGGCCAGGCATGTGAGGCTTGCTTTAATGTGCCTCCAGGAGCAGGGTGAGGGTGGGTCAGTCGAGATTAAAGGGGGCCGTGGGTAGGGTGGACGGAATGGTATTTCCCCGAGGGCTCTTCTGCTTGGGGTTAGAGCTGGGGAGCTGCACGTGGTCTTAGAAGTCACAAGGATGATCTTAAATCCCAGCCTCTACTTGCCGACTGCATAACCTTGAGTGAGTTACTTAAAAGTAATCTCACCTTGCCGTTCAGAAGGTGCAAACCCTGGCTCAGTTTAAAATGTGTGTATCCCCAGCAATCTCTGGACTGGTGGGGATTTAGAGAGAGAAATTGGAAAGAAGTCAGCAAAGTCATTCCTGAAGAGGAAAACAGAAGGAGCAATTCATGCCAAACTTCAGAAGCTCTGAGCCGGGCCTCCGAAGAAGGGAGGCTGCAAAGAGCAGCAGATCCCTTTGATCCCGAGACATTGACACGGTCATAGGACACTCAGCAGACTTGGTCTGAACATCTGACGCTACCTGATTACTTCCAGAATGGGATTGCTGGCAGGCCAGCTGGCAGACCCACTTTCCCCATGGTGATGCTTATCTAATTTTTACTTCCTTTGTTCTCCACCATCTCCTGTACTCCACATCATCTCTCTAGAAATAGAAGTATTTTCCTGAAAAGGCGAGAAACTTTGATCGTGGCACTCCTGGTGCCGGGACTCACTGGGACCTCTGGGGGTCAGCTGCCAAAGAACCCCCCCACCAGCATCGGGCAAACTCTGGGGCAGAACTTCCTGTGCATCCATCACCTGCTCTCCACCTGTATTCCTGTGCCCTGGCTGAGAAGCCAGAAGATGCAGGGTGAGATATACGAGCTGCAACTCAGTTTCTTCATGTATAAAAAGAAGTCTACAGAATCACAATGGAGCTGCAAACATCAAGCAAGACAGTGTGCCTGAAAGTGCTACTATAGTCGGGGTGGTGTTATTGTGGTGGTGGTTGTTGCTCTAGCTGTTCACACTTCAACCACTATGCCTCTATGTTTGTTGCCAAATCCAACTATATATCAGTTAGAATTAAGTTTGGCTGCTAATTACAAAAACAAACACAAAGTAAAAGCGACTTAAAGAACATAGTTTCTCTCTCATCTGAAATCTGTCCCCCGTTTTATGGTGCTCCATGATATCAAAGATCCAAGATCCTTTTATCTTGTTGCTTTACCATGGGTAGCAGCTTCCATTCCTAAGGTCACCTCATGGCCCAAAATGGCTGTAGGAGATCCAGCCATTACATGACAATCCAGTCAACAGAAAAGAATTGCTAAGAAGAACATGCCTCCTCTGTTTTAGGACACTTCTGGAAGGTGTAGCTCTCCTTCCCTCATTGGCCATCCCAGACACAGGGCCACATCTAGCTGCAAGGGAGACTAGGAGATAGGGTATGTATTCTGAGTGACCATGTACCTAGCTAGGACTCAAGAAGAAGGGGAAGTTAGGGAGTCTCTACCACAAACAGTCATTTCTCCATCTTCATCTTAATCTACCTGTCGGCAGCAGTTCAGCACTCCCTCTGAAAAGACTTTCTTTCCTTCACTACTGAGAAGGAAACTACACCTTCCTGGTTTTCCTCCTCCTCTCTGCTACCCTTAAATGTTGGAATGACTCAGGGCAGTCCTGGGGACGCCCCTTCCTTCTCTGTCCATACTCTCCTCCCAGGTGATCTCACCTAGTCTCAAGAACCTAAATGCCAATCCAGGTGCCAAGAAATCCTAAATCCAGCGCTGGCCTCTCCCTCTAATTCCAGAATCATATATACAGCTGCTACTTGCTACTTGGACGTCTAATGGGTGTCTCAACCTCCACTCCTCTCCATGCATAGACTTGCACTCCCCAAGTTTCTCCCATCACAGTAAGTGGCACCAGTGACTTCAGCCAGGGAAATCGGAGTTGATCTTAATTTCTCACTTTTCCTATACTCCCCACACCCATGCCATCAGGAAGTCATAATGACTATCTTCAAAATATATCTCAAGGTCCACTTGCTTTCACATACACCACTGTGCTCTAGTCCAAAGCACCCTGTCTCCCCTAGATCTCCACAGTAACCTCCTGACTGGGCCTCCCTGCTTCCCCTCCTGCCTCCTAGTATCTATCCTCACACAACAGAGTGAGATTTTATTTTTTTTTTAAGATTTTATTTATTTATTTGACAGAGAGAAAGAGCACAAGCAGGGGGAGTGGCAGGCAGAGGGAGAAGCAGGCTCCCCGCTGAGCAGGGGTAGCCCGATGTGGGACTCCATCCCAAGATCCCGGGATCATGACCTGAGCTGAAGGCAGTCACTTAACCAACTGAGCCACCCAGGCGCCCAGAGTGAGATTTTAAATAAGCAAATTGGGACAAAGGGGGTGATTCAACACAGGCATCTACTTTGTTGCCCCTGGAAACTCATTCTAAGATGACCATAACATATTTTATAAGGTGTATATCCTAAAGGACAAAGAGTGCAGGGGAGGGAATAATAGTAACAAAAATTCAGAAGCTGGAAAACAGAAGGGTGAGTGCCAACTGATTTAGCAAACCTAAGAAAGCTGAATCCTTGCCCAGACAAAGCCAGAAAGGAACATGACTTATACCACCGAGTCCCCCAAAGTTCAGACTTGATAGCACCAGGTATCTCTGGAAGTAGAGGTAATAAGAGGAGACAGATCCCCCAGGTCCTCTCCTTGACTCCATGCAGCCACGGAACGGCCCCCCGGCACTCAGGCAGGAGCCAGCAGAGGGTGACAAGGAGTGGCTCTGGGCTGGGGCGCCAGGTCCAGGAGCAGAAAACAGGGAGTGATGGAAGCGTACATAGTGAACGTTGAGACGTCCTCAGCACTCTTCTCCCAACTTGGTTCCCGGAATGCTGGGGGCCAGACAGTTCTCCCCAGTGAGAAACTGGAGGAACCCTTCCCACGGAACCTGACCAGATGAGGAAGAGCTCCCCTACAGAAATCCACTTGCTGACATCAGAGCTGCCAGAGGGCCAAGTGCAGCCCAGGGGGTCAGAGCCACCCAAGGGGCTGTGGGTCCCCCTCTGAAGTACGGACAACCGAGGGGGACTGGCTTGGGAGGACAGGCTCGGCCACGGGCATCAAAGACCAAGCGCACCAGGAGAAATGCAGCCGGGAGGAGATGCATCAGGCTGGGAGAGGTACCACAACTCTGAGACCCCCGCTAGCCTCAGGACAATGAGTGCAGACATGGCCCCCCGGAAACACAGACAGCAGGTGCCCCAGTGCGCTGCAGTCCTTCCCGCCGCTTCAGCGCACCCAGGCCTTTCCCACCCCAGCACCCTCGAAATAGGGGTTCCCTTCCGTAGGTCTTCACGTGGCTGGCTCCTGTCACTTCAGAGAGGCCTTCGATGCCCACCCGCTCCGAAGAAGGCCGCCCAGCCACAGCCTAACAGGAGTGGCCAACTCCTGGAGAACACCAGAGAGGGAGTGTTCAGGCGTGGCCGGCCACCGATGGTCAGCCGCGTCGTCACACAAACGCCGCTGTGCATGGTAGGAAGCGGGGACTGGGGCTGCCTTCCGGTCACATTCTATTTAGACCCTGAAACTTGACTTGCAGATTTTTTTTCCAACCATTTAAAAACATAAAAACCATTCTTAGCTTCCAAGCTATCCAAAAACAGGCAGCAGGCCGGATACGGCCAAACTGTGTTCTGATACATCATCCTGTTTAATTTTTGTCAAAGCGCTGACCACTTCCTGCTATTTTGTTTCTTTGCCTTTTCTCGTTGCTTCTTGTCCGTCTTCCCTGCTAGAACGGAGGCTCTCTGAGAGCAAAGCCCCTGGCCATCTCCCTGGTTCCCTCAGCACCTAGAATAGTGCTTGGCACACGCCATGTGCTCAACCATGTCTGCTGGGAGCCGGAATGCCTGCTGTGCCGCATTGGGGGGCGGGCCCTACGGCCCTAGCAGCGACGCCCCTCCCAGCCCTGCCCCACCCTCTCCCCCTCTCTCTTGGTTCCTGCTCCCCTTCCTTCCTTTCCTCAGTCCTGAGCTGTAGGCCCCTCTGTGAGGCCCGGGGCTACCCACAAGCCTGAGAGCCAAGAAACACTCCCCCTAAGGCTGCCTGTCCTCTCGGCTCCCAGAGCTAAGGATGAGGGAGCAGTGGTGCGCCGCTGAGCCAGCCCCCAGACCCAGAGGCTGACCAGCAAGGCCAGGCCTCCTGCTGAATGCCAAGGAAGGGACAAAAGGCGGGGGAAATGGAGCCTCAGGATAACCCCCTCCAAGGAAGGCCGGCACAAATGCTCTAACTTCTCAGCACGATGTAATGGGGCTTGTGGAGACAAAGAAGGAGCCATCTCTTCCGGAGAAAAGGACTCCCTGGGAGAAGACCGGTCCCCAGTGTGAGGCAGGGCCACCAGACTCTGAACGTTGGTGCCCACATTCCTTTAACGTTCAAGCCCAACTCCCCTCCCTGCTCGAACATAGGCGCAAGCTACCATACTCAAGTGACTCGGTTTCCTGACAAGGAAAGAATGTGCCAGTAGGCGGACAAGCACCATCGTGACCGAGGCGTGGCGCTGCTCCCCGTGAATTAATCAAGCAGCCCTCGGGCTTATCTATCCCGCCTGTGGGTCAAGGGTTGAGCTGACGTTCTTCACGTGCCACGCTAGGAACCACATCCCCACCAGCCCCTGCCTGAACCTCTTTGTTTTGACCACTCTTCAAATCCAGTGGGTTTTGTGTCCTTCTGTGGTTGATGAAGCACCTAATGCTCTGCGTCGACAACTGCAGTGCACACAGAAGCTTGTGCCGGAAGTCCCCCTACTCGGGCGCTGGCAAGGGATTTACGGGGCCGGAACGGCCGCCAAGGCCCCGCGCGCTGCCAGCCCGATGGCATGGGCTTGAACCTTACCCCGTGTTTGCAGGCACCCCCGAGCGCTCGCTACTGTCTTGGGAGGGACAGCGCTGGCCGGGCGGCGGCTCTCGGGGACTCTGAGTTCCTGCTCCCACGGACACGCTGCAGTGGATGCTCCCTGTCTGGCTCTCTTCACACAAGACTTTCAATTCCAGAAAAAGAAACCACTCACACGAAGGCCTTTGTGTAGGTAGCAGACTTTACTGAAGATTTGGGGAGACAAAGGGGGGTTACATAGCAAAAATACAAAAACTTGAAGTTGAATATTAGACATCCATGAGCTTAAAAATAAAAAGACCTTTAGCCATTCCCACCAACTGGGCTCCAGACTTCTACAAAGGTGCTGGGCCACCTCTCCCGTCCTCCCTCAGGAAGTAAACCAATCCCAATTCCAGACAGTCTCTTACTCACACTGCCGTAGCCCACCATTTGTTCCGTTCTCCCTTTTGAGACCCTTCCCTGGGGCCTCTTTCCCCTCATGGGCCACAAAGTTATTTTCTCAGTTAAGAACACTTCCTTCCCCCCCCACCCCACCCCCGTTTCTGAGACCTGAGGATGAAAGTCTAAGTGCTGTCTCTGCTGGACAGTTCCCACAAGAGTAAGAGCGTGGGGCCTCCTCATGGGCTCTGGGAGACAGCAGAGCTTGGGGTGTGTGTGTATGTGTGTGAGTGAGTGTGTGTGTGTGTGTGTGTGTGTGTGTCTGAGTGTGAGCATGCGTGTGCATAAGTGTCTGTGTGTGTGTGTGTGTGTGTGTGTGTGTGTGTGAGGCGTAGAAAGAGCAGAGTCAGGGCAGGTTTTAATAGCCCTAAGTTACCACCATTCACTGAGTGCTCACCGTGAGCTCAGGCTGTCACCTTTCTCCCAAAAGTCAAAGCCACTTTATTCCCATTTCCCAAGCGGGGTTCTGAAGGTCTGAGGGGGTGAGCTATTTGCACAAGATCGCATAACTTAGCAGCAGCCAATTCGGCTTCTTAAGAACGACTCCTATACCACTTGAAGTCTTTGGGGGAAAGCTTCTTGCTTTCATTTCTGGAGCTGACATACCAGATAAAGTAAGCAGGGGTCGGACACAGCAATCACTGGCTACACCCGACCCCGAGGTAAAACACACTGCTGCTCTATCTCACACCCCCCTCTGTGCGGTTGGGCCCAGGTGAGCACTGCTGACCCCACAGAGCCCTGCACCAGGCCGAGCGCCACAGGCCATCAGGAGCTCCCTGCTGCCCCAGCCCTGCTTCTCTGAGCTGCCTGCCTCCTCCCTCCAGCCCGGTCAGCACCTGCCCACTGTCCTCCGAAACCTGTGGCGGGGGAGAGGAAGTAGGTGATGGACTAAGCACACACAGTCTGAGGGGCCCGAGCCATGGCCGCCCCTCGATCCTCACTCCACTGGCTTTAGTCCTGAAAGGGCAGAGATGGTATCTACACACACATGCACAGGTGCATGCACACGCACCCTAAAGTCCTTCTGTGTGGGGTGCTCACCCCACTCCATGGACGTTCACTGGTGGCCACTGAGGCAGTCTGCTCAGTCACTGTCAGACAAGCGGTCTGTTTCCACATCCCCATCTCAACCACGCCCCCCTGCTAACTCTAGACGTGTCAGCAGGGCAAATGGCTCCACCCTCACGGGCTCAGGGCCCTTACTCACCTCCCGGGCCCAAACCGCACGGATCATACTGCCTCGTCCACATGCACTCCTTCATCCACATGCGCTCCTTCAGCGCATGTTTACTGAGCACCTGCCACGTTCCAGACGTGGTGTTTAGTTTACAGAAAGTAACAGACCAAGGAAGCTACAGTCTGCACCCACAGACGCTGAGTCTAGGAGGAAAGACAGACTCAGGAGCAGACAATTACACATGCTTCTCTGTGGGCCCCAGCAGCCCCAGCGTCCATTTCTAAAAAAAAATCAAAGATTAAAGATCAAAAAGACTTACTCCCTTGCTTCAAACGCTTCCAGGACCTCCCTTCACATGGAGTAAAACCCAAAGTCCTTGCCAAGCAAGGGGGTGCTGGGCTGGGGAGGGAGCTGAGTTCCTTGCCCTCCCCACTCGCCCCCGGGTCTGGACAGCTGGCCCGAGGCAGGACCTGCTCCGTCGCCCCCGTACCTTAGGCCATACAGCTCTCACTCTCTGTGCCTGCCCCACACCCATACCTCCCTGCCTCTCCTCAGAATGCCTTCCCCCACCTTCCCCGGGCCTGTGAGTTTCCCCCAGTGACTCTCACATCAGCAGCCCTCTCTGCCTTGAAAGCACTTGTCACAGTCTACACGTCCTGTTACTTGCTCACTTAGTTTTCTTCCTCAATGAAACATAAGGTCCCCGAGGACCTCATCTGTCTGGGTCAGTGATATCTTCCCAGCGCCTGGCACAGAGCAGAAGTTAAGTAAATAGTTGCTAACTGAATGAATAAACACATTAATACTCTAAGCACGTTAATTCTCTTCTCTGTGCCCCATTTTCTGCATCTTTCCAATGGGGACAGCACAGCACCCACTGGCTGAGGATTGGAAGAGGTGACAGAGGTCCCTATGTCCTGGGTTACGAATGGAAGGCTTCTGCCACCCAAGGGCAGGCGTGACTAACCCCTCCGCATGAGAAGGGGTGACCGCACACTGGCCCTCGAAGCATGAGTAACAGTTCTCCAGCAGGAGAAAAAGGCAGGGCACGAATGGCCAAGAGAACATGTGGGGCCAAGGCCTAAAGGCAGGGAAGGGCACCCAGTTCAGAGGGTGCAGGGCAGTGCCAGACAAGCCCTCGAGAGTGGTGGGCCAGGTGGCCATGGGGGAAGGCATCTACACCTGCATTCCCCATGGCTGACTGGTCTAGAACTTACAGCTCTAAGTACATGACTTTCCACGAGGCTACTGAGGTCAGCTCCTGACGAGAAGGGAAAACGCACAGCTCACATCTGGCCCCGACATCTGCTCTGACTCATTCCCACCCGTAACGCAAAAGATCATCTCCTTAACTTGTGCATGTGTGCCATGGCCAAGAGGCTGCTCACACATCCTTCATGAGTACCTGCCTGAAGGCTCACTGTCAAGCCAGAAAGGTAGGCATCATTCCCCTTATCCAAACAGCCCAAGGGGAGAGGCAAGGAGCGAGGGCGAGGGTTGTGACAGTGACCGGAGAGGGGCGGGGGAGCCTTACACAAACCCGCCCATGGACATGTGAGCACATGCCGTCTGCTCAGGGCCTCCCAGACCCCACGCCCACCTCCACAGCATGTCTTTTGATGAGAGCCAGCCCCCACATACAGTGGAGTTAGGCAACTTGGCACGAGGTCTAGCAGCAGTCCAGAGGCATTTGGTTAAAGTTGCTTTTTGATGAGAAGAGGCAGTCTTGGCCCGTGAGGGCAGGATACCGGATAGCTGGCTTCTTTTTCCCATCTGGAATGCTGGCCAGCCTTTGTCCCATCTGCTTATCTAAACACTGCCCATCCTCTAAGGGGCAGCCCCTCTCCATTGCAACCTCCTCCCTGGATCTTCCACACCCTGCTCTCTCCCATCTCTGAACTCCAGTTTCTGTGAGGATCAGCCAACCCCACTTAGGAGTTCTCTGATCTGACTTTTTAGACTGCAAGCTCCTGCTATTAATAATAATGTATATTTATCGAACACATTTATGTGCTCAGCACTATTCTAGGCACTCTACATATACGAGGTAGGTACTCTTATTATACCCATTTTACAGATGGGGAAACTGAGGCACAGTGAAATTAAGTAACTTGCCCCAAGGCCACAAAGCTAGTCAGTGGCCAAGTGCCAGGATTTCAATCCTAGCTGTCTGCCTCAAGCCCTTGATCCTAACCACCATTCCATAAACACCTCCTAGATGCTGTCTTACTTTTCTATTCCCATATATCTCCCTGAGTGCTGGGCACAAAGTAAACACCTGTAGGTTGAATCTTCGTTCCCTTCTGCTCCAGGCTTCTGGAATTGTGGTTCCCATTAAGGGTGATATGAGGGCCACTAGATGGCAGCAAAGAGCCAGACCCAGGCCTCCCTGAGGGAGGGGAGGATAAACTAATTATAACATTTATTTAGTGCATCTTGCACCAGGCACTTAAAGACATTAGCTCTCTTTCTCACTACGTCCTTCTAAGGTAGGTGCTATTGCTCTCCCCTTTACGCAGAGCAAAGGACACCAAGGCTCAGACTGGTGGAGAAATTTGCCCAAGGTCAGACAGCCAGGAATACCAGGACTGAAGCCAGGACCACCAAAACCCTAAGCCCATACAGTTCTCCCAAGAGATAAACCAAGGAACCCTTCACTGCTTCCCTCAAGGCTCAGGGTGGGTTCCACACCCCTCCTCCATGCACAGGGCACACAGACACTACTACTCTGGGGGGGTGGGGGGAGTGGACAGCCGGGGCTGGCTCCAAGGCAGTCACCACCTAGCAGGCACCCTGGCTGGGAGGGAGCCCGAGGGAGGACTCACAGAACATCAGAACTGGGTGGTCTCAGAGACCACTGGTCCACTACAGGCCTCTGACCCACTTTCTGGGCCTTCACCCCCACAAAGGATGCTGCATGACACCAGCCTTACCACCTAAACTCCACAGGCTGGACTCCGCACCGCCACTCCTGGCCTCCCTACCTCAAGCTCCAGGCCATGCAATCCACTCCCACAGGGGAGGGATGAAAACTATCTAGAGAGTTCTGGCTGTGTGCCCTTCCAGCCTTTCTAATAACTATCACCTCCACACCTCAAACCCAAGCCCTGGGCTGGACCGAACCTCCCTGTTCACTGTCCTGGGGCCAGGGCACCAGAGGTGGACAGGACACTGTGCACAAGTCCCTGCAGGGGCCTACGTGGGGATGCACAGAACAGGGCCCGAGAGCCTAGCCCCCGAGCCCAGCCCCCGGCCTCCCGGAGTGGCCAGCAGCTTGAGGGGCAGCCGAGAAGTCATCCCATAGGGAGCTTTGCATCTGGCGACATTCCTGGGTGAGTCCATGGGGGATCTCTGGGGCTGCTTCTGGCCTGCTCCCCAGTCTGCCCCCCTTCTCCCGCAGTCCCTCCCAAGGCTCAGACAGCCAGATCAGGTCCTCCGAAAATACACACCATCTTGGGTTTATTTGGGGTTGGGCATTGCAGGTTCAGTTTGTTCCTGGCTAGGAAGTTAGGACCTCTCGGCTCTCCTGGCAATTCAGGCCCCTGCAGATCCCCTCCCCGTGTCCCTGCACACACAAAGTCTCTTCCCCCCTCCCTGCTCCCTGAGTCTCTTATTCTTTCACCAGCCGGTAGATATGGTGCTGAGCCCCGTGCTCGCTGGCTGACACCTCAAAAACATATGCAATGCACAGCAGCGTCTCCTGCGTGTCTCTGTTGGTGACCACCTGCAGGGGACGAAAAAGATGGGAGTTAAAGCCCCAAACAAGGGCACGCCATTTGCTCGACCCACCGATCCCATCCCACCGCACACCTGCAGCGCACCTGTCCCTAGCACACACACACACCTGCAGGATGGTGAAGTTCTCCAGCACGCTGTTCATCATGTACTTCTCGGGCAGGTGCTTCAGCTTGTGGATGAAATTGATCATGTACTCGCAGAGCGGCGATCGATGAATGCGGTATGAGTAGTGGCCGTTCTCATAGCGGGCATACTCTGTCTGCAGGACCCAGGGGGCAGCGGGGGCTTAGAATTTCTCTTGACCACTTCCAGCCCTGGCCCAACTCTCTGGGGAAGCTCCATGACCCACTCACTGTCCACCTCCTCCGTCAGTGACAGGCAGACCAGGTCGAGGAAGGGGGAGCTCAAGAACATAAGCGCACTGGCACTAGGCAAGATAGGACAGAGCGGTGCCGCAGTCCTGGCTGCACGCAGACACACGCTAACAGGCACAGTGAGTGCATCTGAACCACACCACTGGGCTGCATCGATGTCCATCTCCCGGGTGCCAGTATGAAACTTTAGCTATGCACGATGTGGCTGGGTGCAGGGTACACAGGGTGACAACTGCACTGCATGTGAAGCCGTAATTATCTCAAAATAAACATTTAATTAAAAATAATTCAAAAAGCATTTTATAAACTACTATTGCTGCAGAGCGGGTTTCAGGCACTGGTGGGTTTCCACAGTCCCCAGATGACCGCAGGGGTCGCGGGGGCTGAGAAGCCCGGGGATGGGCACAGTCTCTTCCCTGGTACCAGCCTGGCATCTGGTTGTGTTGGACAGGAGGTGGTTACCAAGAACTGCCAGATGTATGAGGGGAAGAGCTGGCTCAGACAAATCCGGGGAAAGAGGTGGCGACAAGGATGAAGGGCACACTGAGGCACAGAAGGGCCTGGCCTAACAAACACACGGGGGGCGGGGGGGGCTCCTACCTCCACTTTCTCTACCACCTGCTTGCCGAAAGAGCAGACCTTGGTGGAACAAGTGATTATCATGTTCTCCGGACTCTCGTACTGACTGGAGACCCCGTAGAAGGAGCTGCCTTCATCCTCGATGTTGGTGTTGAGGTCTGCCTGGAGAAAGACACAGGGAAGACAAGCAGTGGACAAGTGAGTCAACAGGGGGCTTGCTGGGGGTGGAGTGGAGGAGAACCCTGGGGCCACTCCAGGTTCCAGGGCCAGGAAGACATCAGGAGGGCCTAAAAAGAACTGGGAGAGTAGGATCTTGGAAAGCTTCCATGCTTCTCCACACCCAGGCCGGGCATAATGTCAGGGTGTGGTGTCTCAACAATCAAAAAAGAGAACGTTGTCACCTGCATTAGTTGCAGGCCTCTGCTACCCATTTAGGCACCAACACGCCCAGCAGGTGCGGCCCCCAACTTTGTCTTTGGGATTCAAGTTTTATAGTCTAAGGCTTTGCTCTTATTAAACTGCAAACATCTGAATCTATATCAGTCATTTCTATTTTAGTATGAATTTGTCAGATCCTTTCCAGAGTCAATTTTGATGGTGCAGTGAGCGTGGGAACAGAAAGCCAGAATGGGAGACGGGCGCAGGGGAGAGTAGGAGGGGGTGCTGAGACTCCTGTGTGTCTCATCCTCCAGTCCAGCTGGTCACTGGACCCTGCCAGGGCTCTTTTGGAAATGGCTCTGGGGGCTGGCCTCTCACCCATCTCTACGGCATTACTGAGTCCAGCCACCCTTGACCTTTTGACATCTCTGTTTCAGCTTCCAGACGAATCCCCCCCAATGCCAGTCTCCTTCCCTTTGGTTCATTCTCTAACTTCTCTGAGAGTTCTCTTCCAAAAACAAGTCTGACTGCATCCCTCCATGGTTAAAACGCTCTCACTGAGCCCCCTGCCGTAAGAGAACATGATGCTCACTCCCCAGCCTGGCTTGGGAGCCCCTGGTCCTCTAGATCAGCTTCTTGCTGTTCCCCAACACACATCTTTTCTTCCTCTGCTGACAGCAGAGCCTAAAGTGCCTCCCACTGGATGTTGCATTGATTTGAAATTTTCCTCTCAGAAAAGGTGGGGTAAGACTCCCGATTTCAGGGGCGCCTGGGTGGCTCAGTCGTTAAGCGTCTGCCTTCGGCTCAGGTCATGATCCCAGGGTCCTGGGATCGAGCCCCACATCAGGCTCCCTGCTCAGCGGGAAGCCTGCTTCTCCCCCTCACACTCCCCCTGCTTGTGTTCCCTCTCTCGCCGTTTCTCTCTCTGTCAAATAAACAAATAGATAAAATCTTAAAAAAAAAAAAAAAAAAGACTCCCGATTTCACACACATCCCCCACAAGAGGGAAAGAGCAGGATCTCGGCTTCAGTTTGATCAGTGAGGCTCCCTGACCACAGGTCCAGCCCAACCCCACACAGCGGACAAGTGATGGACCCTAGGTGTTCAGACTCCCACTCCAGCACTTAACTGAATCCAGCAGAGTTACAGGAGAGAGAGGGAGACACTGGACAAGACAATTCAGTGCCTTGGCAGCTCTGAGGCTGCCATTTAGGTGTCCCCATCCCCAGAACTTAGGCCCCACATTGATTCACCCCATCTGAGCCAGGGGTGCTAACAGAGCAACTTAGCACTCAGAACAAATGCACAGATTTAAAAAGGCCTAGTCTGAGGGTGCGGCCTCTCGTCCCACCTACACAACTAGCCTGGAATCCCTGCCAGGCTGGACCCGCAGTGCAGCAGCCCTATGAGGCAGCAGAAGCTCTAGATGCAGCTAAAGAATCTGACATCAAGGACTCCTCTGCACAAAAATAAGGGGCTCCTCAGAACCCTGGAAGGTTCCGGCACCATTCAGAGCCGGGCACCGGGCAGTTCTATTACTGGCCATTAGGGGATGCTCAGTCATTATGTTTCTCTCCTTTGCGGAAAGAAGTTTTCCCAAGAGCAAGAACATTCTCTGGACTGGTGGGGGCTGTTAAATGTCTTACAGCACAACAGAAATATTATGGAGCCACAAAAAATGTTGAGAAGGACCTGTGTTTACTATTGTGAATTGACTACTACAACAACTGTTATGTGGCGGGGGGGGGGGGGTTAGGGAACACAATGAGGATGTTACTTTCATGATGAAGAAAAGACAAGAGGCTGTTTTCATGTTGACTAGAATGGCACAGGTTTCGTGCACTCTGCGATGGTTTTAACGAGGCCACCCGGAAGACAGGAAACCAAGGAATTACAGCTACATTCAAGTCAGGGCTCAGCCTCCGAAAACAAGCAGCAGTGTTGTAAACACACCGCATCCCAGCCCCGGCTGGCCTCCGCCCCCACCCTGGGGTGGGGACGGAGCTGGGCAAGCAGTGGGTGCCCCTGAGTCCCGGCCGGGGTGTACCAGGCCTCGCTGGGCTGGGAATGAAGGGCAGCTGGGAGTGGCACAAGGCCTTACAGTCAAGTATAAGGGACCAAAATCCAGCTCTCCGTCTTTTTCCCCTGCTAAGTCACATGCTCCTCCTAGGAGACCAAGTTTGCCAGACTTCTTTAAAAAGGAACAGTTTGCTCAAAGTATGCTGCAGCTAGAAGCACGGGGCAGAAGCGTGAAAATAAGCTGGCAGGAAGCCGGCTGCCTGGGAAGGGCAGGCACCTGAACACAGGGTGGGGGGGGGGGGGGGTGCTGGCCGAGCAGCAAGGCCCGGGCATAAAATGATGGCTCTCAAATGACAGCCGCTGCCGGGGTCCTGTTGAGTAAGGGCGCACCTGCATAGCCCCTACCACAGGCCCTACTATGCGCCTACTGCTTTCTCTTAAATCCACTCTTTTCCTTAAGCCCATGCTAAGCAAGGTTATCCATGAAATCAGTCAGGGATTCTATTTTTTCTGTGATAATAACTGCAAAACTATTAAAGAAGATATTTGTTTGTATGCCACCTAAAAGAACGCTGCGCACCAGGGTCAGGCAGGACTGGCCCAATTCCTCCCGGGTTCTTCCCAGCGCACAAAGGTCACAGCTGCCTAGCACCCCACAGCGCCCTGGACATGCCATGCCCTTCATCACCTTGTGCTGCCAGAATCCGTTCAGACGGCCTTGGCCCCTTCCAGATGGCAAGCACCCTGCCAGAAAGGACTAAGCTCTCCCAGGGCTCGGGCCATGCCTAGGGTGAGGTGGGCCGGTCTCGAAGGCTGCCTGCTGTTCAACCTCTCAGCTTTGGGTGGCGCTGGGTGAGAAGAGAGGTGAGCCCCGCATCACCACACAAACAGGTCTTGGTCCTAGCCTCCCACTCACCTGGCCCTTCCATCCCTCAGTCACCCACTTATCCTGCCCCAGCCCAGCACGGTCAAGGGGAGTGGGGCCCAAAGAGGCTGAGACATCGTCTCTGCCGTCAAGGAATTCCTAACTGGTGGGACAGCAAGTAGCATAAACGCGATGGTGTTTGAGTGGTGGAGAGAGAGGAGCACAGAGATAAGGAGGCAGTGGGAGAAAGATAAACCTCCCGCAAATGACCATCCAAAGTTGGCCCCAGGGCCGGCCCAGTGGCTGCACGGCACCAAGCCAGGAGATGCAGCTGGCGACACACACAGCCCCGCCCAGCACCTCATCTCGTCCTCAGTGCCCCATCCTCCTACTACCCCACCCCTCACCCGCAGCCACACTTCACACACTTCCCGTCCACCCCGGCACCCCTCACCCTAACGCGCTTGGCTTCTCTTTCTCAGCCGAAGAGGAAGGCTGCCCGCCCCCCGCCCTCCTGCCCTCCGAATGCCCCCACGCTCTCCTCCCTCCACCCTATTCATAGCGGTGGTGCGGGTGGGCAGCCCAGGCAGGGCCTGGAACAGGTGTGGGGGATCGGGTGACTGACAGATGAGCCGAGACAGCCGCAGCCCTGGAGTGGGGGCCGGAGGGGCTCAGATTCATTGTCAGGTGCTGGTATGTGCCTGGGAGAAATGTCAGGGCCCAAAGGGAGCAGCTGGGATGGGGGCTCGTCTGAGGTACCCTCCTCCCTCCAAAGCCTCAGCTCACCTCTGCCCAGCATTTTCAATTTGCAGACTGGTGTTAACAATCCTGTGTCCAAGAGCCCCCTCTCCCCTTCCCCGAGGACAGAGGTGGCCCCAGCTGGTCCCACATGTTGTGGAGAAGGAGGGAGAGACTTCAGCTTCTCAGTCCCCCCTCCAGACCCCGCATGTCGCATCCAACAGAGCACAGCCGCACAACTCAACCCTTCGGGCACCCCGAAGCCAGCCCCAGGGGAAATGATTTGTCCAGGCAGCCAGAAGCCTAAGAACTACAACCACAATCCCATCAAAGAACAGCAACTTTCACTGGGGATGGGCTAGTAGGCTGGGTTGGGGACATCAAATCTCTCCTCCCACTCCATGAGGGCCCTGGTCAATGCCCCAGCGCGCACGCTCAAGGCCTGGGCTAGGAAAGAAGGGAAGGCTTCGGGGGAGGCGGCTTTGTTTCCATGTCTGAGCAGCTTTCCTTTCTAACGGTGTGCGGCGAGCCTCACAACAGCTGATGGCAGGGGAAGGAGTGGCCAGGCCAGGGCGGAGAAGAGGGTTCCAGATGGCTGGGAACACCAGAGCTGGCTGTGAGGACCCCATGGCTGACCAAAAGGCTCATGCTTAGCAAACAGGAGCATTTCTTTTCTCCCCCATCACAGATTTGTACTTCCCTAGAGCCTCTGCCCTCCCCACACAGGAGGGACCAGATGACTGCCAAGGAGCCCTGGGCGCCGACATGCCCCCATCTCTGATTTCATGTGTCCTCTCCCTGACCAAGTGTCTGGTCTTCAGAGAGGGCTTGGCTCTAGGGGCTCAAGCAAGGGGCAGGGGCACCTCAGAGTCCTCAGAGACACAGCCTCCTGCAGGTCCTCAAGAACAAAACTGCTGATGGTTCAGACAGAGAAACGGGCCCAGAGAAGCGGAGATGCGCTCAGGCCACAGCTCTCGAGCGGTAGAGCAGAGACGAGAGAGCCTCTACGTCCCAGCTGGAGCCCACCGCTGCCCCCCTGCTCTCCCAGGACACACCAGGAGGGCCCCACCTGTAGCCCACCATGCTCTCCTATATCTGTATACCTGTTATTGCCCCAGGACCCTGAGATCTGCTCCAGATCCTCCCACTTGGAATGTGAGCTCCTGGAAGACAAGGGCCATGTTGCGTCCACACAGCAGGGGCCCGTGGGCTGTGCACACGGGCAGAGCGCAGAGGCCACACGGGGAACCAGCCTGACCAATTTTCTCAGCACCAACTGTCCCCTCCCTTCCCTTCTCCCATCCATCAGTACCTCCAACCTCCCTGAAAACATCAGAAGGAAGGAAGGGATGTGGGCTATAAGTAAGGTTGGAGAGGAACATTGTAATTCCTTTTCCCTACCTGCCCACTGTCACCTCCAGGCAGGACAATCCTCCTCATTTTCTGGAAGGCAAGTCTGAGCTCTAGAAAACCCAAGAAGCCCAACCAGCCGACTCTACGCTAGATGCACCGTTCGGTCTGCCATCACCACACTATCACTATTCCTCAGGGCCTTGTGGATCCTTTCTTAGGCAATCCGGAGCCTTCTCCAACAGGAACAGGGGGAGCTCAGGACCCTGCTTGAAGGGCACCCTAGGCACTCTGTAAGGTCGGACAGTTCCATGTTCTGGTTCCAAGCACGCACCCTAGAGACACACTGAGTGTGAATCCCCATTCTGCTGCTATTAACTGGGTGACCCTGGCAAGTCATTTCACCACTCTGTGCCTCAGCTTCCCCTCTAAAGAATGAGGCTGTCAACTGAACCTGCCTTCGGTGTTGCAGCAAGCATGAGACATGCTGATACGTGTCAACTGACTAACAGGGCCTGATATAGCCTTCCACAGAATGCCCTGACCTATTTCACTAACATGTATATCACAAGAACGACCAAAGGAAAGAGGCTTACCCTGGCTGGGTGTCTCAAAGCCAGGCCCTTGCTTACTCCACGCTTCAGTGTCCCCCCGCTTTGTGAAATGGGAAGCCTAGGATGGTCCTCATCTGGATGGTGGCTAGAAGAATACAGAATAGTACTACTGACTAAAAGAAGGCAGCAGCGGGCGTCTAGGTGGCTCAGTTGGTTAAGCAACTGCCTTTGGCTCAGGTCATGATCCTGGAGTCCAGGGATCGAGTCCCACATCAGGCTCCCTGCTCAGCAGGGAGTCTGTTTCTCCCTCTGACCCTCTTCCCTCTCGTGCTATCTCTCATTCTCTCAGATAAATAAATAAAATCTTAAAAAGAAAAGAAACGAAAAGAAAAGGCAGCAGTGAAAAAGGCCCCAAATTCACCATCCCCCCCGCCCAAGTACTGTTCCCACAAACGCCTCTTGCCAACCAGGCCTTCCTTCTGATCCGAAATTGCAACCCAGTGCTGAGAAAGAGTCACAAATCACCTCCCCCAAGCTCCTTCTTCCACATCAAGGCTAAGCCTGGACTGGCTTGGAGGCCTGGGGGAAGGAGCACTCAAGAGAGGGTACGGGCTTCCCCAAAGGAAAGGCCAGGAGCCTCCTTAGACGCACAGCAGGAAACGGGAGCTATGGCTGCCGGCCACCGCACCGGGGCTAACAGCTACCCACAGCAGCGCCTCTGAGTTCCAACTTCCATGTCCAGGGCTGAAAGGGAGAGTAGGAAGAGGAAACGGGCGAGTGAAGTGGGTTCAGCCCCTCCTGAAAAAAGGGAGAAAGACATCCTACCCCATACATCACACTCTAAGGCCAACCTCTCTGGCTGAGGTCCTGAGGAGGCTGACGCACCTGCCTGACCTAAACTAGAACAGCCTCCTCCTCACTTCCAGTCTGGACGGTTGATTGATCCAGCTCAGGACAACTCTGGCCGTATCCTGCCTGTTCAAAAACCTTCAGTGATTCCTCATTACCTAAAGAGAAGGGATGGCAAATACATCGCAAATGTGCCACTAGCTGCCCCCACTGCTACACCCATGGCAGTCATCACGAGTCAATCCAGAACCTTCTCCCTCTAGATCTTCTCAAGCCAGCATGCCAAACAAGGACTACCAATCTGCGAGAGGTGACACTCCAGTTAAAACTGCTTTCCAGGACATCTGGTTAAAATGGGAGACTGACCATACAAGTTCATTTTTTCCCCTTCCAGGGAACCAACTAGAAATGATAGCAAAGAACTTTTTTTTAATGTGCTACATCATAAAGACGAAGCAAATGGAAGCAAAACCAAAATGGCAAGAGAGTTCCACAAATTCAAGAAGACTAAAGTCTGACCACAGCTAGAAGGAACTCAGTCGGGCAAAGGAAGCAAATGGAATCACAGCCTCAAAGTGCCTGCAGAGGGCGTAGAGATAGGGGAGCCGGCATGCTTGAGAGAAGCCCTGAGGGGCTCAGGCCTGGAGGGGCCAGGACGGTGCGGGCGGGAAAGGCACAGGCTTCACACAAGAAAATAACTGAAAGGCCCCACCAAGAGTGGTCAGGCCTCCAGGCCTGCCTCTTCCACCCGTCAGCAGAAGACCCAGAAATAATCACCAGAAATTAAACAGGAGGGCTTCAGGTTTCAGGGAGCCTGGGCAGGTCAAAGAGGGGGAGAGAGAATTGAGTGAAAGCTGCCATAAGAAATGCTTGGATCCCCAGCCCTCCTCACTGCCCCATGCCTTGGATGCAATGACCAAGTATATCCCTTCTGGGGGCGCAATTCAAGGAATCTTCTCTGGAGAAACTAAACCACCTCAAGGGAAAAAAAAAAAAAACTCTAATAAACACACTGACATTCACTGGTTCCCTCAAAAAAACCAGATGGCTCCTCAACCCCAAGCACCTTAAAGTGAAGCCCTCCAGGTGACAAGTCCTACCTTGTACACAGAGCTTTCAATCACTATTAAATATGGACATGGCACAAACAACAAAGAAAAGAATCCATCAGATGTCATCAAAATGAAAACCTTCTGTGCTTCAAAGGACACTATCAAGAATGTGAGAAGAGCTGACAGACTGGGAGATGGTATCTCCAAACCACACATCTAATAAGGGACTTCTATCTATAATATATAAGCTCATATAATATAAAAGCTCATAAGCTTTTATTATGGAATAAAAGACAACCCAATTTAAAAATCAGCAAAGGAGCTCAACAGACCTTCATCCAAAGAGGAAATACAAGTGACCAATAAGCACAGGGAAATGCAAATCAAAACCACAAAGAATTCCACTTCATACCCACTAGGATGGGTATAATCAGAAAATATCAATTGTAAGCAGGGATATGGAGAATCAGGGACCCTCGTATAACTTCTAGTGAAAATGTAATAGGGTGCAGCCACTTTGGAGAACGGTCTGGTAGTTCCTCAAAAAGGCAAAGAGCTGCCGTATGATTCAGCAATTCCATACCTAAGTGTCTCACCAAGAAACATGAAAACCTATGGCCACACAAAAACTTGTATATGAAGTCCACAGCAGCATTTTTCATACAAGGTGGAAACCCAAAAGTCCACCAGCTGATGAATGGATAAACAAAATTTGGTATATCCATGCAATGGAGTATTACTGAGCCATAAAATGGAATAAAGTTCTGATTCATGCTATAATACAGCTGAACCTTGAACACATTGCATTAAGCGAAAGAAGCCAATCACAAGAGACCACATATTGTACGGCTTCATTTATATGAAATGTGCAGAAAGGCAAAGCTACAGTGACACCATTGGTGATGGCCTAAGGCTGAGGAAGTGGGCATAGGAGGTGGTAGCTAAAGGGTGTGAGGCTTATTCTGGAGGTGATGAAAATGTTCTAAAATCGATTGGTTGCACAACTCTGTGAATATACTGAAACACTAAACTGTACACTTTAAGTCAATGAATTATATGGTAGGTGAATTATAGAATAAAGCTATTAAAAAATATGGGACAAAAAAATATGGCCAAAGATTATAGATACTGACAGACATCAAAACAGAAAAAAAAAGGATGAAAAGGAAACAAAGACAAAGAAGGGAACAGAAGAAACTTTAAAAAATGATTCTTACTTCATATCCCCAGAAAGATAAGAAAAAAATTGTAGTCATGAAACAAAATCAGGATGTAATCAAAGAACAAGAAGGAACTCTTAAAAATTAAAGACATCATGGTCAAAGTTCAATATTCAGTAGAAGGTGGGGCAGAGAATGCCACCATATTCCACTAATCTAATGCACCACTAACTGTACCATGATCTTCTGAACCACTAAAAAAGAAAAATGCCATCAACTTAACTATGAATACACTAGCAACTGAAAGACTCATCCATCTTCTTCTATAGTCATAGAACCCTAATTTTATTCAGAATGGCAGTTTACTCAACTAAAAGAGTACATTTCCCTGGCTCTTTTGCAGCTAGGTGCAACCATACAACATAATTGTTGTGTGTGACTTCCAAGAAAGCTCCATAGAGGGAATGAAGTTGGCTTCCTCCTTCCTGATGCCTGGAGTATAAATATGATGGCTGGAACTCCAGAAGCCATGACCTTGCGCGCAGAAGCCATGCACTATGTATGGTAGATAACTGAGGAGGAGACAAGATTTCTGGTGATTTCAAGGAGCTGCTGGACCAGCCTTGGACAGTCTACCTCCAGACTTACTTTACATGAAAGAAAAATAAACTACTTATTTATGCCACTGCTACACTGGGTTTTATGTAATATGTACTCAGATACACTCAACCAATTCAGAAGAATTAGAAGATAAAGTTAAGGAAATCACCAAGAAAATGAGTTGGAAAATCAACAAAGAAATTGTAAAAATCACAGAGAGTAAGCCTAGCATATACAACATAAGACTAATAGGGGTTCTTGGATAAGAACACAGAGCCAACAGAGGGAAAGAAATAATATAAGTAAATTTCCCCAAATTGAGAAATATTAATCTCACAATTCAAAGTGCCTGGCTGAAAAAATCAGAAAGTAAAAACACACATATCCCAAAGCTCATCTGTGTGAAACTTAAGAACCTAAGGGATAGAAAGGAAACGCAAAATTTTCAGAGAAAATAAACAAAAACAAAACAAAAAACAAAAACCCAAGTGACATAACAAAGGACAGAGAATTAGAATGTAATCATACTACTCGTGTTTGAAGACAATGGAGCAATGTGCTGAAAAATGATTCTTGAAAATCACTGCTGGGAAAATGATTCGTGACTTAGATTCTATACCCAAACTATCACCAAGTACAAAACAACAGGCAAAGACTTGAAGCACACATTTTTCCTTTGGGAGGTACTAGAGAATGCTTTCCAGCAAAATAAGCAGAGACACCAGAGAGAGAGAAATATGAGATCTAGAAAACCATAGTTTCCATACAGGAGAAAAGTAAAAGCAGGCTCCAGATGACAACCACAGAGCAGGTCGAGAATAACCTCAGACTGGAGCAGAACAGAGGCATGCGGGAGGAGAATCTCCAGGAGAAAGGGGGAACTGATGAATGATTTGATGGGTGTGAGCATTTGGGGAAAAACTTTTTTTTTTTTTAAGATTTTATTTATTTGACAGGGAGAGAGACAGAGAGAGAGGGAACACAAGCAGGGGGAGTGGGAGAGGGAGAAGCAGGCTTCCTGCCGAGCAGGGAGCCCGACTTGGGGCTCGATCCCAGGACCCCGGGATCATGACCCGAGCCGAAGGCAGACGCTTAACGACTGAGCCACCCAGGCGCCCCATGGGGAAAAACTTCTTAAAAAAAATTTATATGATGGTTATGATGGAACAATACATAAAATTTTAATAGGATTATTTAGAAACACGCTAGTAAGAAAGCCATTTACTTGGAGGAAAAAACAAAAAAGTTGTACAAGAAATAAAATGTAATTATAATACATAATTACATACTAAGCATAATTCTTGGCTCTCTGGCGGTCAATCTGCATGGTCAAAAAAACAAACATTTTATTGCTTTTATTAAATTATACAAGTTACTAGATATGATAGGATTGAGATGACAAGGGGAAAAGTGATATAACACCACTAAGGTTTTTCTATAGTACCAGAACAAGTACATAATGTCTCTGTGGTGATATCAAGGTATAGCGAGACAAGGGTATGACTTTGAACTAAGGAGATAAGACCCAGAACAAACAGCAGAAATTTACATTGATTGCTTCTGGGGATTGGGATTGGGGCTGGGGTGGAGTGAGACAAAAATCTGATGCTTCTCATTATAAGCCTCTTGGTATTAATTAATAATATAACTTAATATCCATTGATTTAAAAATAAATTACCTATTTTTCATCCCAGGATAAAACAAAGATTTTGTATGAGGAGGACCTTCAGGATCTGACTCCCCGTTCCAGGTTTATTTTCCGTTATTCCCTGTCACATACCCGTACCTATGGCTTTCCCCTCTGGAGCCCACTTCCTTATGCTTCTTCCCCCAGGCTGTAGCAGCCCCTCCCGGACTGCGCCTGATAGATCCTGCCCATCCGTAAAGGCCCAGTCCGACTCCCTTCTGCTCGCACAGCAAGACTGCGGAGTGCAAAAACCAAGCACCTTAAAGCTCAGGAGCCCCAAGTCTCAGTTCCAGCACTGTCTCTTCTGGAGATCACCAGGCTCATGGGAGGTTTGATGATAAGGACGGACAGCCAGGCTGGAGGGTCCTAGCTAGGGGCCCGGAAGCCACCGGGAATTATAAATAAAATGCTTCTGAAATTGTTCAGAGGCTCCAACCAACACGCAAGAAGGCCTTGCTGCACTTCCCCGCTGCTGGCTAAGGGTGCACTTGTCCTACTCTCTTCCCTGCACCCCTTTTCTGTGTGTACTGGGCCCCTGGAAGGCAAGCCCCCAGAGCAGGTCCTACATCTACTGGTCTTAGAGGAGATGTTTCAAAAGCAGGGAGCTCTCCTCACATAGCACCCACCCAGGGGTGAGGCAGGGAAGGCAGCAGAGGCTAAGCCTATGGGCTGAGCTGTCTGGGAAGCTGGGTGCGTGTTTCTCTTGGGGTGAGCTACCTTAATCCTAGAGCCCACTTCTACAAGCCCTGCCCAACCCAACAGCTGCCCTACTCAAGCCCTGAAGCGAATTCTGGACTTGGCATTCAGAGTCCACGTGGGCTCTTTGCCTACCCCTCCTTCAGTGTCCCCTGAGGTCTTTTTCCAGTACTGTAGGCCCCTTGAGGCTGCACTTCCTGCCCGGACACGGCTGCCATCACCACCTCTCAGAAAAGGGCCTTCCTCACCAGCCCGGCCTCAGGCAGCACGGGCCAGCTCCCCGGCTCAGCCTCCCGCCTGTGTGGGCCCGTTTTCTGCTTGCACCGCCCTCTGCACTAGCCCTGCCCTCCCCGGGGTTTCTACTCGTGGAAAGGGCACCTGATGCCCACTCTTCTTTTCTCATTATCATCAGCGTATACCAGGGATTGGAAGGAA
Organism: Callorhinus ursinus; assembly: GCF_003265705.2. Taxonomy (NCBI): domain Eukaryota; kingdom Metazoa; phylum Chordata; class Mammalia; order Carnivora; family Otariidae; genus Callorhinus; species Callorhinus ursinus. The sequence goes on along the minus strand of NW_027397136.1, from coordinate 4,146,547 downwards.
GAGTTTATCAAAGGGCTTACCCAGAACTTCACAAGAAAAAAGGCATTGGAAGGTCCCCGTTCAAAGAGCTCCTTGAGTCCCCCCTTTTTCTCTGGGAATTTGTCATAGATCTGGCGGATGTCCACGGCTTCGAGGTAGGGGTCACTGTAGCTTGGGCTGGACTGGCCGATGTGCACAAACAGGTGCTTGTTGTACTGTGGAGAGAAGAGAACAGCTGGATTGAGAGTCAGGTGCAAGGTAGCAGGGCAGACAGAGCAGACCAGAGCTCAGAGCACAGCCGTGTGACCTGGAGCAAGTAACTTCACCGCTCTGGGCCTCAGTTTCCCAACTGGTAAAATGGAGACAGGAAAAGGATCCAATGTAAAGCAAAGTCAACACGCATAAAGCCTCTGGGGCTGTGCCTGCACCTAGCAGGTTATTGGGACCACTGCAGTTATTGGGATCATTCTCAGTCCTGGCTGTGTCACTGAATATCGTTATGCAAGTCATTTTCTACCTTCGGGCCTCTCTTATCTCATCTGTGATGTCAGACCACTGACCTACATAAGGTGTTTTCAGATGTGCTCCACCCCGCAGATGGGGGCTGGGCTGCCTGTGCCCCTCACAGGCACCTGGCTACACCCAAAGAATGTCTACTTTGTTGTACACACTGGGCTTCTGAGTAAGAGTTGGATTAATGGCTCCTCAGCTGAAAAAACAAGTTTGAAAACATCAGAGTGAAATGGTCTGTCAAGTCCCCCGGGTTCTAGTGCCGTATCCGCCCTGCCTCCTCCAGCTCCAACTCCTCTGACCTTTCCAGGTGACGCTGGTCCCCCAGGACACAGACAAGGAAGGGGACCGGGTGGGGGTGGGGCTCTGCTCTCTGCTGGCATCCCCAGGATGTGGGTCAGACACAGAAGTCTCCTCAGAGCCACGGGGGAAAGGATGGAGCAGGGGGGAGCGCTGGGGGATAGGGCAAAGCACAGGGAGGGAAGAGTCCAGGTCAGGGAGGGAGCAGCAGAGGGAGAGGCCAAGGGTACTGGGATGGACAAAGAAACCAGGAGAGGGAGCCAGGGGAAGAGGGGAGGCGAGGAGGCAGAGTGAGGAAAGAAGAGGGAGGGGTGGACAAAGGAAAGGAAAGGGGGAGGGAGGGCCAGTGGACGGGAAGCCTGGGAAGGAAGAGGAGATCTAAATGAAACCCAGAAGTGGAGTGGGGCGGAAGGCCAGGGCGGGAAGCCAGAGGCAGGTGGGGAAAGAGCTGAACACACGGGAGCGGGAGCCTCCAGGAATGGGGGTGGGTAAGCGAGCTGGCCAGGCCCAGGCCAGGACCTACCGTATCAGGGTCCTGCTGCTGTTCCAAGAAGGCAGAGAACTCCAACATCCAGAGCTTGGAGCTGGCCACACTGCGGCCCTGCCACGGGGGTGCCGGGGGCGCTGAGGGCGACGGGGTGGGTCCTGCAGGAGACTCAAACCCTGCACACAGCGGGAGAGGCACATGGGGAGCGGTCCACACACGGCCTCCCTGCAGACAGTCTCTGCGAGGATCCCAGGCCCAGCAGTGAGACCCCGAGCTGGCTAGATCTCCTGCCTCCCCAAAGTAGACCTCCCAGCAGGGGTGGTGGAGAGGAGCACTTGGCCTGGTACCAGCCAGTCCCCTTGGGCCCCTGGGAAGAATTGTAGTCAGGGGAAAGTGGAAGCTGGATGGGGAGCCAGGATGCCAATGGGACTGAGAGCTTCCTAAACAGCACCACTAGGTTCTTGTCGAGGAGCTTCTGGTCCAGTCAGATAACCAGGCACAGCGACTGCTACAGTGACATAAGCCCCGTGAGAACAGGAAGGTTCCTGATCTGTTCACTGCGGTCTCTTCAGCCCCTACAACAGTGCCTGGCTCAGAACAGGCCTTCCCTACAAGTTTGCTAATAAAGGAAGTAAGGAACGTGGTAAGAAATGACAAGGTATGCACTTGGGGGTGGACAGGGAAGGTTTCTCCAAAGAAGGCGATGCTTGAAGGAAGCAGCAAGCACAAGCAGGAGGCAGGAGATGAAGACAGGGAAAGGACCCTCAAAGCAGAGCACAGGGCAGAGGCAAAGGGAAGGGGCTGTGAGAAGCTCAGGGGGTTTGGAAGCTAGGTCTTCGGCGGAGCTGGCGAGCAGGTGAGTTTGTGCCATGGCAGGAAACAAAGGTAAAGAGAGGGGTCCAGGGTGGGGCTAGGCTAAGTAAGCAGCATGAATTTGAGCCTGAGCGTTTGGGAGTGACAGAGGATTTTAAGCAGGGCAGTGGAATGATCAGACCTGCGTTTCTGGAAGGTCCTACCCAATATGAAGGAAGGACTAGGCAGGGAAGGAGGCCGTCAGAAGCATGGTCCTGGGGATGTTTTCCCAGGGAAAAGATGAAGAAGGATTGATTGAAAGCAGTGTAGCAGAGGGAAGAGTAAGGGACAGAGGAGGCACAAGAAGGGAGCAAAATCCCGGGCCCTGGTGCCTGACGGGATGTGAGAGAGCAGAGCGGTAGAATTCCAGAGGCCTTCCTTCCAGGCCAGGAGGAGACTGGAGGCCCGCGTGCTAAGGCAGGTAACTCAGGAGCACTCGAGGAAGGAGACGGAGAAGAAACAGAGGGGTGGGCGGAGGGCCATGCTGGACACGTGAGCCGTGCTTAATGCCCCAGCTGAATCACTTCATCTGTTCAAGCACTGCTCACCGAGGAAGGGTTAGGGTGTGCAGCCACAACTGGATACACGGAAGACGCAGACCAGTCATTCATAGACACTGCCCCCCTCAACCCCAGATACTGGCAATAAAGTGTCAAGTGCTAGATGGGGGCGCAGAGCGCTAAGGGCGCCTCAACTGGGCAGGGGCAGGGAAGAGAAGCTTGCAGGTGGACGGGAAGCCTGAGCTGAAGCCCAGAGGCAGGGTGGGTGGGGGCACGGAGGGAAGGAGGGAGAGGGGAGAAGCTGAGTCACCGAGGAGAGCCATGCAAGTCCTACTACAGACTTCAGATCGTATCCAGAAGGCACCAGGGGGCCAGGAAAAGATGTTAAGCCTAGGAACCACAGGTTGGGATGGATGCTTTATGAAGGTCATTGGGGTGAATTGCAGGGTGAAGAGGGGAGGCAAGGTAAAACGGGGGACAGGTCAGGAGGCTACTGCAGTCATGCAGGCCAGAGTAGGAGGGCCTGAACCAAGACAGGGGCCAGTGAGAGGAGGGGATAGACAGGACGGACTGCTCGGGGCTGGGAGAGAGCAGCAATCAGGACCCCAGGAGGGGAGCGCGCTGCTCTCGGAGCAGGACAAGCCAGGCAGAAGGTCGGCAGAGTCATTCCCCCGGCCAGAAAAGGTGGTTACGGGTGAGAATCCTCCCTGCCCTGCAGAGAGGAAGGTGGTAACGGGCCTTATGGGAAAGAAGCAAGTGTGCCCTGAGCAGTGAGAAGGAGGGACACCCACGCTCCACGCCTCCACCCAGGAGTGCTCCCTCTGCTAACCAGCAGCTCTAGGTCAGAAAGCTGTGCTCTCCTTGGACCTCCCATTTTGAAGGAGGGGATTACAGTGTCCCCAAGAGGGGGGCCATTCCAAGAGCCAAGCTGTTGCAAACACCCGTGCAGCATACGGGGGTGGCCAGCTGGAACAGGCACTCCCCTTTGAACTGCGTGCACCCAGGAAGGCCCTGAGCCCAAGCTGGGAAGCAGGTCAGGCAGCCCAAGCGGCACGAGGGGCCTGGTGTAGCGCAGAGGTGTGCGTGGTAGGGGCAAGGAATGGGGTAGAGCCAGGAGACTGGGATGTCTGGTCTGAGCACGTGCCAGGGCCGCAACTAAGAGGGCCATGAGATGTCCAGTTGTCGGGGGGCCTGGGACCCTGGGGGGTGGGGGGGAAGGGGCTGCAGGCGTGCGAGGCACAAGGGAGCCGCGCACTGCCAACACACCTGGCAGAGGCAGCGAAGGCTGGACAGCGTAGGTTTGCTGAGAGAACGGTTTCACACTGTGGGAGACAGGAGAAAGGAGGTGTAAGCCTTAGGGCAGGGGGCAGCCCAAGAGCCTCCAGCACTGTCCAATGCTGTGTGTGTGGCTGGCCCTGGTGGTCTGGCCATCAGTGGCCTTGGGGGGCTCTGGCCATCTGCTCCCTCCCTTGCCAAGTCCGTAAGGTTTCATGGATGACCCAGAGAAGCAGCGTTGTCTATTGGGCAAATCCACTCCTCCCTCTCTTCCTTCCCTCCCCTCCTCCCTCCTGCCCTGGCCAGCCAGAGGTCAGCTTCCTAGCCTCCCTTCTCTCGGGGTCCCAAGCTCTGGCCCTGCTTCACCATGGACAGACTGGCGTTTCAGCAAATGCCACCCCAGGGGGTCCACACTGCAGACTGAGCTGTTGCCTGCGAGCAGGAGAGCTCAACCCCAAAGCCCCAGCCCCTCCTGAAAGGCTGACCCCAGGCTGCAGCCCTGTCCCAGACTGGGAGCCAGGCTCCACAGCACAAGTTTATGGGCTCAAGTTCAGTTTGGTAGCAGGCCATACTCACTCATGGGATGTTCCGGCTTGGCCCGGCAAGGCTCCTTGCCAAAACTGAGGAGGCAAAAAGCGCAGAGTCAGCCCAGCCCCATGCACGGGGGCCGTGATGTGGGGGGGCCAGGCAGGGGCCTCAGCTGGAAGGCAGGGCTGGGGGCCTGGACCCCGTGGGTGGTAAGGAGAGAGAGTTAGCGCTACTATCCAGTACTAAATGTGTTTCGAGGAGCTCTAGTCTCTGGACCTGCTCTGCTGAGAAGGTTCTCCGGGGTTTGGAATCACGGCAGCGATAGTCCTCCCTCAGAAGCCCACAGTGCGTAGCAGCACAGAAGGCCTGACAGTCCCAGATTTAAGAAACCTATTTAGTTCTAAGTGTCCCAAACTTCCTTACACAGAATCACTTTGTGTCATTATCTAGGTAATACCCTGATGGACTAGTGGTCTCTGGAACACACTCTGAAAACTGCTGGAGAGGCTCACTGAACATGGGGCCAGTCACTGTCCCTTCCCCATGCGCCTAAGGCAGTGCTGTGGGTGCATCGTGAAGACCCATTTAGTCCCTACAGCCAAGACAACCCTGTGAGGACACAGCCTTTCTAGACCATTGTGAAAGTGTCACTAAGCTGGCCACGGTCAAGAAACTTAAAATCCCAACAAGAGCCTGTTCCTGAACACCAGCTCTCTGACTGGAAGGCGAGCAGGGCTGGGTGCCTGGGGGAGGGCCGAGTGGTGGAGGGCTGCTCAGGGGTGCGCTGGCACTGCCCCAAAGCCTCAGACTTCAGCCCGCATCCCGGGATGTCAGCCCCCTCGTCTCTCAATTGGGCCAAGTGCAGAGCTACTCAGTCAGTCAGCTAGTGGGGGCGGCTCTGCCCCCTGTGGAAGTTCTGCTGTGTCACTAGCAAGGCCCCCGCGGAGGCAGGGCCAGTGCCGGCAGAGCTGTGCCTCAGCATGGCCCCTCGGCCCTTGGTCCCTCCTTCCCCCGGCTCTCCAGGCCTGGGAGGACTTGAGAGAAAAATGGGGCCCGGCCAGTGCCCCCGGCTCCTCAGGAGGGGGAGGAGAGAGGAGGAGGAGCTGGCGTGGCCTCTGACTCTAAGCAGCCCCACTTACCCCTGAGACTGCTGGGTGGCCTGGGCCCCGGGCGAGGGCCATTTTACTGTGGAAGGCTGTGGCGGAGATGGCCTGGGCGGGCGACATGGGAGCCATGCTCTGCAGGGCCTTGTCCTTAGCTGCCTGGTCCTGGGGAGACATTGGAAGGGAGGGCCTCAGCAGTGGTCACCATAGCAGGTGCGGGCGAGGCGGGGTCCGGGCTTGTGCTCAGGGAAGCTGTCCCACCGCCAGTGGCCAGAGGCCTGGACAAGGCCCTGGGGGACCAGGCTGATGCCTATGCAGTGCTAAGAACTTGGCTTGTGACTGAGCACAGGCCACTCGGTTCAACTGGTTCCTCTGATCAGTTTCCTCCTCTGTCAAAGGGGTAAAATACTTGTCCAGGCTATTTTATTAGACCATAAAGGGTCCTGGGAAACCATCTGCCAGACCGTGTCTCAATGAAGGCCTTTTAGTCCTTGCTCGCCTCCACACCACTGGCGGCTGGCCCGGCACCTGGCTCAAGGTAGATGGTACAGAAACATGTCAGAGCCCTCCTCGAATGGCCAGGAGGGGCCCTCCGTGCTCACCTGGACTGTCTAGAGGCCTGGGACAGTCTCCCGCGGCCCCGCCTGTCTCAGGCCTGCCTTATGGGTCTCCCCTTGCAGTGCGGACGCCCAAGGCACCCCTGCCTTTTACATGGCAGGTATCAACACCCGCTACTTGCCCTCTATGGGCCCAAAGACACCAAAGAATGGGTTCGCCCTGCACAGGCTCTGAACTAACAAGTACTCAGGAAAGCACCTGTAAGCACTTACAACACTGGCGAGAACAGTAATAATAATCTGTATATGTGTGTAAGCCAGCGGTCCCCAACCTGAGTGCCCCACTCCCACAGGTCTTCAAAATGATGACACATATTTCAGTACTTCTGTATTTCAAAAAGCCTAATGGGAACTGTGTTTTTGTACAAAGTAAGACCACATTTATAGACTGGAATGGCAAGCTTTATTCAGTTATGTGTAACTTAATTGAGGCCAAAAGATTGGATTATTTCAGCTCAGGAGCTCAGATTAGGAATTCTGTCTTTATGATGAGTATTTTTAAATGGAAAAAATAAATTAGTCATCATCTGGTAATTAAGTTGGTAGCCCCAGACAAGTGTAAGAACGGACGGAGGCCCTTGCAGCTCACAGGCGCTTCCCCGTGACAGTTTCTCCCAGCCCCCACAACAGCCCTGTGAAGCAGCACCACCGTGGGGGCATGAGGCTCTGGGGGCCCAGGTGGTCCCCCAGCGTCCTGGCACCTCACGACTGTGGAGCCAGAACCAGAGGCCCTGCCACTCGGTCTCTCCAGGACCATGTACACTCACGTGGCACAAGATGGCCCACAGAAGGTCAAGAACACGGCCTCACTTTGATTCTGAACATCACAGCACTCCCGTGAGGCTGGCGAGACTGGTAGGATCCCCATTTTAAGAGGAAGAAACAGAGGCTCAGAGAATTTAGGGCGCTGACAGTAGTGATGGCTGGCCCGAGAGCTTGGTCCAGGTTGGCTGTCAACTCAGCACTGGGCCTCTGGGCCTCTGCAGGCCTGGGGGGTGGGGGGGCAGGGGGAGGGAAGAGTGCGCACAGCACAGCAGGCACAGACCATTCTGAAAGGAGGGCTCATCCTCAAACCACCGTCCTTTTGGGTCCAACCTGGGCTTTGCTCTTAGAGGCTCTCTGATAACCAAAGAGGGAGCTCTCAGCATAAGGTGGCCTCTTGCCAAGGACACGTGCACAGCTCAGGAGGGAAAAGCCAAATGTGCCCAGGCCGGCCGGCCCCGGCCTCTCCCTCCAGGAGGACATGTGTGATGCAGCAGGCCATACCCTCAGAAAGCCTGCGGACCTCTGTGGTTAACAACTGCACCATGAGGCTGGAGAGCTCCATCCGCTCAATGTCTGCAACTTACGGCCCTTCCCAGAGAGCTGATCTCAACAAATGACCGGGGCTCAAGAAACGTCCTCACCCAGGGTAGAACAGGAATCAGGGGGAAGTGGGAAGGACCTAATGGGGAGTGACATAAATGACCAGGTTACAAGGCCAGGGAGTCACTGAATTTGGGGCTGGAGAGGACCTCAGATACCACCTTGCTTCACCGTGTCATTTCACATTTTAAACCGAATAGAGCTCAAGGAGAGCCAGTGACTCCTCACGCTCACATGGCCCAAGGGGAGAGCCAGCTAGACCAAATCCCGAATCCTGGAGGATTTCTACCTAGGAGAAGTCTGTCCACCAGGGAGACAAATTATGTTGGGTCCCAGACCCCTCTGAGAATACGACAAAATCCTCAGACCACTCTCCCCGAGAAAATGCACACACATAAAGATCTGCATATTATTTAAGGGGCTCATGGCTCCCCTCAATGTCTGTCTAGTGGTCTATGAGAGCTCTCCCCAGCCTCTAAGTTAGAGCCTATAGACAAAGGTAGCAATTCCTTGAAGTAAATGTGGGCCATACGGTCCCCAAGGGAATTAAAAGTTTCCCTCAATGGCTATAAATAGAACACTGGAAAGTGTCTTCTCCATTCTGGCTCCCTGCCAGGGTCCCAGTGAGTCAGAGGCAGACCAGAGAGGGAAGTAGGGAGCAAGCTGGACTCCAGGCCCCAGGGGTCTCCAGGAGTACATGTGCCCAGCCTGAGAGGGAGGGAGCGACAGCTGAGGCCCAGCCACCTGTCCAGGGGACAAAGGATCGAGGTGCTGGGCTGCAGCTGTGAGGGCGGGGGACAGCTGGGCTGAGTGAGCAGTGGGGCGTGGCTTCCTGGGAGTTCCCACCATTCATTCGGAGCCTCCAGTGTCAGGATCATGGACAACCAGAGCCACATGGGACCTTCAAGCTCATCTAGTGCAGAGGTTTTTAACTGGGCTCTAAGCTACTCTGGGGTTCAAGAGCCATGGAGCATGAGAGGTAAATAGGAGCAGGGAGTCTCTGGTCTATTCTGCACCAACCTAGCTTTGACCAGGGTAGCTCCTTTGATAACATATGGGTGTGGTATTTTGTTTGGGGAAAAAACAAAAGGGGCCTCCACTGCTTAAACAAAGTGTGTTAACTGCTGGCCTCAGTTTGAGACCCCAAATGTCAGCTCTTCCTGCCAAGTAGCTGGGCAAGCTCTGCGATGAACACCTCTATGATGCGGAGCTCATTCCCACCTGGTATTCACCAAAAGGGTCCCCTGACTCTAGTGTCCAGGAGGCGCCCCCCATTGGGGGGTGGCTGGCCCTGTGAGGTGGGACTGATCTGGGAAGGGGAGAGAACTGCCCATCTCAGAGAGCAGAGCGTAGGAAGGAATTCCACCAGCTCCCACAGTACCATCCACCCCACCCCCACAGCAGTGCCTCCCAAGCCTGACCACCCCACAGGCTCAGTGGATGGCAAGGAGGGGCCAGGGCCTCCAGGAGGTCCTCAAGGAATAGGGTGTGGAGGGCAATCCTGCTGTGACCTCGGGATGCTGTAGAGCCTGGTGATCATAAACACACACACACACACACCTCTGACATCAACTGTCATTCCGTGTACAGACAAGGAGTAGTTACAGGCTGAATCCCAGGAAGCATGCTAGCTCTGCACATGAACAGCCAGCCCCTGAACCCAAAGGGAACACTTTTCCTACTGGAAAAAGAACCCTAACTTCCAGGAAGTTGGCCCCACCTGTTGCCCTAGGTCCTCCCTCCCACTGCTGCTGGTTTGCCTTACCTTTAGCTTGGCCTGGATCTCGCGGGCTTTGCGACGAGCCAGCACCTGGATGTGGCTGGAGACCTGTAGCAGGAAGAGAAGGCTCCTGTCCCTACCTCCCAGGAACCCTGTGCTCCCCCTGCTGGCTCCTCGACCCTCAGCCCTCCACCATCCTCAAACCACATCTGAGTGAATGAAAGGGGCAGTCAATGGTGGGCCTTCAGTCCTGCCACATCCAGCTAATCCAGAGTCTGGCAATAAATCAAAGTACAACGCCAGTCCTTCACTCTCTGTTCTTCTGGTGTCCTGGAGAGGGGAGGGGAAGGACTCCCTCCCAGCTGATGGCAGCAGGGACTGCAGGGAAACTGAACGGTCTGTGGCATACCAAAAAGAGATAACCCCTCTGAACCAGCCCCACCAAGAACCCACCCTCTGTCCTGCAGAGGGCCTGGCCCACCACGGGAGCAGACTGGGACTGCTCCCAGGGTACCTACCCCTGGGACCCACGCTCATCTCCCAGGGCCCACCTGCTTCCTGGTGCGCGTCTTCCCTGTCCGGAGCTTGATGTAGCGGGCAATCAGCTCATTCCGACCTACAGAGACACCAACAGCCTCTCAGCAGGAGAAGGACAAAAGGCAGAAACACAGGAGGATCTGGGGATCCCTTCCCTCATCCTCTGCCCACCTTGAGTGGGGACTTGAGGTGAGGATTCTGCAGGTGTCCTCCATGGATCCCAGCAATCTCCCAGCAGCAAGAGGAAGCTGAGGCCTTGCTGGGGGAGTGGTAACCTGAGAGCAAGGTGACAGGGCTGCAGGCACCATACAAACTCGGGGAGCTCCCTTCTCCCACGCTGGCCACCTCCTCCCCCCACTCCACAGCAGCCTGACAGCTGCCAATCTGTCCTGCCTCTTCCTGGGGCCTTCTGCACACTTGGGAGGTTGCAGGGCAGTGCCTGGGCCTTGATGCTCCCCCATGCACACCCCCCCCCGCCACTGCCCACAGCTTCCACCACCTCCATAAATGAGCAGGACCTTACGAGATGTCTTGCCTTGTCTCCTGACGGGAGACAAAAGTGCTGAGACACTGAGCATCCCCAGGGAGGAGGCCCGAGGCCCTGAACTCATAAAGAAAACCTGGGCAGACCACATCTGCAGCTGCATGGCTCTGACCAGACCAGTCAACAGGTAACACCATCTGTGTGCCATGGGCCCAGTCCCCTAGAGGCTGAGGCTGTGTCTGAGGGGTCCTGGAAAACTGTAAGGAGCCACCCACGACCTCTACCATTGTAAATGCAATTATGAAAGGAGGTTCTGTTTTCAAAGAAACCACCACCTAGCTGAGGAGAGACGTGTGTCCACGCCATAACCCCAGTGCGGGCCATGGACAGGGAGCACACAGTGTGCTCAGCGCACAGGGGTCAGCTCAGGCTGGGTGGTCAGGTGAGCCTTCCACTGGACCTTGACCACTGGGTAGGATTAGACTATAAAGAAGGGCACTGGGCTGGGGAGAGGGAGGGCAAGGGGGCTTGAGGGGGAGCTATCACGCCCTTGGGCCAGCTCTGAGGCTCAGCCACCAGCCCCGCCCCATCCTGCCAGCCTCGCTGAGCCTGCAGGGCTGTGGCTCTGAGTAAGGAGGCTGCTGGTGCAGGGGGCGGGGCCAAGACGAGTGGGCTGCCTGCCACCCCACTGTAACCAGAGAGCACAGCCAAGGCCAAGCTGGCCCCCCAGATGACCTTTCCCCACTGCCAAAGCTGAATTAAGAGGCCACCCTCGGGAGGTCTCGTCTGCCAGAAAGACTAGCTGGCCTGGGAGCGCTGGACGGTCTGTGTCAGGGGAAGGAGGGAGGGCGGGAGGATCAGACTCTGAGGCTATCACCTGTGGGCTGGTCTGCACCTACAACAGGGATCCAGTGACATGTCTCTTCTCAAAACTCTCCACGGAGAAGTATTTCACAGCCTCCTCTAAACGGATGTCCAAAGACGGTTCAACAGTCCTGCGCCATGTCTAACCAGAGACACTCACGCTGCAGCTAGGAAATGCTATGATTGCTGGCCGGAGTCTAAGTCATCACCGTAAGCGGGTCCCAGAACTGGGAGTTGGGGAGCCAGGTGTAGCCCAGTGCCTCCACAAACAAGATATGGGATCTTGGCAAGTCCACTGCTCTTCTTAAACCAGGCCCTTTTAAGGTTCTTCCTCCAGATTATTCCAATCAAATGTTTAGAGACTTAGGAAACAGACCTTAACCTGGGCTCAATGAGAGCTCTCTGTGGCTCAGTTTCCTTTGCTGTAAAAAGAACAGGCCCGTGTGAGTAGTCTAGTCAGGGCCCAGCCTGGGAGCGAGGAGAAAAGCAAGGGAGGAGAGAGGGTTCCTGAGACCAGGAGGCTGATCACAGAGCTGGAGGGCACGCTCCAGAGAAGGGTGAGCAGGAGAGTACTGGGGCAGGGGAATCGATTGTTTATATTACTGGCAAGGTTCTGATCAGGAGTAGGCTATCAGTAGTTAAGTTTTGGGGGAGTCAAGTTATGTGTGGATTGTCCACTGTGTCTGTGTGTGCGGGCAGGTAGAGGCTGGCACCTCTAACACCCACACTGTTCAAAGATAAAATGTATATCCAGAATCTAGCCACTTCACACCACCTCACCCTCCATGGTCCAAGCTCCTATCCTCTCTGGCCTCAACTATGACAATAACCTTCGACCTGGATCCCCTGCTCTCAGCCTATTCTTAACACAGCAACCACAGCGATCCCATGGCTCAAACACCCTCCCATGGCTTCCCATCTCACTCAGGTTGCAAGTGTTCAAGCCCCTACAATGGCCTGAAAGCCCCCACAGGGCCTGTTCCCTCCATCCCCAGCCCAGCCCCTCTCTGACCTTACAGCATCTCCCACTGGTCTCTTGGCTGTTCCTGAGACATGCCTGGCCCACTCCCACCTGAGGGCCTTTATGTGCCGTGTTCTCAGCCCAGCCACACATGGCCCACTCCCTCACCTTCCCACCTTCTTTGCTCAGGTGCCACTGTCTTAGAGACAGTTTCCCCGCCCCCACCCACCCACCTTGGACAGCCTACCGTCCTTACTGTTCTCCCCAGCACCTTCGGACACACCATGTGATCTGCTTACTCACTCGGAGCCCTGCCTACCCCCACCCCCACTCCCAGCAGAAGGAAGCTCCTGAGAACAGGGATGTCTGTCTATTCACTTGTTCACACCCAACACCTAGAACGCTGCTTGCTGTTTTCTGTAGTAGGCTCCCAATAAATACTTGTTAAATGATAAAGCAATGGCGAGAAAATGCTGACCACATGTCCCACAAGGCGTTTTAGCCTACTACAGGTAAGGTACACATTAAATAAAAGCAAATTACCTTTTACTTCTGATTAGTCCAACACAGCTGTTTAAGTGCTTTCTTATCCTGGCCTCATTTGAGCCTCCACATGCAGGAGAAAATTCAGATTTTTGTGGAGCCTAAAGCATCTAAAACTTGGGAAGCTCTCTTTGAGAAAAATAATTTAAAATATAAATACAAAATTAGGTAAAGATCATTTTGGGTTAAGATGGACATGTTCACTCTCCTGGCGGTAGTAATTGGCTTCACAGGTGTGGTTACATCCATCAAAACTTAACCAAATTGTCTACTTCAAATATGTATAGTCCACTGTATGGCTATTATACTTGAATAAAATTACTTTACAAATTTAAATTACAAATAAAAAGATTAGGGACTTGGAAGGGGGACATGCAAGTGATGGTCCTGAAGCGTGACCCTCACTAACTCCCCAGCAAACCTCCCTCCCTCCTACAGAAAGGTGGGCAATCGCACCTAGTACCAGATGGGGACACTGAAGGCAGAAAACCTCACCCGGATCACCCACCCACAGATCTAACACTGACTGCCTGGGCTTGAATACTGGCTCAGCTACCGCCGGCGGCACAGGGAGTGTCCGGCACCCCGAAGATGCTCTCTATCCCCGGGCAGGCCTCCCAGCCCCGTGCACAGTGGCCCCTCCTCCGCAGCACAGGACGAGCAGCAGCTAGGCAGCCCTGTGCCCGCCAGGGGCTTGAGACCCTTACTCCAGACATCAGAGAGGATGGTCTCCTGTGCCAGGAGCACTGGGTCTTGAAGACAGAGCCCCCCCTCCTGGTCCCACAACAACCTCTGCCCTCTGCTACAGGGTTCGGGAGCTCTGCCACCACACAGGCCATGCTGGGGGCCACAGGACCCAAATCCAAAGGGTCTAGGCTGGCGAGGCTGTATTTTTCCAAGTTGTGCATCTTGCCCTCCCTTTCTCTGGAACAGCATTCCCCTCTCCTTTACCAGCTCATGTCAGGCCATTATTCCACCCAGCCTTGTTCTGCTCATCAGAGGTGACGCCAGGAGCTGAGAACTCCCCCTGGGCAGGAGCGAAGTCCTGGGTCTCGGGGGGTGTGCAGAGCCACGAGGCGCTGACCAGCTTCCTTCCTGCCACCGGGGTGCTTCGGAGGTCACCCCGGCCAGCTGGCATCAAATCCAGGCTTCACACTTACGTAGGGGGGCTGCAACAGCGTCTCTCGCTCTCGTAACTAGAGCAACAGTTGTGAACATGTACTGAGCACGGATGTGCACTAGTACCTGTGCAAATACAGACTGTGCGCTGGGGAAGTCGGATCTGTGCTCTCCTTTTCAATCCTCATGGCCGCTCTATGCAGCTGCTACTCTCATCACATTCTACACACAGGGAAATCGAGGCCCACACAGATTCGGAAAGCAGTTCAGGGTCACAGACCAACAAGTGGTCGAGACCGAAACCCATCCAATCTGGTTCCAGAGCCTGTCTCTTCAGGATCACACAGTATGACTTCTATTTAACGTGGGAGTGAGGGCCATCTCTCTCAGAAGCGAGGGCCGGACCTGGTGCCCCCGAGGTCTTATGTAGCCTAGGGAAGAAGTAAGTGTGGCCCAGAGAGGGGAAATGATTTATTCAAAGTCACACGGTTAGTGTCCCAGGTGCTATGAGAACATACTCTTCTAAGGCTTCACGACTATCATACAACGGCTGCCCCCCCTCGGCTGGGCTGGGAACTACCTCTGCAAGACACCACAGCGCTCCTCCCTCTGGATTGATCCCCAGATTCTCCGGGTCTCTGCATGATGCAAAGCCCTTGGCTATGTCTGATTGCCCCTTGCCCTGACCCAGGTCCTGGAGGAAAAGCCAACTATTTGGACCCAAGAGCCTGCCCACTCTTTTCACTCTCTCATGGACTGTGGCTCCCCCAGCTGATAGAAGCCAACATGTCGTGCATGATGTAGATATCAGGAGGCCACAGAGTCAAAGGGAGACGCGGAGAGAAGTAGGGAGCATGTGTTCAGAGGCTGAGCCCTGAAACCATACTGCAGGCCAAGAGAGCAAGGGCAGGAAAAAACAAGTAGAAAATCCAGATGAGTTAGTGGGGGGAAAGAGACCCACATCCTTGTCCCAGCTCTGCCATGTGCTGCCCAAAGCCAGGCCTGTCTTTTCCCCTCCAGTGCAGAGACCACATGCTGGGCTAGTGGGAGGCCAGCCTGGACCTCAGCGGGGCCAGTTGGGCAGCTGGGCATTACAGTGTGGCAGGTGGCCTTGGCCAACCCCAGAGAGGGCCTGGGTGGGGCTGGAAAGGACACCCCCGCCAGACTGTGGCCCATCTGTCAGAGGACATGTGTCCAACAGCCCCAGCTTCCGCCCATGGCCCCACCCCACCATGGGCAAGCAAGGGCAGCCGATGGACAAAGGGGAGCCTTGGCCTAACCACAGGCCCCAATGCAGGGCCCACACGGTCACCACCACTTCCTCCTAACCCCACACACGGCGTCACACATACCTACCAGTCACCCCCAACTTCTTGTTGGCCACACGCTACCGCTGACATCGTTATCCCATCTGCACAAGCCTGTCTATGACAGGCCATTTCTGCATCTCATTCCAACTGTATTGCCTCCCTTCTCTGTACCAGCCCTCCCCAGGGCCATAAGTATACTAAATGGCATCAAGGAAGTAAAGCACCTACCCCACCTGGCAGAAGGTCAGCAAAGTCTGCTGCTACTGCTATGTTCATAAGGCCCTGTTATAATGAAGGCTCTAAGTTTTCAAAAGTAGAAAAAGCTGAGAACCTGAGGGCAGAGCCCCACCCCCGCCCCCCAAGAGGAGAAGGACCTGCCCGTGCTGGGTTTTGGCTCACCAGAGGCCTCTCATAGGAAAGAGCCCTTCTGACTAGCTCTCCAGTTCACCCTGGCAGGCTGAGACCCCAGGGAGGAAGCCAGCCATCCTCCTGCAGCCGGAGGAAGAGGCCATTTGTGGACAAGAAACTTCTGCCTGCAGCCTGAGAAGGCAGTGATTAGGCCTGACATCTGAGCTAGTAACACCACTGTCCCTGCAGGGCTCTGAGGCTTCTGGTGAAATCTGATCCCACCTTCAAGGCCACCACCCTGAGGAGCGAGGAGCGGTCCCAGATCCCCACCCAAGTGGGTGTGCCCACTCCCACCTCCAAATCCCGGTGCACAGGGATCTGTGCCTTTTTCAAAGTCTCTGGCTAAAAGTCACTGGAGCCCCTGTCTTCCTCTCTCACTAAAATTGGAGCTCTTGAGGACAGAGGACATGTCCCATTCGGCTCCACATCCCACTGCTACTCACTGGGCAACTCCATGTGTTCTCATCCCTGTGGCAACACTGAAAGGTGAGGTGTTCAGCGTTACTAATCATTAGGGAAATGCAAATCAAAACCACAAGATACCACTTCACACCCACAAGGATAACTATTCAAAAAAAAAAAAAAACACAAAAAATAACAAGTGTTGGCAAAGATGTGAAGACACTGGAACCGCTGTGCATTGTTGGTAGAACGTAAAATGGAACAGCCCCTGGAAGACGGTTTGGGACTTCCTCAAAAAGTTAAGCACAATTACCCTATGATCCAGTAATTCCATCTCTAGGTATATACCCAAAAGAATTGAAAGGACGAACTCAGATACCTATCCACACATGTTCACAGCAGCACCAGTCACAGCAGGGGAGAGGGGGAAACAACAGAGTGTTCACCAAGACTTAAATGGATACATAAAATGTGGTGTATCTGTGCAAAGGGATAGTATTCAGCTGTAAAAAGTAACAGTGCCCTGACACAGGCCACAACATGAGTGAACCTTGAGGACCTTGTGCTCAGACAAACACTGTATGACTGATTCTACCTCCATGAGTGCCAAGAATAGGCAAATTCGTACAGACAGAACACAGAAGAGAGCCTCCCAGGGGCTGGGGGACAGGGGAGTGGATGGGGAGTTAGTGTTTAATGGCTACAGAACTCCAGTTTGGGATGGATGAGAATGTTCTGGAGATGGATGGTAGTGATGGCAGTGCCACAAGACGAATGAATTTAATGCCACTGAACTGCAACTTCAAAGGGTTACAATGGTAAACTTTATGTGATGTCTACCTTCCCACAATAAAATAAATAAATGAATGTAACCAAAACCAAACAAAGGTGGCTTTATTATCATTGCTCCCCAGTTTTTCAAATGAGGAACTGAAGCTGAGAAAAGTTAGACCACCAGCCCAAGGCCACACCAGCTCCTGGCACAGAGCAAGTCTGAACTGAGGGTCACATCGTCGGGCCTGCAGAAGTATGAAATCAGTGTTGTAAGCCAGACGGGGGACATGGCAGGACCCAGAAACCACAGGGTGACAGAGCAAAGGGCAGTAGAGGATCCAAGGAACATGGCAGAGGCAGGGAAAGAAGCTTAGATGAGGCTGCTGACTGCTGTCCCATCATCTCAGTGACCTGGGCCCAGTCCCCACTCTGCCTCTCCTGAGCTGCGTGACTCATCCAAAACACGGTCCCTTCAGCTCTGACAGTCGTCAACACGGCACCTGCCCAGATCGCCCACCAAAACCACCACACAGAGTCCCACCTCTGGGCCAGTGCTCACTCTCTTCCCCTTCCCTGAACACCTCCCTCCTCTACCCTGCTCATGCTCCACTTCCTTCCAGAAAACTTTCAAGATAACCTAGCCCTCTGGGTGACACTATATAACATAAGTGCCATGAGTTTACTTTCTAAAGTTGTTTCTCCTGTCCCTCTGCTGCCCCGTGAAGTCGTGGAGAATGGAGGCCACAGCCCTCAGCCCCAGTCTGGCTCAGGACAGTGAGACCTTGCTTGCTTAAGAGCTGCTGGATTGCTAGTGGGAACGAGAAGCCTGGGCCACAAGGCACCCAGGGAGACAACAGAGGAAGCAAGGAGAGGAGAAGCAAAGAGAGGGGAGAGAGACCAGGACAGCTGGGAGATTCAGGAGCATGGCAGGCAGGAAAGAATGGATGCACAGGAAGACAGAGCCAGCTAGCCCTCTTGCAGGCAGAACAGAGAAGGCAAGCCGGAGCTGTGAGGGGAGGGAAAGACAGAGTGTGCGGGCAGATGGGGGTGAGAAGTTGCCCCACGCTCACCTCCCCACCACCTGCCTACAGGGCCAGAGGCCAGGCTGGCCAAAGGAGGTCAGAGCCACCAGTGTGGCAGTGCCAGGGCGAGGGTCACAGAGTGACAGGGCAAAAAAACGAAAGCAGCCATGAGGAGAAGCCGGCTAGCAGCCCCGGCCCCGGGAGCCCGTCCACAAGTGTGGGAGGCTCAGCTCAGAAATAACAGGTGCTAATCTGTCCTGTAGCTCGGCATGTTATCTTCATGTCGGCCTGGCCCTCCTCAGAGTGTCCCACTCGGGCTGTCCTGGGGCCAGAGCTGGGAGCAGGCCGAATCTCTGTCCTCAGAGTCTCCAGGTCTAGACGACTCCTCCTCGGGGCACCCTAGATCATCCTGCTCTTCTCCCTGAGGCCTCTCTTGCCTGCTTGTTCTCAGCTCCTGCCCTGTGTCTCACTGGGCCGGCCCACCCGGAAAACCACCAATGGCCTCTGACTGCGGGAAGTGGGGTGTGTATAGACCGGGGCTCTCAGGGGCCCAGGATGGGCCAGGGCACTGGAGGAGGCAAGAGTGGGTCCCCCAAGGGAAGATGAGAAGAAGGAGAGGAGCCAGAGCGAGACGAGGTCTGAGTCAGCTTGGCAGCTTGTCCCTCTTCCTCCACCTCCCGGGGTCCCATCCCACACACGGGGCTGAGCTCAGAGCTATATATACCTCCCAGCTGGACGGCAGCCCCTGCCGAGGGCCCCTTCACCAACTCCGTGAGCGGTCCTGCCCTGGCTCAGCCCCCACGCCTGGTAAGAAGAGATGCGGATAAGCCAGTGTCTGGACCCCAGCAGGATCTGTACTCACGGAGGACAGGTGCTGTGGGGGCCGGGTGAGTCATCAGACACTGAGGAGCAGCCTCCAGTGCCCCTGCCCTGGGCCTGACCCACCTGGAGCCTGGGCCAAGCAGGAGGCAGGGACAGGGAGCACAGGCGCAGGCGGGGCAGCAGGCTTCACAAAGGCCATTCAGGGTGATGGGGGTAGTGCTGTGCTTGGGGGCAGGGGAACTGCTTCTAGCCTTCGCTCTCCCACTTACTACCTGAGAGACTCTGGGAGAAACTCTTGGCTTCTCTGAGCTTCTATCTCTGCATCTGCAACCAGAGGTTACAATTCCTCCCTCCTCCCTTGAAAAGATCCAAGAGATAAGGATGTCAGAGGCCACTGACCGCTCCTGTCTTCCTCGGCATAATTAAGGGGCTCCTGGCCCCGGCCCCCCTCCCCTTTCTTCCTCCCAGGTCCGCCCCTGTGTGATCCCCCCACCCTTTACCCCTCCTTGTCTCTCTGTGCAGGAGGAGAGCCACAAACGGGACAAGAACATGGCCAGGACAGTTTGCCAAACACCGTTTTCATCCTGCTTCCCCCCACCACTTAACAGCTCCCCCGGGCCAAACAGAAGTCCACTCCAAGGCCTGCCAGAGGTTCGCAGGCTTGCACTGCCCAAACCGACTCAGTCACAATCGTCTACTGACCAACAACAAAGTCTTTTCACCTAATGCCTTTACATGTGAAGTGGGGAGAGAAATATCTACCCATAACAACTAAATAAAACTACGCATCCACCCCCAAATGTCTACCACCAGGTGAACAGATAAACAAAATGTGGTCTAGCCATACCATGGAATATTATTCAGGCTGCAAAAGGAAGTTCTGACTTGGGCTACAACATGGAGGACCCTTGAAGGCATGATGCTAAGTGAACTAAGGCCGTCACAACAGGGCGGACAGTCTGATGTCACTTGTATGAGGTCCCGAGAGTAGTCACGTCCACAGAGACAGGAAGAAGAGTGGTGGTGGTCAGGGGCCAGGAGGAGGAGGCAACAGGAGTCAGTGCCGAGTGGGTATGGAGCCTCAGGAAGATGAAGAAGTTCTGAAGAAGGATGGTGCTGGTGGCTGCACCACAGCCTGAATAGTCCTTTATGCCCCCAAACTGTACGCTCAAAAATGGTGAAAAGGGTAAATTTTATGTACTGTGTATTTTATCACACACACACAAAAAGAGACATCTCGGCATTCAAAGTCCGGTCCACAGTGGCACTCCAATAAATGTCTGCTGATTCTGCCACGTTCTACCATCTCCACGCCCCATCCCCCACCAGATACCTGCAGCACCCTCAGCTCTCTCCTTCTGCTGAATGCCCCTTGGCCACTTGTGTTTGCCAGAAAATTCGTTCCTTCAAGCACAAAAGATATATCATGCCAAGTATCCTTCAGTATCCTGAAGACACATCATGGCTTCCCAACAAGAGACCCAGATAGCTCTCAAGGTTTGTCCTGTGCTCCCCACCCCTTCTCACCCTCACACCTCAGCTCTGCATCAACACCCCTCCCATTCTCCACCAAAGTAGCAGAAAGAACCAAAGATACCAGTTCTCCATTCCTCTCCAGCTCCATGGGAATAACCTATGTAAAGCACTTCATCCCACACCTGGTGCTCCATACACGTCAGCAGTCTCTTCCACGAAGCTTCCATAGGGGCCAGAAGTAAGAAGCAAACACCAGAGCAAGAAATGGTTAGAGCAAAGGCGGTATAGGGGGCCAACCCAGGGCACGGAGGCCCACAGAAATCAGAGAGACTCTGTGCAGACCCAGCAAAGCCACAGCCGTGGGGCTGGTGAGGAGAGATGCACAGTTATAACTGGTGCCTGAGGATGAGAACCAGGGTCCAACTAGCACAGACCTTGCTCCCCCAACAAGTAAAAGAATGAGAGGAATCACTGTGGCCTTGTAGGGAAGGCTGCAGGTAAAGGATGAGTGCCAGGGGCTATGAGAGCCCCATGGGTCCCCAAGGTGGTAACAAATTGGACATGTGCTCCGTCTAGCTGAACTAAGTTGAAGAGTGTCCACCCAGAACTCCCGTCCACCCAGAACCTCAGAATGTGTCCTTATTTGGAAATAGGATCTTTACAGTTGTACTAAGGTGAGGTCACACTGGATTAGGTGTGACTAGTATCCTTGTAAGAAGAGGCGAGGACACACAGGGAAGATGGCCATGTGACAGCAGAGTGACAGCAGAGTCACAGATTGGAGTGATGTAGCTACAAGTCAAGGAACACCCCGGCCTGCGAGTGACCACCAGAAGCTAAAAGAGAGACTGAAACAGATCCTCCCTCAGAGCCCCCAAAAGACACCAACCTTAAAGACACCTTGACTTCAGACTTCTCCATAGCTGTGAGAAAATACGTTGCTGCTGTGTGAAGCCACCACTGGTGGTCATTTCTTACAGCAGCCCTCGGAGACGAATACGGCCAGCTCCCACGAGCCCCTCACACAGCGCCCTTTAGACAGCTGACAAAGTCTCTGTCTTGGAGGGCTGAGCGGGAACCAGCACCGCATGGGGGAGAGAGAACCTGAATGGAAAACCCTGGGGGTGGGCACATGGCCTGCAGCCATCTTGTTGGGAGCCAGGGCAGGGCCCTCTGTTGTCAGGAGCGCCCGCCAGTTACAGAAACCCTCCCGGTACCTGCCCAAGCCCGGTGTTTCAAGCTGGGGGTCCCGGGAATAGAAGCCTGACCGGGGCTTTCCAATAACTATTCAGTTTTTGGTTTTGTTCTACTTTTCCCACATACCCTCTCTTCCATCCAAAGGTCAGCACAGCCCCGGCCAGACTGCTTTGTTCTTCCCACATGGCTACTGGACTCCCAAAGATCAAGCCTTTCCAGATGGCTCTGAGCTGGAGGGGACCTTTCCTGAGTGAAGGTCTACAGAACTCTGCTGGACTCTCTCCTGGGACACTCCACACCTGCCTTGTAGCACATTCTACGTGTGTTCACCTCCCCTACCCCCACCATATTGTGAGCAGGAGCCAGAGCTTCCCCACCTAGGCCTGGCACACAGAAGGCTCACAACTGAGTGTGTGCGCAAATGAGGGGAATGAGTTCAGTAACCACCTCCCTAACCTCCCTTCACAGCCCAGGGTGGGGAGCTGGGAACTGATGAGGCATCTGCCTGGAGGGCAGCTTATGGGGTTTTCCCAGTATGCTCTCACGGGGTGAGAGGTGTTCTTCCCTTTCCCAAGTCTTCTACTACCACAGCTTCTCACCCACTCAAAGGCTTCTCCTCACATGCCTTCCCATCCCTTGGGAACCCAGGACAGAAGGAAGCAGCATCCACCCGATAAATGCCCCAGTGGTCATTCCCCTTCCATTACTTGGAGAACCCCAAGGGTGCTGTGTACCCCCCATGCCTGGGCCCTATTTCCAGAACTGAACCATGAGGGCACGGGCCTGCCACCCCACCCCAACAGGCTCCTTACCGTACATCTTGCCCTCGTCTGACAGGATGATCTTGCGCCGGCCACAAGGCGGGTAGATGGCCAGGGCCTCCTGGAAGCTCTGCTCGATGTCCGGACTCCACACACCCTCTGCGTCATTGTCAATGGGCTTGTCCAACGCCTGACTGCCCCCAGAGACGTTGCTCCCCTCAGGGGAGTTAGGAGGGCTCCACTCGTTGGAGGTAATGGTGCCGGCCTTGCCCTCCAAGGCTCCGCTTGGAGGAGCGCCCGTTGGACCTGTATGGGCAGAAACCGCAGCATTGGAGGAAGAACTATGTGGCCGTGGGCCGGGGCGTCCCGGGGAATGCCAAGCCCTAGAATCAGTTGCTCTTCCTTGCTTGGCCATCCACAGCACAGGAGCTTGGAGGGAAAAGGCCAGGGACCCGGAGGGTAAAGAATGATGTGAAAGGTCTGGGAGGATCAGGAGGCCTGGAATCTAGGGCAGGTCATTCCCCCTCTGGAGACCCCCAGCTTCCCACCCTGTCAAATGAGCACAATGGCCTAGGCACTCTCTGAGCACAGCTCTAAGAATCCAAGACAGGGCTGAGAAGTAGGAGGGACCAAGGACCAACAGATGTTCTGACATCAAATCAACAAGGGGCAAAAAGGATGTAAATTACTGTTCACTGTTGGTAGAATAGTAACCACTACAGAAAACAGGATGGAGGTTCCTCAAAGAATTAAACAGAAAACTACCATATGATCCAACAATTCCACATGATCCAACAATTCCACTTCTGGGTATATATCCAAAAAAGTTGAAAGCAGGGTCCTGAAGAGATATTTGTACGCCCATGTTCATAGAAGCCTTATTAACAATAACCAGGAGGTGGAAGCAGACCAAGTGTCCATGGACAGATGAATGGTTAAACCAAATGTGGTATATACACAAAAAGGAATATTATTCAGCCTTAAAAAGGAAGAACAGCCTTACAGTGTGGATGAACCTTGTGGACATTATGCTGAGTGAAAAGAGCCAACCACAGAAAGACAAATGCTGTATGATCCCACTTATAAGAGGTATCTAAAGTAGTGAAAATCATAGACAGAAAGTAAAATGCTGGTTCCCAGGGGCTGGGGGGAGGAGGAAGTAGGGAGTTGTTGTTTAATCAGTATACACTTTCAATTTTGCAAGATGAAAAAGTTCTGGAGATCTGTTGCACAGCAACATGAATATAACTTTTAACACTACCAAGCTAATATACTCAAAAATGGTTATGATAAATGTTATATTTTTTACTACAATTAAAATTTTATATTAAAAGAAAAAGGATACAAAATAAAATGCAGTTCACCATTCTCCTATTCCATCCTCAGCTTGGGCTCTTTCAAAGGAAGATTTTGGCCCTGGAAGATTCTCACATATTGGGGCTATAGCACGGTTGATTTGCTGGTGTCCCCAGAAGCTGACAACACAATCCTGCCCTTTACCAGTAGCCCAAACACAGGGCTGGGAGTCTAAGCGCCTGCAGCTTGGCCAAGTTCCTTGGAACTTCTACTCCCGCCTAGGTTGTACCCCCCACCCCCTCACTCAGCTCCTCCTTTTCCTTCACTGTGGACATTGACCATACTCATCCTCATACCCACCTCTTTGTGAGGAACTGTGGGGTATGTGGGGCTTCATGTATGGAGAAGGAAAAGAAAGCGAGGAATGCTCTGGGAAAGTCTTATCTCAGGGCATCCTGGAGGTGAGAACTATTGCTATCTCTCTCTCACTCTAAAATAAATAAAATCTTTTGGGGCGCCTGGGTGCCTCAGTTGTTAAGCATCTGCCTTCGGCTCAGGTCATGATCCCAGGGTCCTGGGATCGAGCCCCACATCGGGCTCCCTGCTCAGTAGGAAGCCTGCTTCTCCCTCTCCCACTTCCCCTGCTTCTATTCCTGCTCTCGCTGTGTCTCTCTCTGTCAAATAAATAAATAAAATCTTTTCAATAAATAAATAAATAAATAAATAAACAAAATCTTTTAAAAAAACCTTTAACTTTAATGGCAGTAAAGTAGATGACTTGAAAATTCTCACTCTCTAAAAGAAATTTAGAAATGATAAATAAAATATAACAAATATAATACTTTTATTTATTTAAGATTTTGTTTATTTATTTGACAGAGAGAGACACAGCAAGAGAGGGAACACAAGCAGGGGGAGTGGGAGAGGGAGAAGCAGGCTTCCCGCCAAGCAGGGAGCCCGATGCGGGGCTCGATCCCAGGACCCTGAGATCATGACCTGAGCCGAAGGCAGACGTTCAACAACTGAGCCACCCAGGCACCACCACAAATATAATACTTTTAAATGTACAGTTGTCTTCAGAAGAAAGTAAACACCTAGAGGCCCAAAATGAAGGAACTCTAAGTTAAAGGAGTAAGTAAATGAGCCATTACTACAATAGCCCTGGGAGGCAAGGGGGGAAGTTGTTCTTAGTAATGAGGCCAATGAGTTTTAATGGCCACTCAGACGAGAGCTTAAAGCTGACAGATACAGGGAGGTTGGAACTTGGGACCATACCTCAATCCTCAGATAAAAGGACGAATACTGACAAAATATGACCAGGAAGATTACCTGCCTTGGCCTAAGTCCTAGGTAAAAAAGAAAGAAAAGAAAAAGAAAAAGAAAAAGAAAGAAAAAGAAAAAGAAAAAGAAGAAAAAGAAAAGGAAAAGGAAAAGGAAAAGGAAAGGAAAAAGAAAAAGAAAAAGAAAAGAAAGAAAAGAAAAGAAAAGAAAAGAAAAAAGGAGAAGAGAAGAGAACTGTCTTTCCTAAATATTTGTAACCGAAGGCCTGCCTTGACCTTAAGTGGATTTGAGATTTGATTTTTACATTACTCAGGAATTCCCAGCCAATTCATAAAAATAAATAGTGGTCCATGGCTGAAAA
Source organism: Callorhinus ursinus (assembly GCF_003265705.2). Taxonomy (NCBI): domain Eukaryota; kingdom Metazoa; phylum Chordata; class Mammalia; order Carnivora; family Otariidae; genus Callorhinus; species Callorhinus ursinus. The sequence goes on along the minus strand of NW_027397136.1, from coordinate 4,121,693 downwards.
ATCTCTGAAAGACAGTCTTAACCCATATTGCAGAGAATTCCGAAAGATAAAGCCTTGCTAAAAAAGATCTCAAAATCCAAAGTTGCAACATATGAGAAAGAGGAAACAATCTACCGTGATCAAGATTCAATAGGATTAGAGCCCCAAGAACTAGAGATAACTGAACTATCAGATAAAAACTATTACAGAATGGTATTTAAAATAATTATTAACTTAAAGAATTGGAAACATGAGAAAGAATTAGACACTATCAAAAAACACAAAGCAGACTGAAAAAAGAACCAAACAGGACATTTAGAAATGAACATTTTAGTCACTGGAGTTAAAACTCAACGGTTTCACTGAGATTAATACCATATTAGACACAGCTAGAGAAAGAATTAACAACCTGGAGGATAGATCTGAAGATATTACTCAGAAATGTATTTTTTTTAAATGATAAAGAGCAAGGAGAATAAAATAAGGCAGTTCAACATACCTCCAATTAGCATTCCTGAAGGAGAGAATACAGAAAATGAAGTAGAACAACATTTGAAAAGATAATGGCAAGGAAATTTTCCAGAAATAATGAAATACATGAATACCCCAATTAAGGAACCATACTGAATCCTAATGAGGAAAAATCCAAATAAAATCAACACACATTGTAAGGACATTGCAGAATACCAAAAACAAAGAATAGATCTTAAAAGCATCAAGAGTAAAAAAAAGACAAATTACCTACAAAGGAAGGACTATGACATTAACTGTATATATGGATAGTGGACTTCTAACAGTAGCACTAGAGGACCCAAGGTTACGTCTCCAAACTGTTCAGAGAAAAATAACTGTTAACCTAAAATTAAAAGCCCAACCAAAGTATCACTCAAGAGTGAACATTAAATAAAGGCATTTTCAGATGAAGATGGAGAGAATTTACTACTAACACACCCTCACTAAAAAAGAAAAAAAAAAAAACAGGAAAGGAGGGACTTTTTTAAAAGGAACTTCTAGGAATAGAAGGCATTACACACGTGAAGAGAGGTGAACAAAGTGGTGGTAAAAATAAAAGTGAATCTAAACAATATTAACTCTATAAAAACAATAACAACAATGATCATGACTAAGTCTGGTCATGCAACACCCACTCATGCATGCATGCACATGCAAGGAAAACCACTGTCTGAACCGTAACATCTAAAGATGCATTTGATAAAATTCATGACCCAGTCACAATAAAAATGCTTAGCAAACTCTATAAAAAACTTTAACATGACAGAAGACATCTTCCCAAAACCCACTGTGATGTTATGATTTACAAGAAATGTGTATTTGGTCTTTGCCCTGGTTTCTAGCACAGAACTCCTAAAACCCTTGGAATTGCCAAGTGATGAGAGCAATAAGGTGTCTTATGTGAATGTGGTGATTTTGGAACACAGCTAAGGATGGGGGCCGGTGGCCAGGAGAACCAACCATGTAATTAGAGGGTTGGAACCTCAGTCCCACCCCACTAGCTCCCCTCCCAAAAAGTCTAGGGAAGGGAAAGGGACTAGAGGTTAACTTAATTGCCAATAGCCAGCAATTTAATCAATTGTGCCTATGTAATGAAGCCTCCATAAAAACCCAAAAGGAGAGGGTTCAGAGAGCTGGTGAGCCGGTGAACACATGGAGATTTGGGGAGACTGGTACATACTTGCTGAGGTCACGGAAGTTCCATGCCCTTCCCCCAACTCTGCCCTATGCATCTCTTCCATCTGGCTATTTCTGAGTTATATCTTTTCATAATCAACCAGTAATCTAGTAAATAAAGTGTTTCTCTGAATTCTATGAGCCACTCTAGCAAATCAATTGAACCCAAGGAGGGGTCATTGGAACCTCCAATCTTGCCACTAGGGTCTGGGGTTGCAGACAGCCTTGTGGGACTAAGACCTTAACCTGTGGGATATGACTACCACGTAGACAGTGTCAGAAGGGAACTGAATTGTAGGACACCGGGCTGGTCCTGGAGACTCACTGGTTGCTGTGAGAACATCCTTTGCCCCACACCCCAACCCCACTCTCACACCCACGTTGGAAGTGGTGACCAGACCTGCACAACTCTTACTGATTAAACACTAGAAGCATTACCTTTAAAGTCAGAAATAAGATAAAGAATGCCTACTTTCAACATTTATACTCACACTGTAAAGTCTGGTTCTGCCAAGAACTTAGCTAACACAGTCCTAGCCAACACAGTAGGATAAGAAAAAGATCTGAAGAATGGAAGAAAAGAAGTAAACTGTCATGGTAAGGAATTATGACAGAAGACTGAAAGGATCTGACAAATTACAATTACATTCTCGTATACCAGAAATAAGGTATTAGACAATACAATTCTTTAAAATATTGCATTTAGAAACCAAAAGTCATAATTTACCTGTTGATTAACAATAAATGAGGCTTTTACAAAGAAAACTGTTAACTGCTTTGAAAGACATAAAATATCTAAATAAAGGGAGAGGAAATTGTGTTCATGGATGGGAAAATACCATAAAGATGTTGAATCTCTACCAAAAAATGATAAATTCAATGAAATTATGATTAAAAATCCCACAAGGTCTTCCACAGAACTTAACAAGCTGATTTTCAAAATATGAGGAAGAACAAAGACCATTCTCAAGTTGTCTCAATTCATTGTCTTCACTCTTCCTTTCTTCTCTGGCCTTCTCTTAAGTGTTTTCTTCAGGGCTCTGTCCTGACCTCTCCTTTTAAACCCCCATACATAACTCCTGGGGGATCCCCACCCATGGCTTACACTCCCACTGTATATTTTTGATTCCCAAATCTGTATGTCCTTCCTGAGTTTAGCTACACATGGCAACTGCTTACCAAGCAGCTCCAATCAGACTTCTCCAAAGCTCAAGTTCAACATGTCCAAAATCAAATTTTCAGCTCACTACTGAGTCCTGAAATGACACCACCAACTGCCCAGAGGCCAGAAACCTAAGAGGATATTCTGACTTTTCCCTCTTATCTCCCATAAATAATTAACAACCACATCCTATCTCCTGAAAGTCTTCTTGAAACCACATCTCCTTCTATCTCAGAGCCCTAATCCAAGCTTCTGCTAGCGGTCACCCGGGTGACTGTGCCAACCCCATGTAGACTACATGATCTTTCACTGTAGCCACAGCGAGTTTTCTGCAATACAAATGTGATCGTGTGATTCCTCTTAAAAACTTTCAATGGCTTTCCCATGACCTTAGATAAACTGACGTGCCCCATAACAGGATTTTATAAGGCCCTTCGTCAGCTGATTCCTGCTCTCCTGCCATATCTTCCATGCATCTGCACCATCCTCTATACTCCCTTCTTTGTACTCCCAACCCCCAAACTCCATTATCCAAATGATACCTCAGACATGCTAAGCTCATTCTCCACACCTGGAAGTGCTGCCTGCAGCCTTCCTCCCCATCCTTTCACCTAACTCCTACTCATCTTTAAGGTCCAGCCAAAATTCACTTCCTCTGGGAGGATGACCCAGACCTCAAGTCTGGATTAGGCACCCTCCTCTGTCCTCCTACAGATCCCCATGCTTTCCATATCTGACCCCCCAGCCCCCAGGAATGATTGGCCTCCTTCACCGTACCTCAGATTCCATGAGGGTGGGGATGGCTGTCTTTCTCTACTAAGTCCTTAGTACCCTACACAATGCGGGAACAAGAGAATGAACAACTGAGTGGATACTTGCTAAGTGTCCTTTGTGAAATAATGATTTCTCTGTGGGAAGAATGAACTGTTCCATGTTTAGTGTCAGGAAACCAAAGAAAATATCAGTAAATGTCTGGACTTCAGCACACCAGAGAGAGAGTTTGAGTTTTTGGAGGTTTGTAACATGAAAAGTGTGATGTCTGGGAGTCAAGAGACTGGTTCTCGTTCCAGTGTTACACGCAATCCTGACCATGGTCAAATTCGTCCATTTCTTAGATTGGGATCTAAGGTCCTTTCTGTCCTACAGTGTCTGTGGCTCACACTCCCTGCCCAGACCCTCCACTTCCTCTGGAAGCTCTCCTAAGTAGCCTTTAGACGTACCACACAGACTTTCACCTGGGGCTTTGTTCAAAGAAGGCTGGAGAACTGATCTGCCATGGAGAGATGTCCCATATGCTGATCAACAAGATCAGATGTTAACTAGTACAGGGCCTGACACAGAGTCAGTGCTCAGTAAGAGCTATATTAATTGTCACCATCATTATCTATAAATAATGCCTCACATGGAAGGTCTAAAGTGCTAAATGGACCTAATAGGCACATATATCTTAAGCCTTAATGCCTAATATTGATTAATGTTAACTAATTAGTAATATTAATACTTAAAGTCTTGTATGTCCTGGCTTTAGCCTAGATTCTGAGACCTGGCACTAAACACAGATGAATACTCCAAGCCAGGCAGAGGGTGATATGGAGGCCAGAAAGGAGAGAAGGAAAGGAGGGAGGTCCCTGATTCTACATGAACCCTTCTGAGGACTAGAGTCTCTGGGCCCTTCCTTCACCCGAGCTGAGCTAGATTAGCTGGTTGAAGTAAGCGCCTTTGGTCCCTGTAGAAGTCAGGCCCAGGGCACCCAGCAGAACACCAGACCTGGGGAGAACCAGAGATTCATGTCAGACACTGGCCCACGAGTGAGGTCTCTGAGGACCTGTACTTCGTGTTCCCAAAATTGGGTCCGTCCCAGGAGAAGCAGGGCAGGGGATCACCCAAGGCCCCAGGCCACAGGATTTGCTACTGAAGCAGAGTTGCTCCCAGCCCTGTGTGGCCCTGCTGCCCCCAGGCCATAGCTTTCACTGGCTGGCCTCTCCCATCTTCACCACCCACGGCCCCAGGCCTGGCAGCTGCCTCCCCTCACTAGGCAAACCTCCCACACAGCCTAGGCCCCGCAGCTAGCAGAATGGAGGGTAAGCCAACACCAGCCCAGAGAAAGATGCGCACTCCTCCTACCTCCCCAAACCCTCCACGCTGACCCCCGCGGGCCTGCCAGGACGAGAGCGGGAGGGGAAGACAGATGGTATAGCTATGCCTGGGCCATGTGCCATGAACAGAGGAATAAAAATAATCCTTGCCTTGGCTTCCAGGGCCTGGCTTGGAGGACTCTGGTTCTGCCCCCAGCCCCACCCAAAAGCCCACCAGATGTCCCACCCAATGCAAACTCCAGGCTCAAACAACACTCAGCTCCACCTTAGTGTCCACAGATGCCAGTTACTCAGGAATTTTCAGGAGAATTAGAACTTATAGGCATTTATTAAGATCTTTTTTAATAATGAGAACAATAAACTCCTCAAAAACACTTCCAGGACAGGAAGGGAATCATGATCCTCAGCTTATGAAATGAAGAAACCAAGGCTCAGGGAGGGCAAATGACTTACCCTGAGAAAGTGGCAGAACCAGACCTCATCCCCTCTAGTCCCGTCCCCTGCCTTGTCCAGAGTTGCATCCTCAAGATTTCCATCTCCTGCTCCCAAGCCCACCACTTCTGGACTGTTCCATGGCCATCAGTGATCACTAAGCTCCACCCTTCTCCTGCTGGCCGGTAGAATCCCCAAGATGCAACTCAACACAGGATAGGGCCTGGTCTGTGTTCACCTGTTTCCCCCACTGGATTGTTGAGCTACCTGAGCAAACGATTATTTCTTAGCACCTGCCCCAACTCTCCTGACTCAATATCAGGAATTTAGACAGATGTTATCCTACTTTACATAGTATCAATTAACCCACTGATGCCCCTTCTTTCGTCAAAAACAAATCTACCACTCATTTCCTTTTATCACAAAATCTTTCAACTTGTTGAGGGTCAACACGTTGTAACCTCCTCCCTGTGCTCCTGACCCCAAATCAGAAGTGATGGACTGAAACTCAGAAAGTCTGTAAGACCCGCCTGTGGTCATCCAGCGTTTGGGAGAGACAATTCAGAAGGGGCCTGAGTCTCCTGCCGCTCCTCTCCCGGCTCAGATTCCAAGAGCTCTGGGATCCAGGCAAAAGGTTCCAACTATATCAGGCTCCTCATGACCTGTGGGCCCTGACATGACCTGTGATGCCTCAGCATCTGATGCTTCTCCCCTGGGGCCCTTGGAAAGAACAATCACCTTCATCCCAATGACTCCTTAACTGAGAAGCTGGGAGGAAAGAGAAAACAGGATTTCCTTCCAGGGGGCCCATTCTAATCTTCCACTATATTGAGTCTCAGAGGTATAAAGAACAGGAGTCCTTCTTCACGCTGGTGGACTTACCTGCAAGACTTGGTTACCACGGCCAGTGGAGTTATGTCTCTGCACCCCAGGTGCTTTGCCCAATCCAACATAGTTGTGGTTACAAGAGCATCTACGTTGGATGGAATGTGGCTCTCCCATATCAATACATTTCTGAGTGGAGATGAAAATGGCCCCTCCCCTCATTACCTTAGTCATTCCCACTGGACTAGACTCTGGAGCCTGGGCCCAACCATCAAGTGCCAAAAGGTGCTGCACACACTGAAGCACAAGTACAAGATATAGACCTCTGTGCAAACTCCCTGATTTGGGGGGTTGGGGTATGTCTCTAAGCCTTCACTGTCCTGACCTCATTTCTTAATAAAAACAGGAGGGGAAATCAGGAACAGCGGACCCCAAACTCATTCCCACTCTTCCCTTCGGCCCCCTTGGTCTCCTCAGCAGGCCCTGGACCCCGAGTTCACTCACACCGTTTTCCTGCTTAGGGTGGACCTCTTTCTTTCCTGACACCAGTGCATTAACAAACACCTGCTGAGGGTGGGAGAAGTAGGGGGAGGTCTTTCAACCATAAGCTCAATAAGGCCTGAGGATCTGATGTATAACACGGTGACTACAGCTGGTAACACTGTACTGCGTAACTGAAAGTTGCTGAGAGTAGAACTTAAATGTTCTCACCAAAAAGAAAGATGTGAAATGGCAGACGTGTTCATTATACTAGATGGGGAGGATCCTTTGTGTATGTATACGTGTATGTATACCAAATCCCCACAATGCATACTTAAGATATCATACAATTTTCATTTCACTGACCTCAATAAAGCTGAAATTAAAAAAAAAAAAAAACTGTATTTTTAAAAAACCATCTGAGTACCTATTCTTGGACTAAACTCTGGAGAAAGGGGTTCGGGCCCTCAGGGGGCTTAGACTTTAGACAGGGCACAGGAGGCTAAGTGCTACAGAGTGTGAGTGGCTTCAGTGGAACCAGGCACAAGGCATGCAGCTCAAGCTGGGGCGTGCCTCTGCCCGGAGGGCTTCCTGGCCTGGGCCACAAAGCCCTCAGGTGTCTACCATGTGCTGCCTGAACTGCTCACTGGGCTGCCTCAGAGGTCTCTGTCCTCAACCCTAAGTTGATGTCTTCTTTGCCATCAACAGCCAGGGATGCTTGAGGATCAGGTCCAATTTACATCACCCAAGGTGCCTAGAAGACCGGCTGCTTCGTTGTAACTGAGGAGGCTGGGAGACAGAAGGAGGAAGAGAGGAGAACCCACCCTCCAGGCAAGGGCAGGATCACAGTGGGGAGGCCCACTTCCCCAACACACAGTGCTGCCTCCCCTCCTAGCGCACGGCCCCTGTGTACTGGGCAGATGACCTACTAGACAGGTTCAGGGGGCCCAGCACTCGTGGGAGGGAGGCCTAGCTGTGAAGGAAGTACCAACAAGACACTGAGGGACAGACATTCTGCTCACCAAAGAGAGAACTATTTTCATATTAAGACTAGGAGGGCGGGGCGCCTGGGTGGCTCAGTCGTTAAGCATCTGCCTTGGGCTCAGGTCGGGATCGAGCCCCGCATCAGGCTTCCTGCTCGGCGGGAAGCCTGCTTCTTCCTCTCCCACTCCCCCTGCTTGCGTTCCCTCTCTCTGCCAAATAAATAAAATCTTAAAAAAAAAAAAGACTAGGAAGTACATTTTCACATACCCACTCTGTGTCTGGCCCTGGGCTAAGCCCTTGACTAGATCTCCTCCCAACACCCACTTCAGATGACGACGCTGGGGCCACCCCAGGTGCAGTGCTGCACCCAAGCTCCGAAACTCTAAGTGGCAAGGTTCAGTCCCTTCCCCTCAGCAAACCGCCTCTTGCCCACCACAATGCTGCTTGGACCTCCTTGCCAACAGTTCTGTGGACCACAGGAGAGGGAAGTGGTCTGATTCTACAGCACGCGGGATTTAAGTTAAATGTGAAGAGTAACAGGGATGGGTACTGGCGCCAGGACTGACCAGCGAAGGGGAGCTAGAGGCCCCCACAGCCTCTGGTGAAGGTCCCAACTGGGACACGTGGGCATCCCAAAGTTTGTATGCGTGAGGAAAACCCCAGGGGAAAAAGTTACCCTCCACCTTACAGTCCTGAGAGGTAAAACAACTTGCCAAAAGGCCCCATGGCTAGTTAAAGAACTCAGCCTCAGCCCTGCACTTCTTTGCTACACAACTGCAATGGCCATGGCCATCATCTGGATGCCTCTGGAAGAGGAGAGAGTTGGTTCCTAGGAAGGAGGGCAGCAGGCAACACACACATGTGGATAAGCAGGTTCCGCAGCCAGAAAGATCCCTCCTTCCTATTTTCATGCCTGACACCATTAGGGCTTTAGCCCTGGGAGTCATCCATTCATTCATTCACAACTGTATACTGACCACCTACTATACTGCCAGGCACCGGGTACAAGGTCACAAATGACATAGTCCTGCCCTCAACATCCTTCAGCCTCATGGGGGTGGGGGTCCAGTGTTCCCCGAGAAGATGCAAGTACAGTCTATCCTTTGTACTCACAGAATATTCACAGATTCTGCATTTGCAAGTGTGCCTACTCACTAACATTTGGAAGCCCGAGATCCATACCTGCAGTGCTTCTGTGGTTATATGCAGATACGCACATGCTCCGCACCACCGAAACCGATGGGAGCTGCCATCGCACGCGTTCCCAGCCCAGGGGGAACAAGGCTGCACTCGGCCTTCTGGCTCCAGCGCTCACACTAGAAACGAGAGGCCTTTGCACGGTCTCTTCGGTGCCATCTGGTTTGCATCTTTGTACTTTTTGCTATTGATTTTGCAGTTTAAGCAGGCCCCCCCAAGCACAGTGCTGCAGTGCAGGCTCATGTTCCTAAGTGCAAGAAGGCTGCAGTGTGCCCTCTGGAGATGAGACGGGAGTGTGATAAGCTTCACTCGGGTGTGACCTACAATGCTGTCCGCTGTGAGTCCAATGGTAAGAAATCAGTAATATCTATGCAAGAAATAAGGTGTCTTTGAACAGAAACACACATAAAACAAAGGTTATGAATTAATTAGTTGAAAACATTGCACTAGATGCTCCCAGGGACCTCACCCCCATCCCCTAGAAGCAGTGGTACAGTATCCGCTAATCCAGTGTGCTCGGTGACGTTACAGAACTACCACGAATCCTAAGAATCAAGTGTACTCAGGGAGGGTAACACATTAAACAATTATAGATCAATATCTTGGGGGTAGGAGGCAGGATTTTAATAAACCCTGAGCTCAAGGCACTGGGAATACAACAGCTAATGGAGACAGAAATGTCAAAAGGTGGAACCAGCCCAAATGTCCATCAACAGGTGAATGGACACACAAAATGTGGCAAATCCATACAATGCAATATTACTCAGCCCGAAAAAAAGAGAATGAAGTTCTGGCACAACATGGATGAACCTTGAAAACATTATATTAAGTGAAATAAGCCCATCACAAAATGATGAATATTTTATGTGTCCAGTTATTTTACACTTTTTTTTAAGTGCACGAGGAGATAGAGGGGGGAAAGATGTGGGCAGAGAAGGGGATTAAGGGACCTGGGCCCAAAATATAGGAGACACAGGAAAATGACCTATTTATAGCTAGAAACGAAAAGACAAGATGGCAGCATTTGGGTCACGGGCAGCAAGTCCTTAGGGATGAAAGGAAAGAGAGGGAGCGAAGGAGCAGAAAACACCCAAAAAACGGACGTCCATGGGCTGAGCTTAGCCATGTACTCGGCTGAACAAAACTGGCCCCAATGTGACTTTAGATGGCCGGCCAGGGCTTGCTGGAGTAATACATATATATATATAATATATATATATATAAAATATAATATATATATGTAAACAAATAACACTTTTATTATAAAAATAATAAAACCACACAAAACCTAGGTGTCCCAATCCCACTCCAGAGCAGCCTCCCTAGCGGTGCCTCTTTGTCCGCTAACACACGCGAGGCTCTGGGGAAGGCCTGGCATAAGCCGGTCCGCTGCGAAGAGGCTTCAGAGTCATGTGACCTGAAGGAAAATCTACCTCTTACCAGCCATGTGGCTGATCAGGAACTTGTTTAACCTCCCTGGAGCTTCTGATGAAGGACAGAGACAAAACAGGTAAAGAAGGTGGAACACAGCACAGCGGGTCCGCACCAGCCACCATCCTCACTGACCTTGCAGTGTGAAGACACTTACCACACCTTGCTGCTTGACAGGACGGGAGCGGGGAGGGGTGAGAGAAAAGGCAAAGGAGGACCCCCCCATCCCACCAGTGTGTCAGAAGGAACCAGTCACAGAGGGCCCACCCACCAGGCCAGGAGAGGGGTGCTGCGGGGCAGAGGTGCCCGCTTGGGCTCTGGAGTCAGAGGCCTGGCTCAGATCCTGGCTGGGCCTCCAACTGGCCAGTAACCCTGGGCAGCTATCGACCTCTCCAAGCCTGTGCCCCCATATACATTCCAGAGGTAATTATGTTATCTCCTCATGGGACTGTTGTGAGGACTCAGTTCAATCACATCTCCCACGTGCAGGCACAGAAGCTGGCTCTCGGGAGGGCTTCTCGAACATTGGTGGTTCTTGGCGGAATGATGGAGGGGGGCAAGGGAGGGAGGGGTGATTTCCTCTGGGGCGCAGTGGACAGGAAGGTAGCAGGAGGAATGAGGGGCACAGGAGGCGGAGAGGGTGGGGAGAGAGCAGGCCAGGGAGAGAAGCCTCAACAGGGAGGGGCAGTAGGTAAGTCAGAGTTGAAGAGGATGCTCCGTGGATATAGCCCCAAGCCCTCCACCCATTCCCTGGAACTCCCAACCCTGCGGGGGAAGAGGTCAGCAGGGCAAATGAGGACAGGGATCCAGCTTCCCAGGAGCTGGACCTGGGGCTCTGCCCCAGCCACCCCTTCCAAGCAGCCAGGGATGTGGGTGTCTGTGGGCCTGGTCCTAACACATCCAGGAAGTGGGTCACAGCAAGTGGGTGTCCACGGCCTCCACTCCCCACTCCACCCCAGGGCTGGCCCCGGAGCCACTTAAGGGGCTGAGGAAGCGGTGATGGGGCTTTAGGCACAGTGCCTGCACAGAAGCCCCTCCAAATAGGTTCTCAAAGGAAGGCAAACCCAGCTCCAGGCTCAACCTCACCAGATTCATTCCCCTATCGGGACCTCCGTGTGTCCACTCACACAAAGAAAAGGTGGGGAAAGCAGAGTACCATTCAGAGATAAAAAGAAATGAGCTATCAAGTCTCTAAAAGACATGGAGGAATCTTAAAGGGATCTTGCTAAGTGCAAGCCAATCTGAAAAGGCTACATACACGCTGTATGATCACAACCACAGGACATTCTGGAAAAGGCAGCACCACACAGGAAAAGGATCAACGGAGGGACATGTGGAGCATGGGGGATTTTTAGGTCAGTGAAAGTGTTCTGTACAATACTATAATAGTGGACACATAACATTCACATTCGTCAAAACCCACAGAACACACAACACAAAGAGTGAACCCCAAATGTAAACTATGGACTTTAATAATGAAGTATCAATATTGGCTCATCAACGTAATAAATATGCCACACGGATGCAAGATGTCGATAATGGGAATAAGTAAGTGGGGGAGAAGAGAAGAAACTGTATTTTCTGTTCAATTTTTCTGTAAACCCAAAACTACTAAAAAAATAATAATAATAATAATAAAGGCGTGGGGGGGGATGGTGAGGCTATTAACTTTTTTTTTAAGATGAGGAGAGTAAGACTAGCACTTTTTTCTCCTTAGGGCCTTTCTTCGGGATTCTAAAATAAAGCAAAGGTCATAAAGTTCTAGAGAGGCAAAAGTACTGAACCAAACTAGTGGACTTCACTTTAAGTGCTCCTGTCCTATGAAAATTCAGATCTCAAAAGTAGATCCCAGAACTAGGGATCTTTGCCTAACACGCTTTGCCACTGAATCCTGTCAAATAGTGTCTCCACCTGGGCACGGACTGAACCAATTTATTTCCATGAGCCCAGCGGCTGCTCAACAAGTGCTCGTTTTCCCCAGCCTTGGGTGGGTTTGCTCCAATCAGCGGCTTTCCCAGAGACATCACTGTGCCCCACTTTGCCAGGACCTGAGGGTGTGCCCACACTGGGCCCCCACGCAGCACAGGGCACCAAGGGGGGGGGCTCTGGGTACACACCCTGCTCAGGGAGGAGCTCTCAGCGCTTGGGAACAGCCCCCAAAGGTCCAGAGCATCAGGGAGCTGCAGGGAACCTACAGGGCTCCCGTAGGCCTCTCTCCACCTTACAGGCCACCTGACAGGCCTTAATCATCTCTGGAAAAGGCCTGCCCCTGGGAAGAATGAAGGCTCCAGCATCTGGACAGTGCCCCAGCTGCCAGGACACAGGAGCGGGGCACAGGATGGTCTGGGTTCAGACAAGACGCAGGAGAGGCAGCACCTATTTTACCCTCGGTCACCTTTCATAGAAATGTTCTTCTGCCTCAGAGCCACCCTGCCAGGACAGGGATAGAGATGCAGACTGCAATGCTCTGAAGATTCTAATGGCCCAGAGCCCTCAGACCCTAGGCTGAGGTCACCATCACAGAGGACCCACCCTGACCCAGAAATCTCACCGCACTGATTCTCTCTTGCACCAGCCACACACCTACCAGTGGCTTACCCCTGCAGACCCAATAATCACCCCACCTCCCATTCCAGAATACATGGTCATCCAGTTTGGTAACAAGGCCATGCAAATGGTTGGTACCCAGACTGGGCACAAGCATTTGTTGTTCTGGATGGGGCTGGCCCAGCTTGAGCCAGGGGCCCTGAGGAGTAGACCAGGTACTAGCAAAGCAAGAAACCATCCATGCCCCCTATTCGGAAGCATACTCTATGGCAGGTGCTGAGCCAGGAAAAGAACTTCATAGAGGGCCTTGTTCCCTCCTCCTCCTCCTTTCTTTTGCATAGGTCATTCCCTGGGTGTTCCCTGCCCCCTGCCTCACCTGGGTCCCCTGAAGAAAGGCCAAGGCTCAGGACACCAACCAAACTCTTTCCTTGCTTTCAGAGTCGTTCACACCCAACATCTTGTGGAGATTTTCTCCTTAAATGAATTTTCTCCAAAAATGTGTAAATTGCACATCCCACAAAGGACTTGTATCCAGAATATTAAAGAACTCTCAAAACATAACCACCATCAAAAGAAAAAATAGACAAAAGATTTGGATAGACATTTCATCAAAGAAGTTGTATAAATGGCAAATAAACACACACAAAAAAATGTTCAACATCACGGGTCATCACAGGAAATGCAAATTAAAACCATAATGAGATGCCTCTACACCCCTGTTACATTGTCAAAGACAGAAACAAAAAGAAAGCCGACAATACCAAGTGCCGTTGAAGATGTGGAGCACCAGTCGCCGGCGGAAATGCAGAGTGGTACACTTGCGCCAAGTGTCTGGGCGTTTGTAAGAGGGAGAGGCCAGGGATATGCTGGGCGTGTCTTCACCCATCGCACATACACCACCATGTGAACCCATAATCCCACTCCTTGCTATTTATCCAAGAGAGATGAAGGCCTGTGTTGACACAGAAACCTGTACACAAATGTTCACAGCAGCTTTATTCAAAATCAACAAAGGCTGGAAACAACCTAAAGTCCGTCCACCAGTGACTAGATAAGCACACTGCAGGATATGCATATAATGGAGTACTAAACAGCAATAAAAAGGAACAAGCTATTGATACACACAACTGGATGAATCAAGGCATCATGCTAAGTGAAAGAAGCAGACCCAAAAGCCACATACTGTATGACTCCATCTGATATTCTTGAAAAGGCACAATGACAGGAGTGGACAGAGCCATGTTGTCAGGGGATGGGCATGGGGTGGGGACAGACGTACAGACAACAAAGGGGTGTCAGCATGAGGGAATCTTTGGGGGAGATGGAGCCATTTTGTATCTTGACCGTGCTGGGGAATACCCAACACTTTGCATTTGTCAAAACCCAGAGAAATGTACACTAGAAAGAGTAAATTTTGCTGTACATGAATTTAAAAATAAACGTTTAAAAAGTCCTCCTTATTTTGCCCAGATTACCCAGTTCAAATCCACCTCTCATAAAGCCTATTTATCTCCCCTCCTCTAATTTTATGACCATGACACTGAGATCACCACTTTTCCTGTCTTCTCACCTGTATTTCTCCCTCTCTCCCGCCCCACCTCTTGCTCCCGCTCACACACGCACACTCTTGGCGTGTGCACGTGTGCACACACATACACACGCACAGAGTTATCGAAACCCTACCCATCCTTCAAAGCCAGCTCAAGTGCCTCCTCCTCTGAGAAGCCTTCCCTGACCCCTCCTGGCCCCATCAGAATGAATCATCTTTACCAGGCATCCCCTCAGCACTAGTTTGCGCTTCTAACTAGCCCTTCCTTAATCTTGCAGGTTTTCAGTGTTTGCTACTCAGTCCGTCTCCCCTGCTGGACTGCAAACCCCCTGAGGACAGGGACCAGGTCTTCCATTCCACGTTTCTCCCGCTGCCCCTTGGCACAGTGCCAGGCACACGGTGGGTGCTCTGTGACCACTGTGGAGTGGCTGAGGGCAGGTGCAGGCGGTGGGGGCCAATGCCAAGAGAGGCAGGCTGGCAGGGCTGGGGCTGGCAGAGCTTGGAGGAGGGTATCAGAAGCTACTAATACAGCTCTGCTTCCTCTCTTGCATAAGCAGCACAACTATTGCTTAAACCTCCAAGTGCTGGAAGTGACCTCAACCCCCATTCCAACATGAGGTCATGCAATTTACGATGGAGCATTTCGGAGGATGCTTTTGCTTCTTCGGCGCCACCCAGCACAGTTTCCAAGCCCCAAGGAGGACAGATGCTCAGGACACACCTGTTGATGGACTGGAACCTGTCTTATCATACGGGTGCTGACATTTCTTCTCACTTCCAGAAGGCGGGCCTTCTTTTCAGCAATAGATTAGGTCCATCTGATCTGAAGACAATTTCATTATGTAGAACTACAGGGTAGAGGCACAGCCTACACATAGGGACACTCCAGGACTGGGTTGTTCCCAGCATATCCCTGGCCCCGCCCTCTTACAAACTTAAAACTTAGCCTGTCCAGAGTTTAAGGACCATTTATTTGATAGGCACTTGTATAGTTTAGTATGTGCCATGTAAAAAACTAAGCATATTACAAATATTAACTAATTTAATCTTCACATTAACCATATGAAGTTGGTTCTATTAATATTTTCCTCAACTTGCGGAGGGGAGAGTAAGACACAGTGCAGTTAGATAGCTTGCCCAAGGCCACATAGCTTGGTAAGCTGCAGAAAAGGGATTCAGACCCAGGCAGGCGGGCTATAAAGCTATACTGTCCAAACACTAGCCACCACCCACATGTGGCCATTGAGCCCTTGAAGAGCAGCTCGTCCAAAGTGAGATGTGCTGTTAAGTGTAAAATGCATGCCAGATTCCCAACACTTTGTATGAAAAAATATAAACTATCTCATTAATATATTTTTTTACTATTGATGGCACATTTTAACGATAATATTTTAGACATAGTTGTCTGATATATTATTAAAATTCATTTTACCAATTTTTTTTTTAAGATTGTATTTATTTATTTGACAGAGAGAGAGAGCACAAGCAGGGGGAGCGGCAGGCAGAGGGAGAAACAGGCTCCATGCTGAGCAAGGAGCCATCATGATGCAGGACTCCATCCCAGATCATGACCTGAGCTGAAGGCAGACGCTTAACCGACTGAGCCATCCAGGTTCCCCTCTTTTTATTTTTTAAATGTGGCTCCTAGAGAACTTAAAATTACATATGTGGCTTACATTATACTCCTGTTAGGCAATACAGCTCTGGGGTCTGTGCTTGTGGCCACTACTCATCTTCCCCTGCCCCAGCCTCAGGGGAGCAGCCTGTCCTTCACACCTGCTCATTCAGCTGGTACGTGATGGGGAGCCTGGCAGTAACTCCCACAACTCCCCATTCCATCTCCTCCAACAGCTCAGACAAGGCCCCTTCCCACCCCACATCTCTCAGCCTTGCCTCCAGCTCTGGAGATAGCTTATCTTTACCTCCTGCCAGCAGGAATCCCTGAATGGCAAGGTGGGGAAAATCCCTCCCTCGTTGCCTAGGGCAATCCCCACCTGCTGCATGTGGGAGAAACTGAGGCCCAGGACCACGTGGAGGAAGCAGAAGCCCTAGAAGTGCCATTTCCCACCCACTATAGAAACCTCCTCCAAAGCAGCCCTAACAAGCTCTATCTACATCATCCTACATCATGAAATTCCATATAGGTCTATGTAGTGCTACAGAGTGAAACTGACTTCACATCACATGGACCCGATCCATATTACTGCAAAGAGGGCCTGCCTTCTGGCGGTGAGAAATGACAGCACCCTGAGGGAGGGACAGGTTCCAACCCGCTATTCCCCCTCTGCTAAGACACACACAATATCCACAATATAGGCAAACTCAGTACGTAATAAGTCAGGGTGTATCCAACCTCCGAAACCAGACACGGCTCCCAATGTGGCCAGAGCGCCACAGAGTCTACCAGACTAGGGTTCTTGATGCAGACCCCGCCACACCACTGGCCCACACAGGCTCAGGGTGGGAAGGGCAGGAGGAAGAGTCAGCTTGACCTGGGTTCAAACTCCAACCCCAGAATTAATCTCTGTGATTTTCCTCCTCTTTTGTAGAGGTTGAAAAACAAAACAAAAACAAACCAGCAAACCCTATCTCACAGGGCTGCCATGAAAATTAAACAAGGTGATATAGGCAGAAATGTCTAGAACTGGCACCTGATAGGCACACAATAAATGCTCGTTTCCCTTCCCCTTCCTTCATCAACCAA
The DNA here is from genome assembly GCF_003265705.2 of Callorhinus ursinus. Lineage (NCBI taxonomy): Eukaryota > Metazoa > Chordata > Mammalia > Carnivora > Otariidae > Callorhinus > Callorhinus ursinus. The sequence goes on along the minus strand of NW_027397136.1, from coordinate 4,104,618 downwards.
AACCCAAGTTTTCTCCCCCAAGAACTGAGATAGTAAGTTCCTATTCTATACATACTTAAATGCAGGAGTTTATATTTAAAACTATTTGAGTTCATCTTAAGATAAGTATACATATTTAACATTACTCAACGTCAAGGAATTTTTTAATGGCTAAAAATTGAACACAACTTACAAAAATGTTTGGTAGGGGACGCCTGGGTGGCTCGGTCAGTTAAGTGTCTGCCTTCGGCTCAGGTCATGATCCCAGGGTCCTGAAATCGAGTCCTACATCAGGCTCCCTGCTCAGCGAAGAGCCCGCTTCTCCCTCTGACTGCCACTACCCCTGCTTGTGCTCTCTCTGACAAATAAATAAATAAAATCTTAAAGAAAGTTTGGTATTGTGTAGTTAAAAAAATTAAGGTGTATCCATGTAAGATAATCTTACCCAGATCCTTATAATTATGGCTTTAAATTATTTTTTATGATACAGGATATTACTAGATAGTATTCAGTAAGAAAAAAAAACAGGATACAGTGTAATTGCAATTATGCTAAAATACATAAATTTATTTGCATGAACACAAATTTGGAGGGATATATACCAAAATATTAACCGTGCTCATCCCTGGGTTGTGGCATTGTGTACCATTTTTTCTTCTTTAATTTATAAAGGTTTTCTACAGTGAGCACATATTAATCTTAACAGGAAAAAAATGGTTTTTCATCTCCCATTTCTGCTTAATCTCAGCATTTAGACAATTAAGATGATTTTGAACCCTGGCTCTGTCCTCCTTGCTTGCTATCCTAGACACCCACAGAACTGATGAGAGGACGAAGCCAAAATGAGAATTCCGTGGCCTGTCACCAGAGACCTCCCCCACCCACAGCGACGTGAGCTCAGGACGAGCAGCCAGGGTAGCCTCTCAACCAGCTACAAATTCATCTTACTGCTGCAGCAGCCCGATCCTATTTATTTCTCTTGAACCCAAGAAAAATGAGACTCCAAGTCCTTACTAAACATTCTGCGAACCTCAACTAGATGTTTCCAGGAGTTGGTAGGGTGACTGTGTTGGCCAGCAGTTCTCTCAGTGCCATTTTGGAGTCCCCTACTCAATAAGCAGCTTACTAGCCTGGGGCACCTGGGTGGCTCAGTTGGTTAAGTATCTGCCTTCGGCTCAGGTCATGATCCTGGAGTCCCGGGATCGAGTCCCAGGATCGAGTCCCACATCGGGCTCCCAGCTCAGCGGGGAGCCTGCTTCTCCCTCTGACCCTCTCCCCTCTCATGCTGTTTCTCTCTCTCTCTCTCCCCGTCTCTAATAAATAAATAAATAAAATCTTAAAAAAAGAGGCTTACCAGCCTGCCATTTCCAGATCTTGCCACATTAAGGAAAAATGGTAACAACGGATATCATTTTGCCACCTCTCCCTCCCCCTCTGATTTGGCAGGGCTGATGTGTAAAAACCCGGCCACCGGAACTCACCAAAGGCAAGTCGGTGCAGGGTCTCCCTTCTCCCAAAGCCTGCTCCTCTTCTCCTGAGCCCTCTCAACAAGTCCACTCTTCGTTCCCAGAGAGAAAGGCAAGAGAAGTGTGCTCTGCCTCCAAAAACGATCCACCACATGCTTCAAGCAGGAATCTCCCCCTGCCTGTCCTGGTTGTCTTATTGCTCTGTTACTAAAAAAAAAAAAAAAAAAAAAAAAAAAAAATCCTTTTATGTTGTCCAGCTGACCCAGGCCTGTTGCCTCCCCACCCAGAGCTCTGCCTACTGAACAAATTGCCTCCCTCGTCAACTATTACTCAAGGCTCAAAGCCAAGATGGAGATCAGCCAGGAAGAAACAAAACTAGCCTTTTATCCTGGCCAGGACAATTCACGAAGACCTCTCAAGGGCTTTAAGGGAAGGGGAATTCATGGTTCTGGCAGGGGTGAGCTTGGCATGAGCTGACGCGGGCACACACCACAATACCTCTGCTGGTAAGACACAAAGCAGACAGCTCCACCAAATAATGGGCTCTAAGCAGCTCAGGTTTCACTCTAAGCAAAGGGCACCCTGGGAAGAAGAGGCCCACCCTATGTGTCATCAGCCCTCCCCATCAGCCCTTTGCACTGCCCCCAACACCCTGCCTTTCCTTCCAGCCGGATATGCAATCTCATCCCACAGGAGGGTCACCCTGCCTTAGCACAGCTCCCATTTCCTGCCCCTGGTGACTCCTCTGAAGTCTATTGTTCCCATGAAGTTTGGGTCAAAGGAAGCCAGGTCCCCACCCACGGGGGCCCGCCCACCCTCGGCACAGTGATGGAGCTGGCCCACACTACCAGGAGCCGGGCCCATCCTCCTGCCTTTCCAGGGGCCTGCCGGTATTAAAGGCAGGAGGGTGTGGGCACCCATCTTAGGGACTGGAGTTCCAGCAGAAACGTTCCCAAAGATCCAATTGCTACCAGCTGAAGGTTCCAGGACCATATCACCTAGGAGGTGATTAGAGTCCCCCTACTATCTAAATGGAGAAACCAAAAGCAAGGGGAGAACTGTCATTCAGAAGAGGTCAAGGCAAAGCTGGAATTAGAACACAGAGTTGGAGACAGCATTGCCCAGTAACAAAGCCCTGCCCCCACCTCCACCTGGGCCCCTGAGCTGGTTAAACCCCCGGGGGAAGGAGGGGGGCACGGGAGAGCAGCTGTTCAGCTCCAATTTCAGAGCTTTAAAGGGAGCTGTCGCCCCAACCCCTGCCAACAAAGGGTCATGGGGGGCAAAACAAGACAGGCAAGGTAAAGCCACCCTCACAAGCCCTGAATTTCCCACTGCCCCCAGACTGACCTCGACTACAGGAAAGGCCACAGAGCAAAGCTGGTGACCCATGTCCTCCACTTGCACTGAGGAGGAGAGGAGCCGCTGATTAGGCAACAGGTATCACTCTGTGCCCGTCACCAGTGCAAGACTCCAGAATGGAAGTCGAGGGACGTTGCGACATTCGCAACCCAGGAGATCTAGAAAGATAAGCAGACCCTTCTCCACCTGGCGGAGTAATGTACAAACCAGTGAGGCAAAAGGAGGGTGCATTTAAAGACCCCCAGAGGGCCCCTTCCAAAGTTGGCATTCTCAGATTCTACAGTTCTGTGCTTTCTGCTGGGACAGAGGGGAGTATTTCTGCCTCCTATCTGAGCCACAAGATGGGAGATGTCACCAAGCCAGACCGGTCCAGCCTCCACACCTCTTAGATGAAGGTGCCTAGGGGCTCTGAGCATTGGGATTCAGAGAAGAGGAGACAGAATGTGAAGTGAGAACAGAATGGACTCTAGTCCCAGCTCTGTGACTCCCTGGTTGTGCAATTTTAAGCAAGTTACTGTCCCACTAGTTTCCCTGTCTCAGCTTCCCTGTCTTCAAAGATTTTTATTTATTTGTCAGAGAGAGCACAAGCAAGGGAAGTGGCAGCCAGAGGTAGAAGCAGGCTCCCCACTGAGCAAGAAGCCTGATGCAGGACTCAATCTGAGGACCCTGGGATCATGACCTGAGCTGAAGGCAGATGCTTAACCAACTGAGCCACCCAGGAGTTTCCTGAGGGAGTTAGATACTAAAATCAGAGTGTCCAATAACGTTCAGCAGGTTCATCCTGGGGTCAAGGCAAAACTGGAGTTAGAGCAAAGAAGTTGCAGACCCTGTGCTCCCAGGACAAAGCCCTGCCCCCACCTCCACCTGGGCCATCAGCTACCCTGGTTCCTAAGGATGAAGAACATCATACAGGGTCTGGCCTATGGCAAAGGCTCAACTCATGTTTGCTAAGTAAACACAAATGAACAGGGCAGGGTTTGTCAAAGGGTGTTCAGAGAAGTTCTTAGGAAAAAAAAAAGAGGTTCCATGCTGAAATACACTTAGGAAACACTGCATATTGAGTCTGAACGGGCCATACAGTATGCTGGGTACTTGGCAAACACCGAATTTTCACAACAAACGTTTTAGAGAGATATTAATTATCCCCCTCCCATATTACTCATCAAGAAACTAAGCCTGAGGGCCTTAACAATTTTAAGTGACTGTCGGGATTTGCACCCAGGTATGTCCAGCCCCAAATCTGTATATTTTCTATTCCATCAATGCTGCCTTGAGACCCGATGCCGTCAAAGTCCTGGCCACATGCCCAATCTAAGCAGGTGAGAGGGTGAGGTGGCTCTCACCAGAACACCTGCATCCTCGGGGTGCATGGAGGAACAGCTACCAGCCCCCGCCCCTGAGAGTGCCTTGTTTCTTCCTTCCAATTAGTCCTCAACATTATGCCTCCATCTCCTTGTTGTGGGAATGAAGAAAGAACTCTGTGCCTAATCTGCCTGTGTCCCTCTACCAACACCATCACAGGCTATGTCACTTCTGCCAATCTCCTGGACAGTCATGGCTCCCTCCCTGCCCAGTTCCTGCCTCTAAAATATTTCAAATGATAAAACCCTAAGTGGAGAAAGAAAAAAAAAAAAGCAAAACAGAAAGGAAGAGATGGGGAAACTGAAGACACCCAGAAGTGTCTTCCCACAGGTCAACTAGCAAATCAGAGGCAGCCCTTCCCTCCCGGCCTGCACTAAAGCATGTGCGCAGTTACTCCCTTTCCCTTCCCACAGCCAAGTGGAGAGTAATCTAGCAAGTTGTAAAGAATCAGATTCTTCCATCTGACTACTGGGTAGCTAGCTCCAAGAAAAGCTGGACCAGCTGAAAATAGTCCAGGCTGGTAGACATCCATCTTCTTTGTCCTTGGGGCCAACTTGAAAAGCACTGGTCACACACCCCTGAAGATTCAAGACAGCCTGGAACCATCCCCAGTTCTCGCGATCAACAACCCATCCCATCACCGCTAGACAAAGATCTCAACTTCCTTTAGCCTTCTACCAGCTTGCTCTCTCAACTGTTTCAGGCAAGAACAGAACCCACTCGCCCTCAGAAAGACAGCTGCCTGGAGGAGGCAAGTGTGGACAGCTTCCTTCCAGCTCTGCCCAGTCCAGGGCGAATGGAGCCTGGGGACCACACACTCCAACCACCACAGTCCAATTATCACTGCACACATACAAGAGAGACAGAGAAACACGGTCTCTTGCCCATGGTCATGCAGGCAGGAAAAACAGTCATGCCCGAAACCAACATCCTCACAGAGAAATACACACATACAGACGTGGTACTGCACAAGAACTCAGAGACACTCAGACTTTCAGACAGACAGCACTCTCCTCGAGTGGAAATACACTCACGTTCAACACAAACAAATACGCCTACTGGCAGCCAAAGTGAGTCATATGTTAACAGGTATCACCCTCACATACACCCAAAGCTAGGGACCCGGGACGGTCAGGCGGTCACATGAACTCATTGGACAGTCACGGAATCCCCCTTTACACACATGTGCACGGAGGCTGTGTCCCTGGGAAAGGCGCACTTCGGGTCTGGGAGTTCTCCTCCCTCGGGCTGGTCCTCACCGTGGAATACGACAGGCTTCTCAAGCCCCGGGGAGCTGGGCACCCTCCGGAGGGATCTCCTCCACTTTCGCAAAGCCTCAGCATTTCCACCAGCCAATACACTACCTCCAAGGCTCGCTTTTCCAAGTCGGAGAAGGGCCCGGCAGAAAAGAGGCATGGGCGCTGGGGCCCTTCGACCGCCGCCGCTCCCGCTTCTGGGCCTTTCAGCGTCCGGGACCCACTTCCCGCGAAGCCCCTTGCATCCCCCCACCCCACACCCAGCCCCAGCCCGAGGTCCGCGCCGCCTCCACGTGCCGCGAGAGCTCCTGACGCCCGGCCCGACGCCGGCCCTCTGGCCAGGTCCTCGAGTCCCCGCGCCGCGCCGCACCCTTACCGGTCCCAGGGTGCGGGAAGGTGGGGCGGAGGCGCTAAGCCAGCTCCACGGGCTCCGCCGCGCGCGCCAACTCGTCGCCGCGGCTCCGCTAAGCTCCCGGGGGGCGGCGACGGCACTGCGGGACGACAGGGGGCAGCGCGCGGAGCCTCGCGGCGGCCCGGACCACCGGCCGGGCAGGGAGGAGGGCGGGCGGCGGCCGGAGCCCACCCCGCGCCGGCCCGCACCCGCTTCGCCGCCGCCGGGGGCTGGCGCGCCGAGCCGAGCGGAGCGGAGCGCGCCGAGGGAGGAGTTTTCCCAGAATGGGACTGACGGGAAAGCACGGGAGCTCCCTATTCCTGGAGGAGTGAGTCAACGGGCGAGAGGAAGGGAGCTCCGGGGCCAGCGGCGGAAGGGAGGGCAGCGGGGGCGCCGGCCGGGCCGAGAGGTCCGGGGCGGGAAGGGCGAGGGGGGAAGAAAAGAGCGGCGGCGCACGCGGCCGAGGGGCCCGCGCTGCGGGGGGGGTGGGGGGGGGAGGACGCGCGAGGCGGGGCGGCGGCGGCGGCGGCGGCGGCGGCGGCGGGGCGGGCGCCACTCACCTGGGGGACGCGGCCGCGGGCGGCGGGAGCCGGGAGCTCGGGCCCTGCCCGCCCCCTGGCCTGGAGTTTGAAAGGAGGAAGCCTGGAATGTGCGGAATGAGGGCTGGTATGAGATGCGCGCAGCTGAGGGAGGGAGGGAGCCGGAGGGAGGGACGGCCCTGCCCCCGGCCCCTCGGGGAGGAGACTGGGCCGCGGGGGGAGGGGGCGGCCGGGCGGGGGCGGGGCCGGCGGGGGAGGGGAGGTGCGCGCGCGGCGGGGCGGCGGGACGGCGGCCGGGCGGCGCGGACCCCTCGGCTCGGACGCGGCCTCCGCCGCTCCCCGGCGCCCAGACGTTCCCTTGGATCTCTCGGCCGCGACTCTCTTCGTCCTCCCGGAGCCCCCCGGTTCCTGCCTCTCCTGGCCGAGTCTCCGACTGTCTTTCCCAGGAGCTGAAAACCTTCCTCATAACCGGGGTGGGGGGGTGTCCTGTGGGTGGCCCTGCCACCCTCGGCGTCCCTGCCACCCTCGGCGTCCCCGGCCGGCGCCGCTCCGCACAAGTCCCTGGGAGGCCGGGGAAGGGGCGGGCGCCCGACGCGCAGGAAGGGCTGCTCCCTTCCCCGCGGCTCCCACCAAAGGACACTCGCTCCAGGGAACCAGGAAGCAGGAACTCGCGGGCTCTAGTCCCAGATCCGCCGCCAGTGCCCCCACGCGTGCCCTCCCCGGCATTGGTCCTTTCGGTCGTTGTCTGTCCCTTGAGGATCTGTCCCTACCAAGAGCATATATAAAGCACATGGGGAGAGGAGACTCTTATGTGAAGTCCGTGTGGCACGGGGAGACACCTTCTGGGCTCAGTAACTCAATGAATATTTATCCAACATATATTGTGTGTCCCCTAGATGCTGTGAAAACAAAAATGAAAATAAGACCTCAGCACCTGCCCTCAAAGAGCTTAGCTGTAGCTGGGAAGACTCCGTATGTAGAAGAGCATTGCCACAAAGTGGGAGACTGGGTTTGAAACGAACGTACCAGATAGTTTACTCTCTTGTTGGGGAGAGGGGTGCTGGAAACGCACTGGGCTCCTTTTTGGAAGTGTTGAAAACACATTGGCTTAAAGCAGTGTTATCACATACCTCTCTGTCTTTCACCTTGTTGGGAGGCTGAAACCAAAGGACTTTTGGCTTTTTCCAAAAATCAGATCCAACCTGGAGGGAGCATTATCACTTCACCTTGTATTGCCGTGGCTGTCCAGATCGTTATCTCCCTTACCAAACAGAAACTTCTTTGAAGACAGAGTAAACGTCTGATTTATCTTATCTTTCCCCCAGCACCAGCTTGGTGCGTGGGATAGATAAGCTCATAATAAATGTTGAATAAATGGAAACCAAAAAGCTACCACAGAGGAGATTGAAAAGAAAGGGCTATACATGCCAAAGTTATTTCCAAGAGAGGTGCTCCAAAGGTGTTTTGAGCAATGACAGCATCACTGGACGAAATATCCAGTCTCATAAGGTGAAGACTTTGAGGGAAGCAGCTCTGATTTGATTACATAAATTCTGGTATGCTTATTAAATAATGAGTCACATCAGGGCTTGGTCACACCTCATATACATGAAAAGACTGCAGGGCAGTATATAGGCACCAAAGGAAGTACAAACTAAACAATGGCTATCTAATGCAATAATTATTTGTTGAGTGTCTATTGACTTGGAGCACCATACTAGGTGCAAGGGACAGGTCACTACCCTCAGGAAGTTCACAGTTTAGGTGGGAAGACAATTATACAGAGCTCACAGGGAACCCAAGGGAAGGAACAATGAACTCTAAGTTACAGGGGCGACATTTGCTCCAGCCCTCGAAGGATGAGAACTTACCAACTCAAGGGTGGAAGACCCACAAAGGTATAGCAGCATGTACACACAGGGTGTTTAGGAAAAGTCTTGTAAACTGGCGTGCTGGAAGAATAGATTACAATAAGTGGGTGCCAGCTTGTGAAGATCATCCTATCCCACGCTCAAGAGTTTGGGCATCGGAAAGGCCATTTTGACACAGGTGTGACATAATCAGTAGGACCATTAGAAAGACCCCTCTGGCCACGGTGTTGGGCTGGATTGGAGAGTCGGAGTGCCCAAAGCTCAGGCCGTGCTCCTGAGCTTGACAAGGGAGAGGGTCTCAGAAACAGTCCCCAGGCAAAATCAACAATTGGTAACTAGGTTGGCTGTGAGGGTGAGAGAGGAAACAAAACTCACTAAGCTTTGACAACTGAACAATCGGTGGTACCATTCACGGAGATAAGAATTCAAATGCAAGGAGAAATAGGTTAACTGGGAGCTGAGTCCAGCCAAGGTTCAGAGGGTTTAGAGGAACAGGGTCCAGAGCGGAGACAATAAAGCAACCTTGGGAGTGTCACGTCCAGCCCAGATTGCTGAGAGGAAATTCGGAGATCGGGTTGGCTAATTCCCTCCAAATCTTAACTAGCCGAGACCCTAAATGATACAGGCTGGAATAGCGTGCCTTCAGGAGCTCAGACTCCTGGTCCACACCCTCACAGGCTTCTAGAGAGCTCTGCGCCTTCAGGAATCTCATTTCCCAAGCTGTCGCGGTCCTTCTGGCTATAGTTATCAGACATAGAAATTCTGAAGGTTCAAGACTGACTGATTTTACACACATGCCTTTCTGAAGGGACAGGACCCTCTTTCAGTGACCCTCAGGAATGAATCTGTTGGTGGAAGTATTGCATCTGTCCGAATCAAGCTCGAAGAGATGCATATGGGTCCCCTCAAATGACACCATATAATCCACAGCTCAACTCACTTCTTAGTGAAGCAGACCACCCCACCCAGTCCTACAGCTACATCTCAGCCAGGCTTCATGGTGAGTGGTGCCGGGCGGGGGGGGGGGGGGGGGGGGGGGGGGGGGGGGGGGGCGGGTGGGGGGGGGGGGGGGGGGGGTATTTGTGTTGTCTATACTCCAAAATTACAGTCAAAAATTATATTAATTACTTTTATCACGTGTAGTTTGGTATTATTTCCACTCCCTTAATAAATTTTTTTTTCCAACCTGCATGGTCATAGTTAAATTATCTGTATGTTTTAAACAAGTTCAACCACATCTATATGATGGAATTCTTTTCAGTTATTACTAACAAGATTTTTTAAAGTAAAACAAACATTGTTCATGATGTAAATGGAAATACAGATTCCAAGAGCAGTATATGTGGGATGATACTGTTTTTGAAAAATAAATTTAAAAGTATTTTAGAGTGATTACCTCTGACATGTTGAAGATTAACGGGATTTTTTAATTTTCTCATTTTCATTCTTTTTTTAAAGATTTCATTTATGTATTAGAGAGAGAGAACGTGGGCACAAGCAAGAAGGGGGAGGTGTATGGGCGAGGGAGAGGGAAAAAGAATCTCAAACAGACTCCTTGCTGAGTGCAGAGCCAGACTCCCGCCTCAGTCTCCCCACCCTGAGATCATGACCTGAGCTGAAACCAAGAGTCAGGCGGTCAACGGCCTGAGCCACCCAGGTGCCCTCTCATTTTCATTCTGTATTTTTTTATTGAAGTAGAGTTGACACACAATGTTACATTAGTTTCAGGTGTTATTCTTTATATCCTTCATTCTTCTGCATTTTATTCTTCTGCCTCCTATATGCAACAAACTTGTACTTTTACAGTGGGGGAGAAAGTGTGACTAGTACTGTATATCTAACCCTTCCCTAATTTCACCACATCTTTTTTTAAAAACCACCCGCAACTGAATTTAATGGCCTAATAACAAGTTGCCAAAGAGAGAATCATTCCCTAGCCGCTAGGTAAAAGGCACTTTTCAGATATCTCCAAAGCATGCCCCCCGCCCGCCTGCAACGCTGTTATGGGACTGAGTTCCTCCTGTGGTTGTGGTCCCCCAGCACTCAGGTTCCTTTTCCTTTTTCAACCTCTCCATACTTCTGTTTGCTTTTCCTTAAGACTTCTCACTCCATATCAACCGAAGTGCATCTTTGTGTTCTGAAGAACAAAGCAGAACTTTACCAAAGGTGTTTGCAGTCTTTATCAAATAAAAGCAGCCTTTAATTTGATAAACGGAATATTAGTTCTGTTCTCTCTTTGTCAAAGATAAATGTGAAAGAGGATTGACTCTAAGTCTATCTAGGGAACTAAGGAGATGCTATGGACTGAATTGTGTCTCCCCCAAATTCACACGTTGAAGTCCTAATCCCCAGTACTTCAGAGTGTGAGTGGATCTGGAGATAATGTCTTTAAAGAGGTGATTAAGTTAAAAAAGAGGTCTTTAGGGGGGCCCTCATCTCAGCTGACCAGTGCCCTTATAAGGAGAGAGATCAGGAAGGACACAGACCACTCACAGAGGGGGGCCACGCGCAGACACAAGGCGGCCGCCATCTGCAAGCCAAGGAGAGAGGCCTCAGGAGAAACCAAACATGCCAACCCCTTGATCTTTGTCTTCTAGCTCCCAAAACTGTGAGAAGTCAACTTCTGTTTAAGCCCCCCAGTCTGTGGTATTTTGCTATGGCAGCCCTGGCAAACTCATCCAGTGTATTTACAGGCTGAAACAAACCACTGGTTTCCAGAGGCTAGCGCTTGGGGCCTTCCCCACCCAACTCTCACCTGCAAGTTTCTCTGAGGTTCCCAGGGGATCTTTAGGTTCAGATATCCAAGACTTCCAGAAAAAAAAAAAAAAATCGAAAGGAAGGAAAAGCTTTCTGCGGTCTTATTCAGCTACAGATTTCATTTGCAGTAGCTACAGATTCAATATTTTGAAAATTAACATAAGTCATTATGACCTTACTGGGCACCTAAACCATCTGGGTTCAAATAACAGCTCAGGCGCATGCTGACTGTAACCTTGGGCACGCTTAGACCGTGAGCCCCATGTCCTCATCACTCATTTTCCCACTCCACATTTATTGAACACGGATGACGTCCTTGGCACTGTGCTAGGGAAGCACCAAGGAGAAACAGAGAAAAATCCCCATCCCTGCCCCTCGAGATACTAACGGTCGAATGAGGGAGCTAGACAAGGAATTTCCACATGAAGCATTCTTTATCTGCACTGTCCAGCATGGTAGGCACTAGCCACTTGTGGCCACTGAGAACTTGAAGTGTAGCTAGCTGGACTGAAGAACGGAATTTCATTTTGATTAATTTAAATGTAAATAACGGCACACAACTAGTGGCTAAGGTGTGGGACAGCGTGGCCATGGACCACCCTCCAGGCGCCGCTTAGCAGGCCGGCAGAGAACACTTGCAGAGCTAAGGGAAGCATTCAGGGCCATGGGAGCACCCAGTGTAAAGCTGTCACGTTGTGGTAGTGACTGAGTGTGAAGAGTGAAAAAGAAGAGGATTAAAATAGGTACCACGGGTCCCTGGAACACTGCATATCCTCAAAACACACTGATACAATTTTTTTTCTCCCCCTCCTCCCCTGATAAAATTTCTTAATGTGCAAATTGTCCATACAGAGGGAGTTAATTAAAAACACCGGTACTTCCCACAGTGAAATACTGTGGAGCGTAAACAAGGATGAGGAAGGTGTGCATTTACTGATAGGGGATTGTCTCCAGGGTATAGTAAGCAAGCTGTCAAACTGAGTATATAGTATGCTATACATATTTTGTGCACAAAGGTTGGGGACTTACAGATGCATTTATTTTTGCATAACGAAATATTAGTAAGATACACTAGAAGGAAACTAAAAAGAGTTAACTACAGGAGGGGAACAGGGCAAGGGAAAAAGAAGGGGACAGATATGGGCAGATGCTTTCATTGTAGTTTTTAAAGTTTCTTTTAAACCATATGAAATTATTAATATTTAGAATTCGTGTCTCTATATATCTGATACAGAACAACATAAAATTGATTCAAGACAAAATGAGGACATATTTTTTAAGGCCAAATTTCTATCTTATATGGATGTAGTTTGTCCTGATGTACATGTATACCCTAGAAATGACATATTCACCCCATTTTTAAAATCTCGATCTAATTCCTAGCCCTCCTCTGCCTGCCACTCTCCTCTCAGATCATTCTTCCTCTTTAGCCTTCCCGCCCCCAGACTACAGAAAAGTACTGGTGCTTTTTGAATCTTTGAAAATCATAAGGGACAGAATCTGGGTAGATAGTACCTAACTAGATGTTAAAACTCTGAGGCTTGAGAACCAGCATTTTAAACCAAAACGTGTATTAAATGGTGGTAATAGATCAGGAAATTTCCCACTCCCACCTTGGCCCCCACCAGCTTTGCCCTTTCTGGGGCTTCCTCTCTTTTCTTGCCCTCCAGACTCTTGGGCCATAGTCCTAGAACCTTGTGAAAGGAGCTTGGACCTGATGGACCAAAAGAGCCAAAAAAAATCAGGGAGGCCCATTTCATAGTTGAAGTATTTCCAAAATTTCCACTAACATCAGGGGCATTTTTTGCCTAAGCTGTTCCTTCATGTAGAAATAGAGATATGGGTACAAAGTAAGGAATGTGAGGTCAGGTCAGGGCTGACACTAGAACCTGGATGTTTAGTTTCCCAGTTAAACTATTCTGTTTTTCTTTCCTCTCATTATAGGCCCTGGAAAACCATCTAGAATTTCTTTCTGAGTGTATATAAACCATTTTCTATAACTGCATGGCTAAAAATGTCATCTTAAATGTATCACTCCATTTTAAAAGGATGTTAGTAAAAGTGATACTGATATTTGCCACAATCCTATACCAAGTGCCGGCATTTTACTTGGAATACCTCTACTGGCTTCTAAACTCCAGAAGTATTACTGTTCTCAGACCTTCAGAAGAGTCACACCGAAGCACAAGTGTGCTTTGTAAATACGTGATAACATGGTCCAGGTGTTGAAGTCACTGAGCCCTTTGTGACTTCCTCCTCTGGATTACAGAATCTGTGCTTTTCATTTTAATGCACTTGTAATGTGCATCCTCAGTCGGTAGGTGGTGCCACGAACCCATCTGTGGTTTAATTAAGGCTTGCCTAAATTCTGAGCACCAATGGCAAATCCTTCATTTATTGTGGTATCCCTGGCTTTTTGCAGATGAGAGGAGTTTGTGAGACTTTTAAGGAATATACATTGACTATGACAACTAGGCAACTAAAGCGGGGAGAGAAGGCAAAATGATCAATAGGCAATTGATCAAGAAATGTGTCTGAGGGGTGGGACAGGATCTGGCCAGTCCCTGGCAAGCCCCTAGCTGAGTTTCACATGGGGAAGATGAAAACAGGGCTACAGATGGAGGGAAGCAGCCTTTAGGCATATGGCATGAGTACTTATGCGCGAGCCATTATATCTAGATGGGGAGCTGGAAGCTGAGGAGAAGGGCAGCTTGCAACTTCCCAGGGATTTCTCAGTGGAACAAGATATCTCCAGTGGTTGGGGAAAAGCAGCCCAGAGGTCCTGCACTTCCTCAGCACCAGATCCTGCCTCTCCCACATCGTGCACTCCTGCCATTCCAGAATCTCCCACCAAAGACATTCAGAATCTGCCCTCTCCAGTTGCTTAGCTTAAGCATCCGTGGTCCTTTCCTGGGATCTCTGGCACTCCTCCCAGCATTATCTTCAGCTATGAAAGGCAAGATGCTGTCCAGAAGGTAACCAGAGAGTTCAATTCCAAATACAAGTAGAGGAATTCCACATTGTTGTCTGCATGAGTGGGGAGAACCATATGCAAGAACTGAAGATCATATAGTTTGAAACCTCTCAATGTATAGAGGAGGAAAGAGGCGCATGGCAAATCACCAGCAGAAAAGGGTTCAAAACCCTGGGATTTGGCCTCAATCAAACTATTGCTTTATTTCTGTACCTATAATGCTGTCTAAAGGCATTTAGATTGATGCTAGTTGTGTGATCTGCTAAACTTCTGATCAAAAAGAACCTTTTGTAGGCCTGTTTTAGATTTTTAAAAACCACTTGCTGGTATCTTTCATGTTGATGCCCATTGAAGCACTGATATTACTCCTGGTCACTGAAAAGTATACAAAAAATTGTGTCATAAATAATCTGTTTAGCCAGCCGTCCACCTTAGCCAAAAAGAACCATGTGAAAAAGAAAAACCAAGCCCTAAGAACTCTGACTCCAGCTCTCATCCTGATTTTTACGCTCTTCCTGGTTCCTTCCATGTGACTCATTTTCACTATGACACTGATAAGAGCAGGAAGGCCTAGTAAAGATTTGTGAACACATAATTTTTTTCAACTTGTCTCTGTGAGGTAGCTCTAAAATGTGAACACTCAGAGGCAAGAGACAGGGTCTATTTCAGTTTTAGATATTGAATCAGTAAGTGATGCCAACAAAGATCCAGGAGGGGTGCCTGGCTGGCTCAGTTGATAGAGCACATGACTCTTGACCTCAGGGTTGTGAGTTCAAGCCCCACGCTGGGTGTAGAGCCTATTTAAAAATAAATCAAATAAAAAAAAATTCAAAAGGAGATGTCCCTAAAAAAAAAAAGATGATGATGATCCAGGAGGCTGACTAGTGCAGGTATCTAGAACAATATAAACCCCACCCTTCTGCGGCCCCCTCTTGGCTCAGTTCTTGGCTCCATCATCTATCTAGAAAATTCTTGGTGTCATGAATATGATGAGACAGACTTCTGAGTCTGCAGACTCCTGCTATCCTGGGATGATAGCATCCTGATTCACAGGATGAAATTCACAGGATGAAAATTATTATTCCAGAACATGACTGCAGGAACTCCCTAAGGGATGGGACTTCGCACAGAAGACTGGCGACACTCACATTTTTATATAAATTATCTTTTATTTCTGTAGCATACAAAAGGTTCCTGGACAGGAACCTTCTGTGCTCTGAACCATTTCTCACCCATATGAAGCTATGGCCCCTAACCAGGTCTGTGAAACCCAGAGAAGTTGAGTGTGTGTGTATATGTGCATGTGTACATATACACCTATATACATGTACACACGCACATATACACACACACATTCGGGGATTACTCCCCAAGGGGCAGGCTGTCGCTCTTCATTGTTCTGGGGCAAAAGCAGAGGAGGCAATTATCCGCTCCTGAAAGCTCTGAGTGAGAAAGTTTGGCACCTGCTGTTTCTCTTATTCACGTGCTAGTTTGCTGTCAAAGCTAGAAAGCCCGATGGCAAAGGCCTGAAGTGCACACAGCGGGTAGCTGTAGTCCAGGGTGAACACATCTTCTGCCACACGTCCAAACTGCATGACTATGTTGTCAGCTAGAAATAGAAAGAAATTAGGACATTAGAACGTAATGGAGCTGTACTGGGGAAAAGCCTACTTACGATACAGGGAAAAATCCTCCAAATAGGTCAGACAATCACCAGATCTCTTTAAAATGGGAAACCTTGAGAAGAATGGCAAGAGGCACTGACAAGAGTGTGTGCTAACCATGAGCCAAGTTTCTATTACTATTCCTCTCAGAGAGCAGGAGACGACCCTGGACTAACATGAAAGGGCCAGAGGAGGGAACAGCACAAGCTCCAAGGGCTAGACATACCAAGGAACCTTTACTGAGTGGGGGCCATTCCATCTACTTCCCAAACAGTGGTTCAGAGGTTTTACTTTAAAACTGCCACTTTAGGGACGCCTGGGTGGCTCAGTGGGTTGAGCGTCTGACTCTTGATTTTGGCTCAGGTGATGATCTCAGGGTCGTGAGATCGAGCCCCATGTGTGGCTCCATGTTGGGCATGAAGCTTGCTTGAGATTCTCTCCCTCCCTCTCCCTCTGCCCCTCCACCCCAAAATACAAAAATAAGTCTTTAAAAAATAAAAATAAATAAATAAAACTGCACTTTAGTCTTTCCAAAGAAATAATTTCTTTCTTAAATAATTCTCCCCTGAATAGAACTTCCTGTCAATGATAGGAAGTGCTCATTTCCCCACCGTGTAAGAACATCTTTCCTCCTATTCCTGCCCAACCCTTCCTGCAGGCTTACGGTCATTCTCGTGGACTATCTGAAAGTTCTTCACAGATGCCTGAGTGACCCGGCCATGGAAGTTCAGGATGTACAACTGGTTGTCATCATTCCAGACTGGGGCCTTATTGTGCAGTTCAATCAAGTTCTCCATGGTTTTCTTTTGCCATTTGGAAAGCAAGCTCTCGCGCTCCTGTTTGATGAGAAAATCATTGCTTTGTACTAAGAACCATAGGAAATCATTCGCTCTCAACACTGTGAGGTAGAAGGTGGAGTAGAGGAGTATTTTCTCCGTTTCAGGAAGGGTACAGCAGGAATAAAGAAAGCCAAAAGTTAAGGCAGATTTTAAAATTCTGATGGATTATCTAGCATTTCTCTTGCAGACTAAGCAGTTTCAAATCAACCACTTTTGCAACTACTCTGCAACTTACCCTGCTGTTCTGCAGTGATCACTCTCCTAAAGAAGAGTATGAGCCATACTCCCAACTTGGGGTTCTCCAAGAATCAATACTTTTCTGTATTGATCTTGTCTGTATTGTATTCTTATCCTTCAGACTCCCTTGCTGATTAAATATGTTCTTACTTACATTTTGTGGCTGAAAGGGGATCCGTTCATGATTCATATTCATCCCTGGAATGATCACAGACATTTTCCTAGGACCTTTAAATCCAAGTACATTTGTTTCCTGGAAGATAGGAGAATAAGGCAGGGACTCAGGAACAGAAAGGAAAAAGAGACCACATTCTTAACACAAGATTTTCTTGGGCATGTAAAATGTCCAAAGATGATGTCAAAAACACCAAAAACGATTTTATTTCTTTACTGCACATAAACAAAGAGAGACAGGGATTCAAAAAAAGAAAAGCAATACTGTACCTCCTTTTAAACCTAATGTGAACACTTGAATTTAAAACAGATTCTATTGGCTTGAAACTTTATTCTTACTCTTGAGTCTTAAGTGAAATTTGAGACAATTGTGAGCAAACTGTCCAAATTTGTCATCATCAATAAATATTTATTTCCCAATGAGGGCATGGCACTATATGATATACAATGAGAATTATAGCTTAATTTACATAGGGCCTGTACCAGGAGGTAAAAAATTCAAATGCCTATGTGCACATAAGGAATATGGTCACCAGTATTGTAATAGTGATGTATGGGGACAGATGGTAGCTATTCTGGTGACGAACATAGCATAATGTATAAACCCATCAAGTCCCTAAGCTGTATACCTGAAACTAATATAACATTGTGTGTTAGCTATGCAAATTAAAAAAATAATACTGTATTATATATATGAAAGTTGCTAAGAGAGTAGATTGTAAAAGTTCTCATCACAAGAAAAAAAACTGTAACCATGGGTGGTAATGGATGTTAACTAGACTTACTGTGATGATCATTTTGCAATATACACATACATAAATTCATTACATTAGGGCACTGAGGTGGCTCATTCGGTTAAGCATCCGACTCTTGGTTTTGGCTCAGGTCATGATGTCATGGGTCCTCAGATGGAGCCTAGCATCGGGCTCCGCACTAAGCGCAATCTACCTGGGGATTCTCTCCCTCTGCCTCTGCCCCACTTACGTGTGCATGTGCACACATGTGCTCTCTCTTTCTCTCTCTCAAATAAATAAGTAAATCTTGGGGTGCCTGGGTGGCTCAGTCGTTAAGCATCTGCCTTTGGCTCAGGTCATGGTCTCGGGATCCTGGGATTGAACCCCACGTTGTGGGGGGGGGGCCCTCCGCTTCTCCCTCTCCCTCTGATCCTCCTCCCCCCTCATGCTCTTCTTTCTCTCAAGTAAATAAGTAAAGTATTTTAAAATAAATAAATAAGAGCGCCTGGGTGGCTCAGTCAGTTAAGCGTCTGCCTTTGGCTCAGGTCATGATCCCCTCTACCCCTCGCCCTGCTTGTGCTCTCTCTTTCACTCTCTCTCTCAAATAAATAAATCTTAAAAATCTTAAAAAAAGAAAGAGAGAGAGAGATCAGTCTACTTTGTTGTAACCTCTGGCCAGTGGGTAAAAGGTGATGAAAGACCAAGTTAATAAAATGGCATTAGGAAAATGAAAGAGCAGGTAAGACAAGAAATGTTAAAAAAAAAAATTGAACCAAACTTGGCAATTTGTAAATGATTAAAACTTGAATATACAGAGAAAAAAGCAACCAGCAACAGAAAAGGAGGGTCACAGAAATAGCAACAAGCTTGGGAGGAAGACCGTGAGTTCAGTGTTGGTTGTTTAAAGTGCCAGCAGAACACCCAGGAAATCAGGGAAAAGACTCGCGAAAAGAGTGCATTATGAGAATGGCACATACATAACAAATGGCTACCAGCTCCTGCCGGATATGGGCCTTCTCTACCAGACCTTGGGCCTTGGTTGGGCTAACACCATGGTCATAAACTGTGAACTTGGTCCCCATGAGGTTGGATCTAGAATCAAAAGGAAAAAGTTACCATTGATGATCCATATTTTTTTCTCCTGCACAAATACAAATCTAGGACAGGTATGGAACAGAATGGAAGCCCATCTGCCTGTTTTCCAAATGTTCATCACCACTGTTTCAAAGATCTCTCATTAAAATTAAAGGAAGGGACTTAGATTTTCATTTAACTTTTTTTTTTTAAGATTACAATATCAATACATACTCATTGTAAAAAAAGATACAGATTGCTCTGAAACTACAGGAATAAAAATATCAGAAAGAATAGGTCAGTGATACAAGGTTGCTCTCACCTGAGTTTGCCAATATAACTTCCCCCTTCACGAGATAAATCTGTTGGATCAATGGAGATAAGGTAGTTGGATGTTTTGCTCTTTTTCCGCTTCCTACCTGCAAGAAGAAATACCTGGAAAAAGAAAAAAATGTCAGTCAAAAATATCAAGAGAACCACCACGGTCTAACTATTCACTTAACAAATGTTTAACAAGTGCCTATCATGTACCAAGCAGTCACTCTTTTGGTCTTTTTTGCTTTTAACAGGCTTAATTCACCCTCATTTTTCTTGTATACAAACTATGTGGTGACCACAGCAGAAGCCTGGGTCTTCTGCACAGAACCTCTGGTATGGGTCTTTACAAGACGGTCAGTGAATTCCTGACGGGGGCCTTGGTGAACATGGTCTCTTTCCAGAGGTGGGGATGAGACAGCTGTAGGTCTTGGAGATGGCATCCAAAGTGGCCTTGGTGACGTTGCCCAGGGTGGCTATGCAGTCCCCCGTGGAGGTAGAGCAGCCCACATGGTGCCACGGCCCCCGGGGCTGAGGATGTGGCCCACCAGCTCAGAGCTGCAGCATCCAGTCACCTTACAAGGGATGGTATGGAGCTTGCTGATTTCGTTCTCCCAGAGGCCTTGCTGCACTGGGACTAGAAAACGTGGCCAGAATGATGGTCCCACAGATGTCAGTGTCTACCTCACTGGAGCATTTAACACCGACCCATGTGTCTGCTGTGATCCCTGATGGTAACATGTGCCTCGAACCTGGTCTGCCCACCAGCATGGGTCTGTTTTTGCAATGGCATGATCTTCAAAAACCTCATCCTTGAAGGAAGATCCCAGGAAAACCTCAATGACCTCAGATTCCCTGATGGGCAGGCGGACCCGGGACCTGAACTTCATGTCCTTGCCCAGACAACTCAGGCTGGTGAGAGGCATCCACTCCTCACCCTTGCTCTTGCTGCCATGAGCTCCTTGGCCTTGACGGCTATGGAGGCCATGTAGCCATGTGGCCTCCCATCCCAGGGCCTCCAGAGGCACCGGTCTCATCTGCCGTTTGGTGCTTTCTTGGAGAAGACCAATCTTGGGGGCTTTATCTCTTTTTCTAACCCTTATAATGCTTCTCAGAATTCACTATCAGGGTTTTCCTACTGTACAACTTTCAAAATTCACTTAGCTGGATTCTCCATATACAATAGACCCCCCTTATCCACTAAGACCCCCTGTGGATGCCTACTGAATGCTCTACAAACTGTTTTTTACTGTACATACATATGACAAAGTTTAATTTATACATAAGGCATAGCAAGAGACTAGCAACAATAACATGATAATTCTAACAATATACTATAATAAAAGTTATATGAATGTGGTCTTTCTCTCTCAAAATATCTCACTGTACTATACTCCCCTTCTTCTCATGCTGATGTGAGATTTTAAAATGCCTATGTGATGAGATGAAGAGAGGGGGTGTTAGGCTACTATTGACCTGCCGAACCTATGTCAGAAGAAGGGCCTATCTGCTTCCAAATGGCAGTGACTGCAGGTGACTGAAACCACAGAAAGCAAAACATTGGCGGGGGGGGGGGGCGGCTACTGCAACTAGGTACAACTTTATCCCTAAAACCTCCAGTGGCTTTTTCAAAAAAGCTTCATCCAATTTGGCAAGGAAGGGTCCTTCCAACTTCAGGAGCGACAGGACACTGGACACCCACTCTTCCCATTCTTTACCGCAGCTGCTTTCCTCATATTCCTTTTTGTATTTTTTAAAAATATTTTATTTATTTATTTGACAAAGAGAGAAAGAGAGAGAGCAGCAGAGGGAGAGGGAGAAGCAGGCTCCCTGGGGAGTAGCAGAGGGAGAGGAAGAAGCAGGCTTCCCGCAGAGCAGGGAGCCTGATGCAGGGCTCGATCCCAGGACCCTGGGATCATGACCTGAACTGAAGGCAGACACTCAGCCAACTGAGCCACCCAGGTGCCCCATATGTTGTTTTAAACACCTGTGACTTCAGTGGCATGAATACTGTCACACTTGTGCATCCTTCCCAAACCTACTAGATTTGGACAACAACAGGGAAGCAGGAGAATGGCAGCAGCTAAGGAAGGGACTGTGGGATCAAACAGATAGGTGTTTGACTCTGGCTCTGCCACTTATCAGTGGGATTTGGGGCAGGTATGTCACTCCTTAAGCCCCAGTTACTCATCTATAAAGCAGGGATAAGACAGCCTCTCTTACAAAGTTGTGATAAGGATTATAGGAGATAATATATACAGGAAGCACTTAGCATATGCCTGGTTCATCATAAACACTTAATAAATTAGCAGTTATAATAAGAATGGTATCAATCATCATCTCCTTTCTATGCTCTTAATATCATCCATTTAGACTCGGTAGCAAAACAAAATACAGTGTTCATTAGCAAGTATTAAATTGCCTCAAATTTGTGTTTGAAGTAAATTAGAATTTCTAGAGTGAGAAATAAGACATTTCACTCGCATGTCCTTCTCTATTTCCAGTTCCCCTATTCCCTAAAACTTGCACAGTGTCATGTTCCACCATAATTAAAATAAAAACCAAAAAACACACAGTAACACCCTCCCTTCCATCAAAAAATAGGATAGAGGTGCAAATAATTACATTCAAATATTCTCTTCCATTTTCTTATATTCTGGATAAAACTCTTTTTCTTTGGGGTGGGGTAGATTTTACCTCTGAGACTCTGAGCTCTTTGAAGACAGAACACAGTAACTGGGAGTTGCTGACTTGGTCTGAAACCAGTGCTATTTTCCTATTCCAACATCCTTCAACAATCTAGTCCCACAACATTCTCCCCCTCTATCTCAAGATCTGTCTTAAGAATCAGTTCTCATACCTTCCGATTTTCACCCTTTTCCAAGTGCATATAGTAAGTGGGGAAGAGAACCCGATCCATTCCTTTTTTATCCCTGGTTATCCGACACTTGACTGTAATCCCCCGAGGGGCAGGCCTATATGCAAAGTCCTCTAAGTTCTCCACTTCTCCCAGCTGGTTATCTGTTTGTTGGGCTGCAGTACCGGAAGCTCCCGCATCCTGAAAGAACAGCCATATACATGAGCAGTAGGAGGTGGAATCAGAAAACTTCTTATTCTCTTCCAGAAACAACGGGCAAAATAATTTTGTGATTTACCCCAATGTCTCTAGTCTTCTGACAAAATAAGGGGAAACTCTGCGAAGTTAAATAAGTATGTGAATATTGGGAGTAATGAAGGAGCAAAGTACAAAAGTGGGATATAACTTCACAAGAGCTGGCTTGAGACACAAGAAATTAGGGAGGTCATGAACTTCAAGTCTAAATTTGAGCTTCAGTCTTTTGAAGGAACCCTCATTCAGTAATCATGTTTAAATACTAGAGATACATTTGGGAAATAGTTCCCCAGGAAGAAGTTTCAGAACTACATACTGTGGTTGATTTCTGGCTGGATGCAGAATTGAGTCTCTCTGCCTCTGAATATGGTGAATGACATAATTTTTTCCCTTCTTCCTCTCCATCGGTCTCCTCTTCATCAAAGTTCAAACTACTTAAGATACCTGGCAGAAAGGAAGAACTGTCAAAAACTGCCAACACTGGTTTAAAAAATAAATCGTCGAACCAAATATAATTTTAATTTTCTTGTGTAAAACATTCCAGCTCTTCTGATTAAAACATAGCTACTTCATCCAAATTTTGACAATTCTATCTTCGTATTCTCACTCAGATCTATCCTTTGTTTTCCCTTTCCATAAAGGATTAATACCCAGAATAGATAAAGCACTCCTACAACACACACTCAGCAACAACAACAAAACAAACAACAAAACAAATAACCCTTTACCCAGAAATGGGTAAAGCATATGAATAGACATTTCTTCAAAGAAGATATATAAATGGCCAATAAGCACATGAAAAGATGCTCATGGTGATGGGTATTAAGGAGGGCACATACTGCATGGAGCACTGGATGTTAAATGAAAACAATGGATCGTGGATCACCACATCAAAAACTAATGATGACTAATGATGACTGTATGGTGACTAACATAACATAATAAAATTTTTAAAAAAAGAAAAGATGCTCAACAGCACTCATCATTAGGGAAATGCAAATCAAAATCACAATGAGATACACTAAAAAGCACTGGGATGTCTATTATCAAAAAAAACAGAAAATAAGTATTGGCGAGGATATGGAGAAATTGGAACCCTTGTGGATTGCTGGTGGCAGTGTAAAATGATGCAATCATTGTGGAACAGTATGGTGGTTCCCCATATATTTAAATATAGAATTACCACAGGATCCAGCAATTCCCCTTCTGGGTATGTACCAAGAGGATGGAAAGCATAGACTCAAACAAACTTGTACACCAATGTTCACAGCAGCAGTATTCACAATATCCAAAAGGGGAAAACAACCCAAATATCCATCAACTGATGAACAGATAAACAAATTGTAGCATATACATACAATGGACTATTACTCAGCTTTAAAAAGGAATGGAATTCTGACACAGGCTACACATGGGTGAACCCTGAAGGACCTTATGCTAAGTAAAATAAGCCAGTCACAAAAGAACAAATATTTTTAAAAAGTACAAATGTATGATTCCACTTATATGAGAAATCTAGAGTAGTCATTACTTAGCGATACAGAGTTATCAGCGATACAGACGAAAAAGTTCTGGAGATGGACTGTGGTGGTAGTTGCATAACAACATGAATGTACTTAATGTCACTGAACTGTACACTTAATAAAATGGCTAAAATGGTAAATTTTATGTTATTGCCATTTTATTACTTGTTTTGTGGTTGTTTCTGAAGATTTTTCTCTAATCCTTTCTTGTCTTTCTCCCTTTCATGGTTTGCTGGTTTTCTTTAATGATATATTTGGATTTCTTTCTCTTTATTCTTTGCATGTTTATTAGTGGTTTTTGATTTGTGGTTGCCATTAAGTTTGTATATAGCATATAGCAATCTATATTAAATTGGTGGTCGTTTAAGTTTGAACCCATTCTTTACTCCTCTCCTCCCCGAATTTTAGGTATATATTTTACATCCTTTAATTTTGTGAGTTCCTTAACTGATTTTTTACAGAAATATTTTTTACTGCTTTTGTGTTTCCTACCTCATTTTTAGTCTTTCCTTTCCACTCAAGAGTCCCCTTTAGGGGCACGTGGGTGGCTCAGTCATTCAGTGTCTGCCTTCGGCTCAGGTCATGGTCCCAGGGTCCTGGGATCGAGTCCCACATCAGGTTCCCTGACATCAGGCTCCCTGCTCAGCAGGAGGCCTGCTTCTCCCCCCCCCCACTCCCCCTGCTTCTCCCTCCCCCACTCCCCCGCTTGTGTTCCCTCTCTCACTGTGTCTCTCTCTGTCAATTAAATGAATAAAATCTTTAAAAAAAAAAAAAAAAACTGTGAAATGGAGGCTGAGTAGGGGTGTTGAGTGGCAACTTTGTTAAAGGAAAGGAGTGGGAACTAAAATAAAATGTCAAAAAGAAATAGCCACATATAGTAGCTAATGCTGCTGATAATTTATATGTAATTATCTTATTTTTCTCAGGCAATAGGGTAAATACTACCGTGGTCGACAACAGTCAATTCTCAGATGTCAAAGATACCTAATACTGTCCCCTCTGTAAAGCCATAAGCCATATTCCAAGCAGTTTTGAATCATCTAGCTCATTAACCGGCAATGAAAGAAAGGAAAGGAAAAGATTATTATACGTGGCTAAGACGATTAACTGCCTTACAATCATTACCAATCCTCACCATGTTTTTGGAGAATCTCCTGGAGATCTGGCTTGGACACAGTCTCCAAAGTGCTTTCCCCATCAACACTTCCTTCTGTATCCTCATCTGTAGCAGAAGAGCCTACTGAGAGAACATGAAGTTTGGTTTCCAAATCTTGAGCATCTGGCTTCAAGAGGGCCACTGGACCATCAATGCCTAGGGTCCAAAAGAGAGGAAAAAAGAGGAAAGTATTATCTGTTATTTGGCAGGGTGGTTTTGGTGTATGTGATCAGAATTAAGAACCACCAAAGCATTTCACTTCTCCTTCCTTAACATCCACGCGGACGTTTGTTAGTAGAGTAACTCAGACTGGTGTTCGTTTTATTAACATGTTCTGACTGTTACTAAATAAAATATACTTGATGTCATGCTTTAGAAATTAAAGAATGAGACCGTGAAAACAAAGTAGGTCCGCCAAAGTTCAGATCCTGTCCAAGTCAACAGCACACCACCTCACGTGGTCCATGGAGTCCTATCTTTTGGAAGAATGGGTGCTCTCTAGACTCCCAGCATCATGGTTAACTCTGCCATGATGTGACAGTCAAGACTGTAAGTTCCTTAAATAGGCCATTCTGGACTAATTCATTTGGCAATGAAAACAATAGCTCTAAGATGGACACAAACTTCAAGGTATCTTCCACTAATTAAACCACTGCTTTTATTTTAATTCAAAGACCCAGAACGTGATTATGAAAATTTATGAAGGTACCTAGCAACGATGCTAATATTGTCCCTCTGGTCCATCTGAGAATCTTCCTGCCTTCTCCTAGGTTTATGAAAACTGTACCCTAGTGGGAAGAGATGCTGCCTAAACACACACCTTGTAGGATAAAATCGTACTGTGGGGTATGAGGTTCCACCAAAGGCGTTTGCTCCTTTCTACCTCTTGGCTTCGATCGACATAGCTTTACTTCTGGATTTGGCTGTACCATGAGTGGCTCAAAGCGCTTTCTTCTCTGCTGCTTTTCTAGCAGTGCTCTCTAGGAAAAAAAATGTGATATTATAGCCAGGAGAGTTATGACAAGACCTAGCTGCTTTGAACATTTACAGTTTTTCACTAATCCTCACAAACCTCTTGTAAACTAGTTTATCCTGCTTGAGACATGGGAAAATTGAGGCACAGAGAGGGACAAGGATTCACGTACTTCATTTAATAAATATTTACCAAACACCTTTAAAGATCTATTTAAAATGATACAAATGCATTTCTAGCCAAGCTGAGACCATGATCCAGTTTATTTAAAATATTTATAGCAGGGCGCCCGGGTGGCTCAGTTGGTTAAGCAACTGCCCTCAGCTCGGCTCCTGATCCTGGGGCCCTGCATCGGGCTCCCTGCTCAGCGGGGAGGCTGCTTCTCCCTCTGACCCTCCCCCCACTCATGTTCTCTCTTTCTCATTCTTTCTCTCAAATAAATAAATAAAATCTTTAAAATAAAATAAAGTATTTATAGTAATTATATTATTAACCAAGCATGGTCAAGAGTTTAAAATATATGAACAGTTATGCATAGGGGAAAAGATGAAGAAACACAGTAATGGTGATTACTTTGGGTGGTAGAATATGGATTTTTCTCCCTTTTTCTAGTTTTCTATATTTTTTCTAAACTTTCTTAATTTTATAATTGAGAGAAAAAATAAAACTTATTATTCTCTAAACCTCAAATTATTTTCCTATTTCAGTCAGCCACAGAGCAGTAAGTTTTGCTTTCTTGCTCATTTTTACATAATTAGAAATCAAACAAATCTGGGCCAAGGATAAAAAGGGAAAAAATTACAGTTGGAACATTCCAAATAGAAAGCAATCAAAGCTGTGGCTAAAAGTGACATAGAGAATATGGTAGCAAGGAAAATCAGGGAAAAAAGCATGAGAGACTATGAGAAAAAAATCCAACAAGATGAAAACTAGCACATATATTATTTTTAAGCTTTGGCAAATAAGAGCTTATAATACCTAGAAATTAATTATGGATCTGACATATTTCAGAATAGGAAAGTGCCGAGCCCCAAGCTAAAAAATTAAGCCATGATTCTAAAGCAAAGATATTATAACCTATTTTAGTGTTTCTTGGGCAAAAACTATCTATTTTTTTTTCATTGATACTGCTTTTAAAAAGTGCTACTAGAAAGAAGAGTAACTCCAAGGGGTGAGACTATCAGTAGGAAAGGAAATATGTTTTTCCACAATGGGGCCGATGAAAGCTTGTGGATAAATTTAGAGAACACAGAAGAAACAGAACTATTCTTTGCCCAACCTTGTGAATAAGAGAACAGACTAGGAGCTAAGATAATGTGCCCAAATGGACTATCCTGTCAAGAAAGAATAAAGGTTAGAGCAAGCTAGGAAGGAATAATTGAAGTTTCTGAGACTATTTTGAAACTAATGAATTAATATGAATAGGTGGACCATAATGTAAAAGGAACACAAAATATATAATTGGCTATGATGAGCTTTTCCCCACAGAACTTGCTGATACGGTTCTTCTAGCAACTGTGAAGTCTCGCATAGGGGATATGCTGACGAGATGGGAAATATGAAACAGAGAGACATGAGAAACTGCCACATCTGCTCTATGTGGCCAGTTATCTAGCCTCATATAGTCTCATAACTGGCAACAACCGAGGAAGCAAAAACACAGGCCACAGCTAGTCCTTTTGTTAACATATGTAAAGAACAATGTCCTATGGAAAAGGGGACATCTGGGGTGCCTGGGTGGTGCAGTTAAGTGCCCGACTCTTGATTTTGGCTCAGGTCATGATCTCAGGGTCATGAGATGGAGCTCCACATCAGGCTTCACGCTCAGGTGGGGGGAGGGTCTGCTTAAGTTTCTCTCTCCCTCTGCCCCTCCCCCCATCATACTCTCCCTCCCTCTCTCTCAGAAAGAAAAAAGGAAAGAAAGGAAAGAAAGGAAAGAAAGGAAAGGAAAGGAAAGGAAAGGAAAGGAAAGGAAAGAAGGAAGGAAGGAAGGAAGGAAGGAAGGAAGGAAGGAAGGAAGGAAGGAAGGAAGGAAGGAAGAAAGAAAGAAAGAAAGAAAGAAAGAAAGAAAGAAAAGAAAAGAAAAGAAAAGAAAAGAAAGAAAGAAAGAAAGAAAGAAAGAAAGAAAGAAAGAAAAAGAAAAGAAAAGAAAAGAAAAGAAAAGAAAAGAAAAGAAAAAAAAACAATAGGGGTATTGGTCCAGAAAAGGGGAGCCAAAGAACAAGAATTTGGCAGAGTTATCCAACCTGTCCAAAAACAGAGAAATGCTGAATCTAGTAGACAAGAGTATTCTGTTTACTGGGATAGCTTATTCTCTTTGTGGACAGGAAACTATGTAAGGCTTATATAGTTTCGGCCTTGATGAAATGTCCCTCGGGACTACTAATTTCATTTCCTCAGATTCCCTGCTTACCAATCAGCCTTCTAATTGTCAATTAACTTCTTAGGTATCATATTTCCGGGAACAGGGAATCATGACCAGCAGAGATGAGTGTATACTGGAAAAGCTGGAGTTCTCATTGTAAATTAATAAATTAGTGTCCAGTTTCATAACTGACTGTTGTGAGTTTGTGCCAAAGGACCTGGTTACATTTAGGTTCACTGACAAAACCAAGTTTTTAGACCTGTAAAGGGCAGACTAGACTCTCGGCCAAAGTGATCCTGTGAATGTATCTGGTGAAGCCTTTCTCTGTCAACTTCAACACCGGTCAAACTCATTTATATCAACAACTTGAGGGAAAACAACAAACAAATAACCGTAGATTTGAGCTGTGAACTCCAGGGCTATAGCTACTATATTACAGCACTAAATATGTCCCACAATTGTCCAAGTTTGTAAACAAGAACACAATTATAAAATATCTACCAAATTGCCGTCTTGGTGAAAAGTGTCACCTGATTTAGCATTCTAATCATCCTCACATAGTTTGGAGGAGGGAGAAGGTAGGTGTTAATTGAGCTTCAATACAACAATGTCAATTCATATTTCATTTATGGTTTACCTTCCCTAAAAGGCTGCCAAGGAGGCTGCATAAACAACGTTAAAGGATGGGCAAGTCAGGAAGAGAGCCGCAGGTGACAGTCTGATGCCCTAAATGCAATCAAAATATGTTGCTTTCAGGACTGTTTTTAAGTGTCACATAAGCCTTTAAATTTCACAGTTCCCTCGGAAACTGAACAATAACTCAAAGAATCCATCTTCTCCAGAATGTGGTGGTACATCCTATTATCATTCCCTGGGAGCAAAATACTGAATGGTAATTCCAAAATAAGTGAGGAAATAAAGGAGATTAGATTGGGGGGGCAGGGATTCTGACAAAGGGCTTCATTTTATAAAATAATAAAGCTCAGGCAAGCCTCAAATTAATGACAGCCTGACATCACTGATTCTCAGTTTTCCACAAAGACTCCCTAGAGCTGGTGGGCTGGTTATAGTCTGACGTTCCTGGGATAGACTGGCTGACCACAAGGTACAGCCAGCAAGATCAGAATGATTGCCTGAGATCTAATAGTTTGGCTAAAAATAATCTTCCTGGCATACAAAGTGAGATCATAAGAAGATAAGGCTAAAATTTTTAAATCACTTCTTAAAATATCAATTTAGTACACCGATGACCACCTCTCTTAGAACGACAGGTACAAATAGATGGGCAACCTGACCCAAAAGGACTATCTTGTATTTTAATCTGTTGTCCACCAGATGGCATAAATGTTCTCCATCTACCGTGCATCTGCGTCTGAGGAACATCACTGTTCTAAAAATCTTTACCACCTGTAGCCAGCTAAGGTGTCCACATACCCTGAAAAAAGAGTACCCTAATGAAACTAGTAAAAATAAAAGCAAAATATACCCAGTGAGAAAGAATATCTTTTCAATAAATGGTGCTGGGACAACTGGATATCCACATGCAAAAGAATGAAGTTGGAACCTCATCTCACACCATATATAAAAATTAACTTAAAACAAATCATAGGAAGTGTAAGACTCTTAGAAGAAAACACAGGAGCAAAAGTCTTTATAACCTTAGGCAGGCATGTTTCTTAGATACAACACCAAAAGTGCAAGAGACAAAAGAAAAAATAAATCAAAATTCTATGCTGAAAATGATACCATCAAGAAAGTAAAAAGACAACCCACAGAACTAAAGAAAATATTTACAAATAATATTTCCTTTCTTTTTTCTTTTTAAAGATTTTATTTATTTGACAGAAAGAGACACAGTGAGAGAGGGAACACAAGCAGGGGGAGTGGGAGAGGGAGAAGCAGGCTTCCCTCTGAGCAGGGAGCCCGATGCAGGGCTCGATCCCAGGACCCTGGGATCATGACCTGAGCCGAAGGCAGACACTTAACGACTGAGCCACCCAGGCGCCCTACAAATAATATTTCTGATAAGAAACCTGGATCTAGACTATATAAAGAACTCTTATAATTTAACAATGAAAAGACAATAACCCCATTTAAAAATGGGTTTTCTCCATTTCTCCATGCCTCCAAAGAGAACATACAAAGAGCCACTAAATACATTTTAATGCTCCACATCATTAGTCATTAGGGAAATGCAAATCAAGACTACAGCGAGATACCACTTTGTACCCACTAAAATAGCTATAATCAAAGACAGACAATAATAATAAGTGTTGACAAGGATGTGGAGAAACAAGGCCCCAGAGAGTGTTGGTAGGAATGTGTACAATGGTTCAATGATGTTGGAAAACAGTCTGGCAGCTCCTTAACATGTGAAACAGAGAATTACCATATGACCCAGGAACTCCACTCCTATTACCCGAGGTATATTAGGCATGCCTTGGGATACCTATACTTAGATACATCAGCCAAGAGAAATGAAAGCATGTTTGCACAGAAACTTGTACGCGAATATTCAAAGCAGCATTACCAGTAATAGCCAAAGAGTGAAAACAACCCCAATGCTGGTCAACTGATGAATGGATAAACAAAATATGGTGTAGCCACAACTAGGAATGTCTTTCAACAATAAAAAGGTCTGAAGCACTGCTAGAGGCAACAACATGGATGAAACCTCTTCCTAAGTCAGAGAAGCCAGACACAAATGACCAAGTATGATTCCATATGATACAAGGTCTAAAATCATTAGTGCACTTTAACTGGGTGTATATTTACAGTATATGAATTAGATCTCAATAAAGCTGTTCAAAAATCTATACAGGACAAAAATAGCCATGTATAAATTATCTGTAAACCTAGGATTTTTAAACATTAAATCCTAAGATTATACTATCATGGGAAAAAAGACAAATATGAAAGAAACTAACCTACTCAGTACTACTGAAACCTGGACAATGAAAGAATGAGTTAAGGGAAATGGTCTGTGTGGAAATAAGGTAAGATAAAACTTAAAGCAAGAGTTATCTTGTGTGTCTAGTATCATCCAAGGCAGGGAGTGGCCTGGCCAGATACTCACCTATCTCATTCCGTTGGCAGGTGTATCCCTTTAGAAGAGATGAATTAATTATACGATCACACAATGATATTTATCATAAATATCATTTTACAAACTCTACTTGCTCTGATTTCAAACTTACCAGGCCACTTCTCTAATTGTAAACGTCCCACAGACTTATCTGATAGGATTGTGATGATCAGCTGATTCTGGTATATAGTTCATTAGAAATTAGTAAATTAATCCCCCGGTTTAGATTCATCACTTATGATATCGGTTAGTATGAACCAATCCTCATGAGACTTATGAACTTTGGCTGCTTTTAGCAAACTATTTCTCAGCCTACAAAGTTCATGACCAGTGACTCTCAACCATTGGGGACATTCCCAAAACAGGATTCCTAAGAGGTTAATCCACTGCATACTTCAGGCAGAGGTGGGGAAAGTAAGGTTCCCTAGCCTCTCCCACCTTTACTGACAATCACGGCTAGATGAAGCCACTGTCATGGATATGGGAGCACATGGTCTTGGGTAGGTTGGCATGCCCTGGACTGAGAGCCTTCCACCAAGATCCTACCAGCCTCTGAGGCCCAGACTGAACAACACCCTAGCCTTCCTCAGTGCACCTCCATCTCAGCTCTAACTTCCATACTTTCAGATCCCCACATTCTATTATGTTATCCAATCTGACCTCATTTTACAGATGAAATAGTGGGACCCACAGAGCTTAAGAATCTTACCTAAAATCACCCAGCTAATTAATGGCAGAGTAAGAATCCGAACCAGAGTCTTTGGATTCCCAGCCCAATGTTTTATTCATTCTGTAGTGCTGCCTTTGTTTCAGGCCATTTGAATGCACAGCTTGCATTTGAGGAAATTCCCTTACCCCCTGCTGAGCAACCTCCTTCTTATGCCCAAGGCAGCGCTTCAGGCCCTTACAGTATTCTCACAGGCTATTTAACACCCTCATTTATAAGTCAGGTCCCAAGATTTTTTTGAATTTTAAAAAAATCCTATAAAATTTTATATCTTTATATTCATTGACTATCTCTGCAAGAATACATTAGAAGTCAGTGACAGAATCCGGGGGCGCCTGGGTGGCTCAGTCAGTTAAGTGTGTGACTCTTGATTTCAGCTCAGGTCATGATCTCAGGGTCATGGGATTGAACCCTACATCGGGCTCTGTGCTGGGAGTGGAGCCTGCTTAAGATTTTCTCTCTCCCAGACAAATCAAGGAGTCTATCCCATTTACAATTGCACCCAAAACCATTAGATACCTAGGAATAAATCTAACCAAAGAGGCAAAGGATCTGTACTCAGAAAACTATAAAATACTCATGAAAGAAATTGAAGAAGACACAAAGAAATGGAAAAACGTTCCATGCTCATGGATTGGGAGAATCAACATTGTGAAGATGTCAATGCTACCTAGAGCAATCTACACATTCAATGCAATCCCCATCAAAATACCATCCACTTTTTTCAAAGAAATGGAACAAATAATCCTAAAATTTGTATGGAACCAGAAGAGACCCCGAATAGCCAGAGGAATACTGAAAAAGAAAAGCAAAGCTGGCGGCATCACAATTCCGGACTTCCAGCTCTATTACAAAGCTGTCATCATCAAGACAGTATGGTACTGGCACAAAAACAGACGCATAGATCAATGGAACAGAATCGAGAGCCCAGAAATGGACCCTCAACTCTATGGTCAACTTATTTTTGACAAAGCAGGAAAGAATGTCCAATGGCAAAAAGACAGTCTCTTCAACAAATGGTGTTGGGAAAATTGGACAGCCACATGCAGAAGAATGAAACTGGACCATTTCCTTACACCACACACAAGAATAGACTCCAAATGGTTGAAAGACCTAAACGTGAGACAGGAGTCCATCCAAATCCTAAAGGAGAACACAGGTAGCAACCTTTTCGACCTTAGCCGCAGCAACTTCTTCCTAGAAACATCGCCAAAGGCACGGGAAGCCAGGGCAAAAATGAACTATTGGGATTTCATCAAGATAAAAAGCTTTTGCACAGCAAAAGAAACAGTCCACAAAACCAAAAGACAACCGACAGAATGGGAGAAAATATTTGCAAACGACATATCAGATAAAGGGCTAGTATCCAAAATCTATAAAGAACTTATCAAACTCAACACCCAAAGAACAAATAATCCAATCAAGAAATGGGCAGAAGACATGAACAGACATTTCTCCAAAGAAGACATCCAAATGGCCAACAGGCACATGAAAAAGTGCTCAACATCACTCGGCATCAGGGAAATCCAAATCAAAACCTCAATGAGATACCACCTCACACCAGTCAGAATGGCTAAAATTAACAAGTCAGGAAACGACAGATGTTGGCGGGGATGCGGAGAAAGGGGAACCCTCCTACACTGTTGGTGGGAATGCAAGCTGGTGCAACCCCTCTGGAAAACAGTATGGAGGTTTCTCAAACAGTTGAAATTAGAGCTACCGTTCGATCCAGCAATTGCACTACTGGGTATTTACCACAAAGATACAAATGTAGGGACCCGAAGGGGTACATGTACCCCAATGTTTATAGCAGCAATGTCCACAATAGCCAAACTGTGGAAAGAGCCAAGATGCCCATCGACAGATGAATGGATAAAGAAGATGTGGTATATATACACAATGGAATATTATGCAGCCATCAAAAGGAATGAGATCTTGCCATTTGCAACGACGTGGATGGAACTGGAGGGTGTTATGCTGAGTGAAATAAGTCAATCAGAGAAAGACATGTATCACATGACCTCACTGATATGAGGAATTCTTAATCTCAGGAAACAAACTGAGTGTTACTGGAGTGG